>NC_056733.1:49938746-50313746 GCF_019279795.1 Protopterus annectens
TCAGCCAGAGGCCTTCTGTGTTAGCCTGTACTTCAGCGAGGTAGATACCAAACAGGAGAGGTCCCAGGACGGAACCCTGTGTCAACTTATGTTGATGTTTTGTATCTTATGGGAACGCATTCAAGGAATATAAATATAATCACATATGTGTGTGTGTGTTTGTATGTGTGTGTGTGTGTGTTTGTGTGTGTGTACACATGTGCGCGTGTGCATGTATATGCCTGCATACATTTCATGCTTCTGTATGTTCATCTTTGTTTTGAAAACACCAAATTGTTCTGCAGTGTAGCTAGTACATTGTATTACAACTCATATACTGCATCCAGCCCATCATCTGCCAAATCACTTCTAGGCTTAGATTAAAAATAAAAAACGTCATGTGCTTTTTACACCATTTTGCATATTGTACTAAAAACACGCATTTCCTTTAACTGTCAAAGAATTTTTTCTCTTGTGTGAGCTTAAGTTGCATGTTGATTGAATGACGTTGACCTTTGATTAGAATTTTCTTTTTTTTAATGGCTGTTACCTTCCCTTTTTTTGCATGAAGAGATTCAGGACCCTTGCAGTTTGATTTTTTTTATTTTTGTCAGAGTTGTGTCAGACTACAAGACACACTTATGATGCTAAATTAATAAAGATTGCATTTTTCCTGCTGTAGTGATCACCCTCAGAAACATTTTATTTTTTTAAAGAAAAGCATATCCAGGAAGGTGTACTTGTTAAGGACAAATCCTGGAATGAGGAGCGTAGTAAGAGAGAATGGGATAATTGATATCCTGAGTTTAAAATTAGGAAGGAAGCAGTTTTTATTTATTTATTTATTTTTTGTATGTAGTGACAGTTCAGCATTGTCAGATGTTTTTTTTGTTTCAAAGATGGGGCATAGTCTCGTCTTGATGACTTTGTAGTGACAGGAGTAGGCAATCATCCTTCAGGTCATATGTAAAAAAGTGGTTGAGGCAGATTTTGCACTTTGAACCTCGTGACTGCAAGATAACTGCAACAAACTACTGGTTAGCATTAACTTTATTCAAAAGTAAGTTAACAGCTGACCAAGATTAATTTAACCTCAGTAAAGTAAATTAGCACCAAGTCCTTTTACAGCCAGATTTTTGAGCCATATATGTACCTTAGCAGCTGAACACCAGAAGGATATAGGTTCATAGGTTGGTACTAGGCTATTGGCCCTAGGGCCTATACAAGCCTAGCCATAACAATTTCCTGGCTGTTTCTTCCCACAATATTTACTTCCCTGGACCCCTGTCTAGCAGGGCGACAGACGTCATCCCTGGGTTGAATTTCCTATCTCCCATCCAATTGTCAAGATAAATTTATCAAGCTCCAGTACACAAGGCCGAAGCCTTTCACATACAGGAACATTGCATTTATGGTGCTGACTGCAAACTAGCATATACTAATGCATTACTGACCAAGCAAAAATGGTATAATTTCATTCACTATGAAAGTCTTAGTGTTAAATGAAAAACTTGACAGCACTTTTAAGTATACTTTTGTTTTGATTTTTTTCTGATATTTTTCTGTTGTAGGTATTATTGGAAAAAAACATGTTGGCCCACAGGCAGTATACCCCTTTGACTTTCAGCATACTGAAGAAAACAGTTCCATTCTGCAAGTTGGGAGAAACATCACCAGGATCAAGCTGCTTGTGCGACAGTTTTTGAGGACCAAAGATGACAGGTAGGCGTGCCTTACCTTATTTATATATGCTTTGTTTAGTACAAGTAAGGATTATTTGTAATGCAGATTAAAAGTCAGAGAGACCACTATGGTATACATGAAAATTGGGGAAAGTCATTTCTCTGACAACTGTATTTGTTTTGCTTGTTAATTTGCAACAATCTGACAGAAATCAAAATACAATATACATGTGAAATTCAGACATTCAATTTCGTGACAGTGAAGGGCTTATTTTAAGTATTGCATGTAATTCAAGAGGCTGTACTTTAAGAAAACATGGTGGGAGCTGTTAGAAAATAACAAATATGAGCAGTGAAGTAGGAAACCACAATTCTAGTATAGACTGGGCCTATTAAGAAGTGTTTAGTGTGGACTTGAGAAGGCAGGATATGATTGGTACTTACTGGAATAGGCAGTAAGGATGACCTGGAAATAAATTAAGGAAGGCGGAGAGGCGTACATGTTTTATTTATTTATTTGTCATTTGCCTGCTTGTTTGGAGATAATTTGAGGTAGAAATTAAGACTCCCAGTTAATCCAGAGGGTGTGACAACTACACAGAAGGTGGGAGGTCCTGGGTTAATTTCAAAGACATCTGGCTGTTATCGCATATGGTTAAGGCTATGAACGGTTAATGAGCTGCTTCCTTTAGTCTGTCGTCTGCTTCCGTTACCCTCATATTCCTGGCCCGAGCACATCAGTAAATCCCAACCAATAGTCATAAAGTGCATTATTTGCAAAGTTTCACAAACCTCCTTCCTGATCTGATTTAGATGTAGTCATTTACTGAACTTAAATGACTTGATATGAGATTCTTATTTGTTAGTTTGAATGGATTGGGAAGGAGGCTTGTGATACGTTGTTGTCATCTTACAAACACATTATTTTCTCTTTATCTATATTTTTATGACACCGTTATTGTATTTGACAAAACTGCATGTTGATTTCAGTTTGTATAAATAGTTCTGGTATTAGTTATTTCAGTTATTATGTACAACTTGGGCATTATAAACAAATTACTTCCCCTCTGTAGAATCATCTTTTATAAACTGGTTGTTAATTTTTTTATCTTGAATATATGTTGTATTGTAATTTTGAACAGTTAGTAAAATGTACTGAACCTTATAAGCACAAGCAAACCCTTAAAAAATGTCTGTACTTCTATTACAAACAACCATAGAATGCTCACTTTTTACTTTTCTTGTAATGAATTACAATACACTAATGTTAAAAAAAATCTGAATTTAAAATGGAATAACTAAGGTTAGTAGCATTGCTAAATACTACATTCATAAAAAAAGGTAACTTCAGTAGAGCTACTGACATTGAACCTGGTGTTTGTGGCTCACAAAAGTTTACAAGAAACCTGTAGTGTGACATACATTTAGAAATCAAAAGAAAAGAGGACTTAACATACACGACTGTTACAGGCACCATGTCCATCGAGTGCCTGCTATTAATACTAAACATGTTAAGTAGAAAATGCACCCATACTGCTCTTGGACTGCATGCTCAGCAACTGTAGGTGCACCTTGTTGCCCTCATTCTTGGTGGGTAAACTCCTTGTCAGTAACAAGCACTATCCTTGGAACCCAGAGACAAAATAAAATCCCCACCTCTTTAGAAACCCAAACCCCAAAGTCTTTTTTGGCATCGCTCACCAGACAGCTTTAGTTGTGACCCATTCCCCTGCCTTATCATACTGCAGAAAATGCTGATGCCAAACATTCAAATTCAGACTGAATGCCAACAAAACGTATGTCATGCCATGACAGTGAGTGCAGGTGTACTACTGGCCATATTACCACAAATTAAAAAAAAACAAAAAAGTTCTGGAAGTAAAAGCTTTTTCCAAAGTTAAAAAAGAAAAAGGAAAAAAAAAAGTTCTTTTGATATGCATTATGCATTTGCAGGCTGTTTGCAAAAATGGACTGTCCGCATACTAATGGGGATGGTAGGGCAATGCTCAGATTTGTTGTTTTAAGTTAAGTTGTCCGGACCACAACTATTTTTTTTTTTTTTTTGTAAATCAGGATGTTCCAGCCATATCAGGACACTTCAGTCCCTCTGATGTGTATGTGTGTGTTTGTGTTTGTATCCCTGTGTGTGCCCGCAAGTGTCTGGATAAGATAAACTAGCATGGATAATGGTGTGCTATGATACTAATGTGTTTAATGGCTTTTTCTGGACTTCCAAATTAAGGTACACATTTTAAATTTTAGAATTAAAATCCATGTAGATTTGGGTTGGTAACCTGCATTAAATCTTAAATATGCACTTGGAGTTTAGCTGATGAAATGCAAAATCTATTTATTTTTACTAGTCACATTGTCGGAAAGCAGTAAGAAGACTGTAGAATGATGATTCATGCTATTTATATCAGTCCAAATTTTTTTTCCCTGTACATGCAGACCCTTCTTTCTCTATGTGGCCTTTCATGATCCCCACCGCTGTGGACATTCCCAACCTCAGTATGGAGTTTTTTGTGAAAAATTTGGGAATGGTGAGAGTGGAATGGGCTGGATCCCAGATTGGAAACCACAGTATTATACTCCAGAGGAAGTCAAAGTAGGGACCATTTTCTTTTTATGGATATTGTCTTTTACATATTTAATTAAAGAGAATACTGGAAAGCATATAGTACTAACTTTCATTTTAATGTCTGTGTAAGCAAAATAAGACTAGTATTGCAACTAACTGGGTAAACCTAGTAGACACAAGTCTCACTTTTTCATGGGTGATATGGGAGTGCTGCCTGGCTAAGTGACTTGCTTTAGAGTAACACAGTAAGCAAATGGAGGCTGATGGAATCAAACCATGGACTACACAAAGTCGCTTGGGCTTGCAGACAAGTTTGAGATACAGGGCAGTTCTACTCTTGGAGGGATCTAGGACCATTAATATGGCGCTTCATCCATAGGAAATTCTACCTGTCCTTCTAAATAGCTTTCATCTGACTTGACTGTTAATAATATCCTTGCAGTGTTATGAATACTAGTGTAGTTTTCACCCTGGAGTCGGGGAATTAGAAGCTCACTTCCAATAGGGGGCAAGTGCAAGGTCCCCCTTAGTGAGATTAACAAAGATTGAGTTTTTGAGTACCACTTGGATTGAGGCCTATTTAGTGCATGAGTACTTCCTTGTACCTAACTTTTGGGAGGGATTTAGGTGTGTCATCTCCTTGTCCCCTGATTTGTCCATCAACTGAAGCCAGCCTTTGATTTTGTTGTCAGTGTAAGCCTGGTGGCACCATAGCTAGTGTTGTAATGGACAGTCCATAAACATTGATAACAAGGTCCCAAGCACAAAAAATCAGTTGTGAGGGACTTGGGCACCCGGGTTGATGGTAACCTGACTTTTGACCACCATATTGCCTACATTGTACAGAATTGTTTCTACATGGCCCATCTCATTAGGAAGGATATCTCATCCAAGGACAAGGAGGTCATAACATTCTCATATTCCTCCCTTATAAGACCCTTTATTGAGTACAATGCCCCTTTCTGCATGTACCTTACAAAGCACATGCAGCAGCTGGAGAGACCACAGACGTTCCTCAACAGGAGAATCCAGGGCCTCAAATATCTACCCTACACAGATAGGCTAAAAGCCATGTCCCTCTACTCAGTCTCGTACAGGCACCTCAGAGGTGATTTCTGTCTGGCATACAAAGCAATGTCAGACCCCGCCTTGATGGGACTGCTGCATATCCCAAGTCAAGCTCCACTCTAGTAACCCACATGCGCGACCTCAACCTGGTGTGTGACATCAGTAAGACTTGTTTGTGGGACAGATCTGTGTACCAGAGACTCCCCACTTCTGTGGAATAGACTCCCTCTCCATGTCAAGCTAAGTACCTCATTATCCCTTTTAAATAACTGGTTGGGGAACAGAAGATGCACTCCTGGGATTCCATCTGTGTCCCTGCTGGAAAGGGACATCGGGTACTGACTTGTCAGAACATAGGCTAAATTCTTGGCTAGATTTGTAAGGGCCTCAGGGCCAATAGCCTAGTAACTTACTGTGATTCTATGAACTATGGAACCCATCAAGAAGAATCCTTGAAGTTGACTATAATAGGTACATAATGAACCTGTCAAGTGAACTTTGAAAAGGACCATCCTTGATGGTAAGAGATAATCTTCCTCTATTCCATTGTTGTAGTCTTTCCATCCAGCCTGGGCAGGTATATACTTGTAGTCTCACTTCTGCACCATAGGGGTGCATATCTTCATCATTATTGTTCTTGATCTGCAGGAGAGTATACATTCATGGTAAGATGAGAACTGGTGCATATATGTGGGGATGAGTGCACCTATGCAGTTAATATGTGGCATCATGTACTGCATTGTTACAGGTGCGTGTATATCCTCAAGTGCATAAACTTTTGAAAAACATTATGCCAGTGCTGTTTGGTGGAAAGGATAAAGCAGGCACATATCTGTCCCCAAGTGTGGCAACTTCTGATAACCAACTTTGAAGAAGTATAAGATGCACTAAACAGGGTCTTCCTTGTTGACAATCTTAAGGGAAGAATACACATGTTATTTCCTTATATTAAATTAGAATTTTTCACCATAATTGTGTAAACTAAAATTATACAATAACCTGGCTGACGATTAACTTTTGTTTTGTTTTTTTTCTGGTGGTTTATATCTGTTTTTTTTTTCTAATTTCAGCATTGTACTCTGTCTCTCTCTCTCTGTTCACACGGAATATTAATATTAATAAATTTGTGTATTTTTAAATCATTACATTGCTACAAAATTCTAGTAATGGGCATTTTAAATTGTCCTTCGTAAGTTCTATAATCATAATTGTATTGGTAGTATCAACAGTAGATATGTTTATATATTTTTTTCCAATAATTTTTGTTTATTTTTTACATCAAAACAGAAGAGTAAATGAAATGTAACAGATAAAGCAAAAAAACATGAACATTAAACAAGATTAATACAAAAAGAGGTTAATCAATCAAACAATAATATCTACACTATATACATAGATGATTTCAAAATTCAACATAGCAGAAGGTAGGTTTATTATAAATAAAGTCTTAAAAAGAAAAAGACATTTTTAGGAGTTAGGGATGTAAGATGTTGTGAAAACTCGTACTTATAATGAAGTAAGGTCATTTGTGGTATGTTATGCAAGAATATTCATTCCCATACATTGCAAAGTTTAATATTTTTGTCCCTTTTGTTAACTATTATTTTATGGGCTAATAGATGTTTAGTCGCCATCAGTCTAAAATTCTCCCATGAGTTATTAGTTGAGTTAAGCCAATTGGTAGCTATATAAAGTTTCATTAAAAGAAAAAATATTAATCAGGGTAATTGCTTGATTTTTGGAGATATTATTTGGGAGGATATGTAGTAGAGTAAATTCCCAGGTGAGTGTGGATGTCTGATAGCCCATCTTTTGTAATTGAAGTTTAAGGGAGTTCCAAAGTTTAAATACACATTTACAGCTCCAGAAAAGGTGGAGTACTTCAGCAGATTGGTCTTTACAGTGTGGGCAGAGTAGAGATTTTATAGGATTAAATTTATGTAGAATAGCAGGTGTGAAATACACATTGTTATAGATCATGAGTTGAGTAAACGCTAGTTTTTGAAGGGGTATAGATTTTATTGTTAGGTCAATTGCTTGTTTCAATTTATGATTATCAATGGATGAAAGTTTTTTTCTCCAATAGTCAGAAATGAGTACATGTTTCTGGAATTTAATGTCTTTGATCATTTTGTAGGTATAAGTGGTAAATTTTTTAGTTGAGAGGATAGTCTTCCAGAGTAAGTTACAAGTTGCTATATCTTCATTACTTGTGATAGTATCATGGAGATAACTGGTACATAACTCCTTGATCTGTCTCAGGATCAGTAAGTATGATTTGGGAAGGTTCAATTGGTTCCTTATTTCTTGTACAGAACAATTTAAGTATGGATATATGTCTTGGATGGTTGTATTTATTAGTCGAGGGAAGTGGTTTAGGTTTAAAGTCTGGTTATTTATTTTAAGATTAGGGTTTTTATGTAAGGGTTGTAATGTCATCATAGCTTGTATAAGGTTTAGGGATTTGAATAGTTTTTGTGTTAGTGCAATGGAGTGTTTAAGGGGTTCTATTAAATTACAAGATTTCATTGAGCTGGTGTTTAGAAATGGTAATGCTTTGGGGTTGTTATCCAGGCTTTTGATATGGTTATGGTATATTCTTAGCCAGTGTGGGTACCAAGCTTTATCTTTTGGGTTGTATTCAGCTATTTGTAAAACTCTATTGGTGTTTATAATTAAGTAGTATGTCTCAAAGTTTGGAAGATCTAAGCCACCTTTATTTTTGGGGGTTGTTAATTTGTCATATGAAATTCTGTTTTTTTTTTTTTTTTGGGTTCCCCGATGAATTTGGCAAGCTCAGTGTGTATTTGTTTAAAAAATGTATTAGGTATGGTTATCTGGGAAGTAATGAAAATATAGAGTAATCTGGGTAAGACCTTCATTTTAATTACAGAAACTTTGGCCAAAAATGGTAGCCTTAGATTTTTCCATCTGTTAAGGTCTAGTGAAATGTCTTGCCATTTTTGCTTTATGTTGTTTGAGTAAAAGTCTTTGTTGTTTGAAGAGAATGTAATGCCTAAGTACTTAATTACTTCTTCAGTTTTTAATTTCCCTACCAGTGGTAGAAGAGAGAATGGCTTAGGAGTTTTTAAGGGGAAGATTGTAGTTTTCTTTTAGGTTTAATTTGTAATTCGATATCATCGAGAAGTGTTCAATAGCAGATAATATTTTATTTATATCCGAAATTGTGGTGCTACAATAAATATTTAGATCATCAACAAAAGCCGATAAGAAAATGTTGGTGTTATAAATTATTGGGGGGGAGGGGTTATGATATATATTTTGTTTTATATTTAGGAAGAGAGGCTCTAGATATAAGTTGAAAAGTAGAGGAGATAGAGGGCATCCTTGACGGGTTCCATTTTTAATCTGAATTCTTTTTGACCAGGTTTTGTTAATATATAAAGATGTATAGGGGCTATTATATAATATTTGTAAGATTTGGATACATTTTTGGGGTATGTTGAAGTAAGGCAGAGTTTGAAGTAAAAATTTTGTATTTACTCTATCAAAGACTTTATGGGCATCAGTAACGAGTGCGTATATGTTTAGATTGTTTTGATTAGCATATGAGATTAGTGTATTTAGTGTTAATGTATTATCACTCGTTTGTCTAAATGTTATAAAGCCAGATTTTTTGGAGGAAAAAAATTTATCCATTAAGTTTTTCAGTCTGTTTGCAAGTATAGATGTTAAGATTTTGATGTCAATGTTTAATAGTGATATGGGTCTATAACTGTCTGGGTTTTTGGGGTCTGCTTATAAAAATAGTTTTAGATGCATTAAAGTGTACATCATTGATTTTATTATTTATTATATAGTTCAGTATATGGAGTAAAATTTGGGCTACGATGGGGTAGAAAGTTTTATAAAATTCGGTAGTGAGGCCATCAGGGCCAGGGGTTTTATGTGATTTCATTTGCTGAATTGTTGAGGTTATTTCATCAATAGAGATGGGGTCACTTAATTTTTCTTGTTGGTTTGGGTCTAATTTCGGGAAATTGAGATTTTGGAGAAAGTGTGATCTAACTCCTTTTGAGGGTAGTGTTAGTTGATCTCCATAGGTTTTTGAATATATTAACTCAAAGGTTTTAATAATATAATCATTTTTAGTATAGTGTTTGTTCTCATAAAATATTTCGGATATTTGAGAGGGGATTTGGTTTGATTTTATAATGTTGGCTAGAGCTCGGGATGGTGTTTGGACTTTATTAGCATAGTTAGCTAACATTTTGATTTCATGAAAGGATAATTTATTGTTATGCAGAAGGTAGAGATCCTTTTGAAGTTTCAAGATTTCTGTTTCTGTTTGAGTATTAAAGTTATTTAATAGATCACGCTCGAGTAATTTTATTTTAGTTTCCAAATCCTGCTCCTCTTTAAGTTGATTTTTTTTATAGCAAGCTGCTTTTTTAATGAATATTCCCCTAATTTGTGCTTTGGTTGCTGCCCATTCAATATCCAGGGGTATCTGCGAATTCGGAATGTTAGACAGAGTTGACTTGAGAATAGATTGAATCTTGTTAATTATCTCATTTTTGGTTAAAAGATTGGGGTTCAGGGACCAATTGTAACCTCTTTTTATTGTACAGTTTTTGGGGTTTCCATTAATCTTTAGAGTAATTTTGGAGTGGTTGGAAAGGTATCTAGTGTGGATGTTCAATTTTGGGTCTAAAATAATGAGTGCTTCCGAAATTAACAAGAAGTCTATTCTCGACCACATTTTGTGGCAATTGGAGTAGAACGTAAATTTACTAGTTTTATTTGGGCTATCTCCATATTTAAAGGGATCATAGAGATTGTAATCATGTTTGAGTTCATTTAGAGCTAGAGATGCTTGTTTGTTATGTGATAGGGTTGTACTTGATTTGTCCTGTTCTGGATTTTGGTACGTGTTCCAATCACCACCTAGAATCATATAATGGTTTTGGAACTGATTTAGAATAGGGTATAGTGATGCAAGAAAAGAGTGTTGATTATTACAATGGGCATAGTTATTTAGTAACAGAATGGGCTTAGGAAGATTTGGAGTTGAAAGAGTTACATAGCACCACCTCCCCTCTTTGTCCACTTTGGTTTCTAGAATTTTGTCTTGATATTGCTTTTTAATTATTATAGCTACCCCCGCACTGTTGGTTTTACGTTCAGAAGCTATTTTTTTTCCCTAATTTCTGACCATTGTTCAAGGGTTAGATGTATTTCCTGGACTAGTGTAAAGTTCGCTTTTGCTTGTAAAATGAGGTGTAAAAAAAGTTTTCTTTTCTTTTTATTCTGGAGCCCTTTGATATTCCATGAGTCAAATTCCCACATTGAGGCGTTTGGCGTCTCGGTATAATAAGACTTGTATATTACTTACAGTTAATAGTTTTTGTTTATATTTTGATGAGATCGAATTAAGAAAGCATCTTATTATTCCCGCGTCAGCTCTGTGCCTAACCACTACCCCCATGGACCAGGAATAGAGCAGGGAATAAGTAGATATTAAGTTTGTAGATTTATAGTTCAATAGCCGAAAGACACAACAACAACAAGAAGAATATTAACATATTGTGTTTTAAAATTTAAGTAAGGAATGAAGGCAGGTAACCCTGCATGGGATTTAACAACATTGACAAAGCTTAACAAACTGACTCCCTAAAAAGCACTACTAATATAACCTAAGTCTCCTCAACAAATTTTAATAAAAAGAAGTTATAACATCAAAGGTGTATATCTTACATCATTAACAGTAGTTGAGAAAAGCAACCTGGAAAGAAAATATTAGAACCAATATTTACAAACATTATAACTGTATTCTAGAATAATTACGTATTATTTTTATTCTTAGTACATCTAAATTTATTTCTTCAATTATGTCAACTGATATGATCGTTCACAAGTATTATGAGGGCGGACAGGGGCCAGCATCCTTCCATTACCAGGATGGTATGAAACTAGATTATTCAGATAGTAACATTATAATTATAGCTAACTATGTCAAAATATGAGTGTATAATTGTGTGTGAGCATGGATGCATGTGTGAATGTTTATATGTCTGGTGTTAACTTTAACAATCAATTGTAAGTATTGTCTTGTTTTAATCCTCAACATTTTAGTCAGCAAATCTATCATCCAAAACATTTAATGTTACCCTTATATGTTATATAATGCTGGTGTTTCCTATAAGAGATCCTCAGGAGCAAGGTGATTAATCCCCTTATTCATGGTATTAAGTAACTTGTTGTCTAAGGTTACCAGCTGGTACAGAAGATTAAATTTATGTGTTGTCTCATTTTGGTTTATTGTGGGTTAAGAAGGGAGTTTACTTAATACTAGTGTGGGTATCTTCAGTTATATACATAAGGATGTATAAAAACACATAGATACCTTGAAGAGATAGAACAATCAACTTTGGCTCAAGTACAAACATGAACATATGATTAACCAAGCAAACAAGATATGTTTATATTTTTAAAATGCAAAACTTCAAATAACCTAGAAGTACATACACATTTTTATAATTGCAGATAAGTAGTAATGGAGGAAGCAGAAAACAACACTAACAAGCCCAGCAACAAAATGAGGTGCAGAAATTTATTTATTTATTTATTTTAATTTTACATTTGTTGTCCGGGAAAGTCCAACTAAGTTCCACAGATCCTGTTTTCAGTGGAGGCCCGGGGAGAAATGCTCCAGAAGCATGTTTTTAGAAATTTGATGAACTTTGATCATCTCATCATTTCCCTTCACATGGGGCATGCAAGTGCAGAGTCATGTGTTATTTTTTTCTGCTTAGCATAGGTCTCAGAAACTCCAGCATTTGTTTATTTATGGCGAAAGAGTTGTGGACTATTGCCATGCTTGGCAAAATGATCTCTACTTCTGTTTTGTGCTTGTGCTTGTGGCACCATAGCCATGTTTCTGATTTGTTTTCCTTTCCAGATTTTTGTTGATAATCATCTTTCCATGAATCATGTGGCAGACTGTTGGATGACTCTGCTTTAGAAATAGCATCCATTTATTTATTTGGGGGGGCAGCCCTCATGGAAAACAGCCTAGATGATATCAAGGAGCTCCTTCCATATAATGTTTGGGCTATCCTTGGATCGTCTGCCAAGGATAGCCCAATGTCCGGCTAGTATACCAAAGCCTTAATTACCAAGGAGCATTGTACACCAGATGTATGCTCCCTTGACAAGCTTAGGGCATAAAGATGATGTACGAACACTCCCAACGCAGAACTTCATTATTGCCAGTCCAAATGCCATTATCGGATGTCAGTCTGAATGCCCTTCACTTTTGCTGGTTATACTGAACCTACATCTTCAAGTTAAGTGCCCCATTAAGGTTCCTTTTTCTTTTTATTCTATTTTAAGTGATTTGCATGTCATCCAAGAAAGGGAAATGTCAGTGAAGGAGGCAGATTCCCCAAAAGGACTGCCACAACAGGTACCTGTTTTGCTTAGCTGGGTCTCAGGACCACATTGTAATCCATCTGTCATACTTTTATACCCAAGACTTGTTGTAGACATTTTTCCCTTTCCATTTATCTTGAGAACCAACATCTCAAGCTGTTGGCCCAAGGTACCATGGCAGAATCTGCTCACCCCAAGGTACGGCTGCTGCTCCAGAAGAAGGCCAAGAAATCTAGGCCTGAGCCTGTTGCTGTCCATCCCCCAACAACTGTCTCTGTTTAGGTGAGTGAGAACCTGGAGGATAGTCCAGTATTACCATCAGATGTCCTTCAAGAATGCAACTGCAGTCATAACATGTGGGTTGTCCTGCATCAGGCAGCCCTCGGTTGGCCGGATTCCAAAGTCTGGGTCCGACGTCGGCTGATGTCGCATTTCTCTCCGACGTCAGAGCGGCTGGAGTACATAAGCATCAGCCGACGCCATTTTCTTCAGTCTTTCTTGCCGCGCGGTGCCCGAAGCAGAAGCAGTTCGCAAGTGCCGGTCGGTCAGCTCCTGTATTCTACGATACCGAAGTCATCAAAAAAGCTAAGTACCCTGTTGGGGACCTTTTCTTGCCTCAGCCGATGTCCGAAATTACTGAAAAAGTTAACACTTGTCTTTCTTGTGGTAAACAAATACCTCTTAAGAATTTCCACTCTTACTGCCTCCCTTGCCTGGGCCCGGACCACGACGTCTCGGCCTGTGTAGCCTGTGCTCGCTTCAACAAGCGCACTCTCAGGCGCCGGGCGGAGTTCGCTGAAGATTTTTTCGGCGATAATTTTGCTTACACCATACCGTCGGATCTTCCGACATCGCAAACTCCCAAAAAGCGAAAAGACCGGGACCGACATCCTCGGCCCGCGTCTACCACCGACTCCATGCCAAAACCTAGCGCGAGTGCTCCGGTTCCCTCTGAGACGGTCTCTCCACCGCTCCGAACCGAAGACACCGCATTACCGACGACTCCTATTCCAGACATTACTCCGACGCCAGTTATAGATTTTCCTCCGGATACCGAAACCGAGGAAATGCCCGAGACCATTGCTGTAGACAAGGTCACTCCTGCACGTGGAGCTGCCAGGCCCCCTATGGCCATGTCTATTAAGGCCTACACTAGGGCTAAGGCAGCCAGCAAAACAAAGCATATTACTTCTAAACCCTTACCTCAGCCGACTCCAGAGACACAAATTATGTCCATGGCTGCTGATTTGATTTCCATGATTAGAGGTTCACAGGCCCATCCTGAGAGAGGATCCCAGCCTCCTCCTGATAAAAGGCCCCGGGTTGAACCCTCTGACCCTACACATTCAGATGAAGATTCCGAGGGCTCTGTCCACTCAGCCAGGAAGAGCTCTTCCAGACCTATGAGGACTCGGATGCAGAAGATTCCATCCCCTCGGCCTCCCCTCCTGAGGATATTTCTTTTGGGGAAGTTCTGCACACCATGAGGGAACATTTCAAGTGGCAGGGTCAGGAATATTCTGACTCTAGGAAATGCCTTAGGACTTTCCTTAAGAAGCCTCAGCACAGGCCCTTAGCTATTCCTCCTGTACTTGATGTTCTGGATGATTTGTATTCTGACTCTAGTGCTACCCCTGATTCTCTTCCTCCTGCTCCAGCCAAGCCAGACAGGTATTACAGGGTCCCAGAAACTCATTCCCATTTATTCAAGGCCCATTCTGCTGATTTGGAAACTATTTCACAGGGGCCTAAAGGAGTTTCAGCCTCCACCTCAAAAAATCCTTTGCCCTCCAACAGGGAAGCTAGGTCATTAGAGAGATGGGGCAAAAAGGTTTACACATCCACTACCTTATCTATGAGAGCTTTAAATTGCCTTTTTCATATGTTACAATATCAGGATTATCTGTTAGAAGATTTGCAAAAAACATTAGCCTCTCCTGATCCTTTAGACAGGAAGTCCTTGCAGGAAGCTGTACATAACACTCAGCAAGTAAGCAATCACTTCCTGCAGTGTGGATATGATGCACTGGAAGCTTCATGTAGGGCAGCTATGACAGGGGCAGTCATTTGTAAACATGCTTGGTTAAAAGATCAACCTCTACCAGATCATGTAAAAGCAAAACTTCTGGATGCACCTTTGGAAAAGAACAAGCTTTTTGGTGCAAATGCTAAGGATGTGTTAAAGACCATCGAAGAAAAAGCAAAATCAGTTCAGACTGTGAAAGATTTCCTCCAGGTTCAGCCCCCCAGATTTAGTAGGAATTGGCCTTCAAAAAACTGGGCCTTTCCTAATCCAGAAAAGTTTCAAAGGGGTAAGAACAGACGTGGCTGAGGAAGAGGCCAATACAGAGGCCCTTACAGGGGACGACAATGGCAGCCAGGAAACCAAAGAAGTGACACAGGGGTTTCACCTGCCCCACAACCACAATCTCAATGACTTTCCTCTACTACCGCCTACCAGGGAACAACTAGAAGCTCCCTTGGGCGGGAAATTATCTCTGTTTGCAGAAAACTGGCACAGACTGACAAAGGACAAATGGATTTTGGACATTATAGACCGAGGGTACAGGTTTCATTTTCATACTTTACCAAGAAAACAAGGCATGCCAAACCTACCACAAAATCAGAGGGCAGAGGCTATCAAGCAAATCACTCTGCTGACTCGAATGAAAGCAATAGAAAGAGTTCCACAACAAGAACAAGAACAAGATCAGGGGTTTTACTCAAGACTGTTCCTTGTTCCAAGAAAAGAATCTCAATGGAGACCAATACTGGACTTGTCCGCATTAAACACATCTCTCATAGTACCAAAGTTCAAAATGCTGACTCTACAGCAACTCCTTCCCATGCTGGGCAAGGGGTCGTGGCTGATTACTCTGGACCTCAAGGAGGCATACCTGCATGTCCCTGTCAGACACAGCTGCAGAAGATACCTCAGATTTCTTGCAGGGCCAGAGCATTATCAATTCTCAACATTGCCATTTGGCTTATCTACTGCGCCCAGAGTATTTACAAAATGCCTGGCTTCAGTAATTGCTCATTGCAGGCTCCAGGGTATACAAATTTACCCATACCTGGACGACTGCCTCATACAAGCGGACGACAAAGTGATGTTGACAAAAAACCTGGATTATGTCATACGATTACTTCAAGCTCTGGGATACACAGTCAACTTCCAAAAGTCAAGACTGCAGCCATCCCAGCAAATAATATTCTTAGGAGCCAAACTAGACACAGCCTCTCAGATGGCTTACCTGACAGAAGACAAGCAAGAGAAGTTAACTCATTACTTCAAAGGTTTAGCAAAACTCACCCAGATGACTGCAAGGAGATTCCTACAGGCCCTGGGTTACATGGCATCCTGCATTCTCCTGGTTCCATTAGCAAGACTACATATGAGAAAGCTTCAATGGTACCTAAAAAGCCTTTGGTCTCAACACAGCAACAACTTGGAGACAACCATACCACTCATTCCATGCCTACAAAAGGAATTCCTGTGGTGGTTCATAGGTTCATACTAGGCTATCTGCCCAAGGGCATTTATAAGCCTAGCCCATAGTTATTTGGCTTTCGCCACCCCTTTAGTTTGAATAAAACTATGCCTATTATTTTGCTGTGCCTCTGTCAAGCAGTGACACTGAAGTAATCCCTGGGGTATATCTGATCCCCATCCATTGGTCAAGATTCCTCTTGAACAAGGCCAGCGAGGTGCTCTGCCTCACATGTACCGGGATTTTGTTCCACAGCATAGGGAGTCTCTGGGTGATGAATCTGTCCCTCCAGCACGTTCTATTAATAACCATGTCAAGGTTTAAGTCTCCCGCCCTTGTGGTTCTGAGGGATCTAGATTTTTTGAGGTGAAGCATATTCATCAAATCAGGGTTTGACATGGGCCTCGGTGAGCCAGGCAAACACAGGTATGTCATTCAAAAAACCACAGATAACACAGACCATGACTACAGATGCCTCAGACCTTGGATAGGGGGCGCACATGGAAGGCAGGTGTATACAAGGACAATGGTCTCCAAAGGAAACACATCTGCATATAAACCAAAAGGAAATGCTGGCAGTAATGCATGCCATCGAGGCCTTTCAACACCAACTCCAGCAAGGCCATTTAATGATTCGGACAGACAACACCACTGTGATGTGGTACATAAACAAGCAGGGGGGCACCCACTCTTACCCCCCTTGCAGACTGACAATGCAGCTTTGGGAGAAATCACTGAGCCTAAACATCCAGTTACAATCCCAGTTTGTTCCAGGAAAAGACAATGTGTTGGCGGACAGCCTAAGCAGGAATTTCACAGATCCACACGAGTGGAGGTTACATCCGAAGGCCTTCAGACAAATCACTTCGACATGGGGCAAGCCAGAAGTGGACCTATTTGCCTCTCACCTCAACCATCTTCTACCAAAATTTTGCACAAGGACATACCACCCAAAAGCTTGGAAAATAGATGCCCTCTCATTCAACTAGAACTCCCTAGCAATCTATGCATTCCCACCTCTGCCACTGATGACCTCAGTATTACTAAAGATCAAAGCAGAGAAGCCCAAGGGAATCATAATAGCTCCGGACTGGCCAAGACAACACTGGTACCCACTACTACGGAGCATATGTCACACCAGGAGGTGGGCCCTCCCCCAGTGGCCTCTACTTTTAACTCAACACAATTTCGAAACACTGCATCCAAATTTTCAGACACTGCAGCTAACAGCCTGGGAGATCCCATAAATAACTTCAGCTTATCTCTCCAAGGAAGTTCAGCGGATACTAACAGAGGCTCGAAGACCATCCACCAGAAAGGTCTACTTAGCAAAGTGGAAAAGATTCAGCAATTGGAATACCAGCAAGGGACATGATGCATCATTGTTGAACATCCCACTCATCTTGGAATATTTGGCAGATATGTTAAAGAACGGCCTCTCATATTCTTCCATAAAGATACATGCATCTGCTATTTCAGCTAGATACAACACTGATCCTCCTGTTTTTCTCACCCTTACTAAGGCAATTCCTCAGGGGAATCAAGAACATTAAGCCACCAAGAAAGGCCCCAGTGCCAGCCTGGGACCTCAATTTTGTCTTAGAAAAACTGACTCTACCTCCATTTGAGCCAGCAGCTTCAGTTGACTTGCAATTTCTCTCATGGAAGACAGCTTTCCTGTTGGCAATTACCTCAGCAAGAAGGGTTTCGAGCTACAGGCCCTAATGGCAATACCACCCTTTATTATTTTCATAGAGACAGGGTTTCATTAAGGACCAACCCTACTTTTATGCCAAAGGTGGTATCTAGGGTTTCTTTAAATCAAGCCATTCATCTGCCTGCTTTCTTCCCCAATCCTGAGAATAACGGGGAAAGACTGTTGCCTACCTTGGACATTCACAGACAACTTCGATACTACCTGGACAGAACCAAGGCCAGTAGGAAGTCTGAACAACTTTTTGTAGCTTACGCCCCTGCAGTCCAAGGAAAAGCAATTTCAAAACAGACTATTTCTAAATGGATTGGACATTGCATCAGATTCTGTTATGCCTTTCATGGAAAGACTGTTCCAGCTAATGTCAGACCACATTCCACCAGAGCTACAGCCACCTCTACAGCATTCTTAAGAGGGGTGCCTACCAAGGACATTCTAGAAGCTGCTACATGGAGCTCCGTGCATACATTCTCCAAACACTACAATCTCCCTCTATACTCCAGATCCAGAGCAGGCTTTGCTTCTGCAGTCCTGCAGGGTTCGATTGCCACACCATCTTTTTCCTAGAGCATTCCTCCTCCCCCAGCTAAGCTATGGTATTCTACCCACATGTTATGACTGCAATTGCATTCTTGAAGGACATAGTACAGTTTTGTACCTACCATAAATGTAGATGTCCGATTAGACATGCAACTGCAGTCGGATTTTCCCTCCCTCCATACCCCTCTATGCCTAGGGTCCACTCCTATCCCTGTTACTCTTAGCTGGGGATATCTGTTATGGTGTATTTGTTTTATTGCTCATTTATTTGTTTGGAATCCTGTTTGTCTTCCAATTTGATTACAGCCTTCCTTGGAGGGCACCTGGCATCTGGGGCAAGAAACACTGAAGAAAATGGCGTCGGCTGATGCTTATGTACTCCAGCCGCTCTGACGTCGGAGAGAAATGCGATATCAGCCGACGTCAGACCCAGACTTTGGAATCCGGCCGACCGAGGGCTGCCTGAGGCAGGACAACCCACATGTTATGACTGCAGTTGCATGTCTATCGGACATCTACATTTATGGTAGGTACAAAACTGTACTTTTCTTCTGCCGTGACCTTCTCAGAGGCTGGCACAGAGCCTGCTTCTTGCACGTCCTCTGAGGCCTTGCAAACTTCCACCACATACATTGAGGTGGAATCATGACTGATCATCTCCGAGAGGTCTAATGGAATTCCTCAGATCCTTGTTCAGGAAGAGATGCCTGGTACCTTGATAGGACTCATCTGATTGAAGGTTGCTGGCACAGGGCTCAGTTTTGAGCTTTTTTATTAGTTAAATTGTTTAATTCAGTTTGCTAACTCTTTTAACACAGAGTTAGGTGACCAGCCACTGCTCTGCTGTATTCATCTGTGCAATCCAAGGAATCTTTTGCATTCAGTTAACCATCAGTACAATGTTGTACTGTATTTTGCACTTTTAAAATGCATGTTTGCTATATTGCTGATTTTTTGAAACTGCTCTTGCTGATTTATTGCACTCTTTTTGTCTGCTGTAGCACAGACTAGATTCAGACTTGCTGAATCTGATTCTGTTTTTTAAATTGAGCACTAGACTTAGTTATCTTTTGTTGGAGAGCCCCCCCCCCCCGCACCCTTGTGGCAGGAGAGCTCAGTTAGGACTTGTCTGATTGAAGGTTGTTGGCACAGGGCTCAGTTTTGAGCTTTTTTTGTATTGGTTAAATTGTTTTGCTCACTGTTCCTACATAAGCACTGCGTTTGCACAGGTTTGCTGTTTTTTTAACACAGCTCCACAGATTTAGGTGACCAGCCACTGCTTTGCTGTATTCATATGTTTACATGTAGCATACCTCCGTGTACCATCTCGCACTACCATGCAGTGGGGTAACCATTGGTGGTTTTAGATGCAAAAACTTCAGTAGATAAATTTTCCCTTAGTAGCTGCCCGTGATTTGGTGGAGAAGTCCTTAAATTTCATTTAGCTGCACAGCGAGTATCTCAGCTATGCTTTTGCCCCTTAAACAGTCTCAAAACAACTAAATCTACAATAGTATCATACCATTTAGAGAACCCTCTACTAGTATGGACCCTTCATAGAGTACCCCATTAGTATAGACCCCGTTTAGAGCACCCAGGTATACCACACCTCTCCATTTTCTCTCCTCACTTTGAAAACAGAATTTAACCTAGCATTATGGATGGTCAGTTTCCCTGCATTTTCTCCTACCAGCCTGATTGACATAGGTATCCTGAGGCAGTGTAGCAACTGCGTCATGTACACTGACAACCCTCTACTCCTAAGTCACCCAAGTACAATTTGTGAGAGAGATGCATCTGCACTAGTAATCTGGAATCCTTGCTCTCTCTCGCACAGAACAGCAACACTGAAGAAGTTGTCGGCTCACATACTACACCTCCTATGCAAACCATGTACTCAACACATAAACCATCATATGTGGAGATACTCACCAGAAACCTACCTAAACACCAGAGACATTCCGAACACAAACATGCTACACCTAATACAGCATTTAAGTACTCCATACACACAAAAACACAAGCACCAGTGTATCACCAGATAAACTCCTAAGACAAACCACATCTAAACCAAATTTTTAGTCATAGGTGACACAGATGTCCCACTCACCAGGCTGGACAAGGAAAAGGTTATGGTCAGCTGTCTATTGGGTGCCAGGATCCATCAGATCACACATGCACTCAAGCCTCTCATCAACAAGTACTGTTACGACTGTCATAGTTCATGTTGGTGTGAATGATTTGAGACATACCTCACTGGACTATATGAAAAGAGACATGATTGAGCTCTATGATTATGTTTTCCAGGCAGGTATGTCCCAAGCCTTGAGCAGCATTTTACCCTCACATAGGATAATACGATTTCTTCTCTTTTGGCTGTTCCCGTTAGGGGGTCGCCACAGCGGATCATCTGTTTCCATTTCTTCCTGTCCTCTGCATCTTGCTCTGTCACACCAACCACCTGCATGTCCTCTCTCACCACATCCATAAACCTTATCTTAGATCTTCCTCCTTTCCTCTTACCTGGCAGCTCCATCCTTAGCATCCTTTTCCCAATATACCCAGCATCCCTCCTCAGCACATATCCAAACCAAAGCAATCTCACCTCTCTGACTTTGTCTCCAAACCGTCCAACCTGAGCTGACCCTCTAATATACTGATTCCTAATCCTGTCCATCCTTGGATAATATGACAGTATAAACAGAAAATGACTGACTTCAACGGTTGGCTTAGTTTCTGGTGTTATTCTTAGGGGATCCAGTTCTGTCAGCCTGGGATGACATGGTTGATAGACCAGGCTGCTTTGCCTGAGATGGTCTTCATCTATCACCTCTAGGCTTTTGGTTATTGGCTAAGGCACTTGCCTCCCCTATAGTGCATTTTTAGGCAAGGTCTCAAGAACATAATTTCTGATGTGAAAATATCATTCACAAATAAATTAAAGGTTATTCTGCTAAACACTAGGAGTTCAAATCAGACACTGCACTTTCTGGAAGCACTCCTCTCCCTGGAGGATGTTGACATTGGTCCAGTCACAGAAACTTGGTTCAGGGCCACAGAGAGTACCCCATGCCTTCCACACTTACAGACCACAGTGAATGTGTAAGAATCACAGGAGGAGTATCTATCTTCATCAAAGATGAATAAACCAGTAGACTGGTTTAGACAGGACTCCAAGTCATCATTAGCTATAGGCCCCTTCAGTGAACCAAGATGCCCACCCAGTTTATTTGGACCTACTTGAGTCAATCAAATTGTAACCAAATACTCTAGTCATGGGAGATTTTAACTATCCCTCCATTGACTGGGAAACTTGTACAAGTACCATAGGGCTCGCAGAAAGGTTCTTGGACTTTCTCAACACTAATGCCTTGGAATAAATAGTATGCAACCCACATTTTTTTTCACTGGTCCTCACCAACAAGGGTGACCATTGCACCACCACACATATAGGCCCTCGCTGGTTAAATTTGATTACAAATCGAAGTAGCTATAACACCTGAACCCCCTTAGGTGAAATCAGGCTAAATAATTTCACTAAAACTAATTATACCCTCTTAAGGGATGGCATAAATAATTTCCAAGTACCTGTTCCCACAGATCGCACTGACAACTATATTACGTTATACACAAATGCCCTGTTCAAACACTTACACAGATGTATTGACACAGTTGTATTTGATAAGATCAAAACAAGATCCTCAAGAAAAAACAAGCCCCCCTGGTGGACATCTAGCATCAATAAGTTGTACATCAAGAGGAAGACGTTGCTGTCTAAGAATAAAAAAGAGAGGCCCAGCAGTGGAAGAACACCCTCCTCTGCTTGAACAAACAAATAAGACAACTTGTAAAATCTTCTAAGAGCAACTAAGAAACAAATGTATCAACCATAGCTAAGGTTAACAGTAAGGCATTCTTCAGCTATATCCGTAACCTAAAAGGTAGGCCCCAGATGTACTGAACTTGCTGTGGATGGCATCACACACATTGATCCTGCGAAAATAGTTAACCTATTAGCTGACAGGTTTGGCAAAAATTTACCCTCCAGACATTCCACAAAGCATGCCCTGTATATCTCCCTTACCTTGCATCTCCAAAGAGCATGTCATTAATGCTCTCTCCAAGGCCAAAAACACAACCTCTCTGGGATTGCATGCCCTCCCAGATTATGTTTTTAAATGGTCTAAAACATGAGTTAGCAACTCTATTAGGTATCCTCTTCAATCACAGCCTGTGTACTGGTTTTGTCCCTGCTGAATGGAATGTAGCAACAGTTATCCCCCTATGTAAAGTGGGTACAGCAACAGACCCTGGGAACTACAGACCTAGAAGCTTAACCAGCCTTATCTGTAAGGCCATAGAATGAATAATCATGGACCTTATAAATAAGGATATAAATGATCTTTGTCAAACCTGGTAGACTTCTTCGAAAACATCACCAGAGGCATATATGTGCATACAGCCTACCTAGACTTAACCAAAGCCTTGCAGTCATTCAGGCATCATTGATAAACTCTCCCACTTGAATACCAATCCATAGGTTGTCCGGTGGGTTGCTAACTGGCACACCGACAGATCACACTCAAGGTTGGGGACTTTATCTCACCCAGCAGACCTGTCACCAGTGGGGGTTCCGCAGGGGTCAGTGCTGGCCTCCCTTGTTGTTTGGAATGTACTTCTCAGCAGTTCAAGCTAAAACAGAGGGGCTGTGTCTAACTATGTTTGCACCTAATTTGCAGTCATCAGCAATCAGTGAATCCCCAAACAATGTCACTATACTTCAAGAGGGACTTGCACAATCCAGTGACTGGTGCCAAAGTCATGGAAATTAACTCAGTGCAAAAAATGCATTATCATCCCCTTCAGTAAAAACATTATCCCTACAGACTATCATATACCCTAAGTAACAACTCAGTAGTGAGAGACTTGGGAGTGCAAGTTGACTGTAGCCTAAACCTTCACTACCCTGTGTCTACTGTGGTAAAGAAGGCATTCTACGTCACACATCTCATTAGCAAAAGCATTGCCTCAAGAGTGAAGGAGGTCATAACACCCCTGTACATGACCCTCATCAGGCCAGTAATCGAGTACAGTGCTGCCTTTGGTCTGTACTTTACCAGGCACCTGCAGCAACTTGAGAGACCTCGGAGATTTCTGAACAAGAAAATTCAGGGCCTCTAGTACATCATACGTTGACAGACTAAAGTCACTGTACTCTGTAGCATTCAGATTAGTTGGAGGAGACTTGTGCTTAGCCTACAAAGCAATCTTGGATCCAAACTAATGGAAATGCTGCACATCCACAAGTCAAGTGGGAAAAAGGTCACCTTCTCCAGGGACCTTAACCTGGCCTGCGACATAAGTAGGACCTGCTGGAGAGACAGATGTCTTTCCGAGGTTGCCACTCCTCTGGAATAGGCTACCAGTTCACATCAAACAAAGCCCCTCTATGCCCCTGTTTAAGTGTAGCATGGATGACTGGATGAGAAACTGTAAATTCCTGCAAGAGGTTTCACCTGACCCTCCTAGATATGGGCAGTGATTGCTAACTAAGATCTCGAGTTTAGGCAAGATCCTTTATACTGGATTTCTCTAGTATTTTACTGGCTTCACATGGCTAGGCTTATAAAGACCTTCAGGTCAATAGCGTAGTAACCATCTACAAACCTATGAATCCAAGCAAGGATCTGACCCATCCCATTTTGTTATTGCAGATGTCCCTTTAAAGAAAAGACAGAAGTCTAAACATGTGAGGTTAACTATCGGGGATCCACAGAGAGCATGGCAAGGCTTCATTCAAGGCTTGTTCAGTGCCTTGAGAGCTTTGAAGCCTCCTTAGGGGGTTTTGACTCCTGTACCTCCTTGTTCCTCTACCCAAAAGAGGGCAAGGGACCCTAAGTCCTCTGACAAGGATTCTGTCTCTGATGCTGACTCCTAAGCCTAATCCTCTCAGTTGCCTCCTCCTTTAGGCTATGGGTCACAGGAGGAGGAATCTGCCAGCCTAATCTTCCTTTGGAAGAACTTTCCTTTTGAGGATGCAGTCATGCATATGATGAAGCATTTCAAATGAGATTACTCCCAGGTGTCAGATGTCCAGAAAAGGTGTTGTTACAAATGGACTCTACTAAACATTCTGCTGTCCCTCTTGTGTTGCTTGCTCTATTGTATACTTTCTCTGCTGCTTCCCTGGCAGCAGATTCCCAACCTCTAGCTTCCAAGAAAGCTGACAGGTTTTATAAGATGCCGGATGCCTGTAAGTTCTTATACAAGTGCCCTTCATCTGATCCAGGAATGATTTGTGTGTCTACTGATCAGCTTTCTAGACTATTGCCCTCTTCCAGGCTTCTTCTTCAGATAAAGACAGTAGAGTTATGGAGGGGGCAGGTAAGAAAGTTTACACTTCTGCTACTTTAGCCTTCAGAGCTATCAGTTACCAGAGCCATATGATAAGGTAGATTTTGTCTCTTCTCCCCAGATTTAGAGGATTGTGAGGGTAAGGCCTCAGCTCTCTCATTACTAGGTTCTGCTTTTCAGGGTGCCCATCCCTATATATGCAGCTATGATGCAGCTGATACCTCCTCTAAGGCTTTGTGATGAGGAGTTCTTCCTGTTTTCTCCTTCAAGAGTTGACAGGTGATATCAATCAAAACCTTCTGTATGCCCCTCTCGATAACCAAAATTTGTTTGGCAGTGCTGTGGCAGAGATTTTTAAGAACTTGCAGAATCAGGGTAAGGTCATGAAGGATTTGAAACGCACCTTTGTCTTACCCATTGCCAAGTTTCAGAGGAACTATCCTAGTAAGACTGCATTTTTGCATAGACTGCCTAGACAGTCTTCCAAAGGTAAGAAGGCTCATAGGTGTGTTTTTTCTGATAAGCCTTCTCAGATGTCTTGGCCAACTAAAACAGTCCTTTCCTGACAAGTCTGCAGCCATCTGACTTTCTGCTCTCCCTTCTTCCCTACAAGGTTTCCTTGATGTTCATTGTGTTTCACTGTTGCAGTCATTACTCTTGGGTTATCCTGCTGGCAGGCTACCCGCAGTCGGCCTGAATTCCAAAGTCCTGGTCCGACGTCGGTTGCTGTCGCCTCTTCCCTGACGTCAGTGTGCCAGGTGTATAAAAGATGCAGCCAATGCCATTTTCTTCAGTCTTTCTTGCCATGCAGTGCCCGAAGCAAAAGCAGTTCGCAAGTGCCGGTCGGCCGACTCCTGAGATTTTCGAAATTGAATTTCAGATCCGAAGTCTTCAATAAAGCTAAGTACCCCATTGGGGAAACTTTTTTTCTTGCTCCAGACCAATGTGAGAAAAAGTTACGAATTTTATTTCTTGTGGGAAGCAAATACCTCATAAGGATTTTCATTCTTACTGTATTCCTTACCTAGGCTCTGACCACGTCATTGCTAGTTGTCGGTTTTGTGCTAGATTTAACCAACGCACAATAAAGCGTCGGTACGATTTTGTTTTCCATTACTTTGGCCAAAGGTTTAACTATATAATGCCATCAGAACAACCGACGACTGGAATTCATAAAAAGCTCAAGGATAAAGAAAAGGACAGGCATCCGAGGTCCAAAACCGATGAAGCCTCTTCTAGGCCAGTCGCCGGTGCTCAGTGAGGCACTTTTGCAGCCCCTGACTCCCGCTACCTGAGAGCCACAGACCACTTCCGACTCCCACGTGGAGACAACTAGGCCTCTGGATACTCAAGGTATTGGCCCTTCGAAAACTAATCCCTCAGATGGGTCCAGAGCTGCTGAGCAGGCATCAGCTTCTGAGAGTGTCTTCAGACCTACACAACTTTATATCAAACCTACTTCAGCATCCAAGACAAAGTCTAAAACAGTTTTAAAGACAAGGAAACAAGTACAGCATTCTCCAGGACAGACTTCCATGCCTAAGAAACAGATGCTCAAAATGGTCGAAGACCTAATTACTTTGATCAGGGGTTCCCACCTCCCTCCTGATAAGAGGCCTAGGCAGGATACTGAATATGATTCCTCTGATCAGGTTTCCATTTCCTCTGATTCCTCTTCAGAACAGGGATATTCTATTCCTCCCTATGAGGATTATGATGCTGAAGATTCTATTCCTTCAGCCTCTCCTCCCGAGGATTATTCATTTGGGGAAACCCTACATACCATGAGGGAGCATTTCCACTGGGAGAGCCAAGATTATTCAGATTCTAAGAAAAGGCTTAGAGATTTTCTTTTACTACCTCAGCACAGATCTCTTGCAATTCCTACTGTTTTAGACATAGTAGATGATGTATTTTCAGAGTCCGGCCTGTCTCCAGATTCGTTACCTCCTGCACCTGTTAAGCTGGACAGATACTACAAGGTCCCAGATTCCCATAAATTTCTATATAAAAATCCTGCTGCGGACCCAGAAACTATCTCAGTGTCCTAAAGGGGTGAAGGCTGCTACTACTAAAAACCCTGTCCCCTCAGATAGAGATTCTAGGGATCTGGACAGATGGGGGAATAAAGTCTACACTTCTGCTACCTTGGCTGTAAGGGCTTTAAATTGTCAATTTCATATGCTCAAATATCAGCAATATTTAATGTCTTTGTTAAAACAAAAAATGTTGACAAATTCTGAATGTTATGAGAACAAAGATTTGCAGGATTTATTGCATGCAGATGAACAAGTGGGAAAATATACTTTGCAATGTGGTTATGATTCACTGGAGGCCTTGTGCAGGGCCGCTGTTACAGGTTCTGTTATTAGAAGGCATGCTTGGTTAAAAGAACAGAATTTGCCTGATCATGTTAAGGCAAAATTATTGGATGCTTCATTACAGCATGATACTTTGTTTGGTGTTAAGGCAGAAGAGGTGTAAAAGAAAATGGAAGATAAAGCTAAATCTGTGCAGACAGTAAAGGATTTCTTACAGGTACAACCACCCAGATTTAGCAGGAACTGGCCTTCTAAGAATTGGTCCTTTCCAGCATCAGACAGGCCACAAAGAGGCAGATTCAGATGCCCTAGAGGCAGGCAACAGCCCCAGGGCTCATACAGGCCCAAACAATGGGGTATTTCTACCTCCAAAAGCGGAGAAGACAAATCACAGCCTTATAGGAAACAGTCCCAGTGACTTCCCTCTGCCAATGCCAAGCACTTACCTTTTGGCAGCACCCTTAGGGGTAAAGCTATCACTTTTTTCACAAAACTGGCACAGGATCACCCAGGACAAATGGGTTTTAAATATAGTCTCTCAGGGCTACAGGTTCCACTTTCACACCCTTCCAAAGGCAAACGGTATGCCAGACCTGCAACATAGTCAATGGGCCGAGGCACAAAAACTAATTTCATCTCTCATGGACATGAGGGCTAGTCAGCCAGTGCCACAACAAGACCAGGGACAAGGATTTTACTCAAGACTTTTCTTAGTGCCAAGAAAGGACAAAGCCTGCAGACCAATTCTGGACCTGTCTATTCTAAATACTTTTCTGGACATTCCAAAATTCAAAATGTTGACTCTGCAGCAACTTCTGCCCATGTTGGGCACGAAGGCTTGGCTTGTAACTTTGGACCTCAAAGAGGCATACCTGCATGTACCAATCAGACAATCTTGCAGAAGATACCTCGGATTCATAGCTGGCACAATGCACTACCAATTCTCTGCACTGCCCTTTGGCTTATCTACTGCGCCCAGGGTCTTCACAAAGTGCCTGGCACCAGTAATTGCTTTTTGCAGACAAAGAGGAATTCAAATATATCCCTACTTGGACGACTGCCTTATTCAAGCAGAGACCAAAGACATTATACTAAAGCATCTGGCGTTCGTAAAAAGATTATTAATTTGCCTAGGGTACACAGTAAACGAAAAGAAATCAAAACTAGTACCCTCTCAAGAGATAATATTCCTGGGTGCAAGCTAAAATACAACTGCCCAGATGGCTTATCTCATGCCAGACAAACAAAGGCAACTGACTTCTTACTTCAAAAACATGGCAACAAAGACCCAGTTATCTGCAAGAAACATTCTGCAGGCTCTGGGCTACATGGCATCATGCATTCCACTAATTTGCATATGCAAGACTGCATATGAGGAAACTACAATGGTATCTAAAAAGTGTTTGGACTCAACATTGCCACAGCCTGGAAACATTAATTACTCTCATTCCTTGCCTGCAGCAGGAGTTTGGATGGTAGGCACAGGCCTGTCACCACAACAAGGGACAGCCATTCACTTTACCCACAGCCAGGCAGGCATTAACAACAGATGCATCAGATTATGCCTGGGGGGCACACATGGCAGGAAAATGTATTCAGGGCACATGGCCCACAAACCAAATGCATCTTCATATCAATCAAAAAGAGATGCTAGCTGTACAGAATTCCCTGACAGCCTTCAAGGACCTACTTTATCCAGGACAACTGCTGATAAAGACGGACAATACTACAGTCACGTGGTACATAAACAAGTAAGGAGGCACACATTCCTACCCCCTCTGCAGACAAACCATGACTTTGTGGAACACGGCATTGACTTATCAAGTACACCTGCAAGCACAATTCCTGCCAGGAAAGAAAAATACTTTGGCAGACTAACTAAGCAGAAACCTCATGGATCCTCACGAGTGGAAACTAGATCCACAAATCTTCAGCATGATAACAGGGAAATGGGGATGCCCAGACATAGATCTATTTGCTTCCCCTCACAACTACCAGCCACAGAAAATCTGCACTTGGATGTATCACAAACAAGCATGGAAAGTGGACGCCCTTTCATTCAGCTGGAAAGCCCTCACAGTATATGCCTTTCCTGCTCTGCCTCTCCTCCCCAAGGTACTCCTAAATGTCAGACAAGAGAAGCCAAAAATGATCCTGATTGACCCATAGTGGCCACACCAGCAGGTACCCAATCCTAAAGAGCTTGTCTCAAGACCCAGCCTGGACATTGCCTCAAATTCCGCATTTGATGACCCAACAAAACAAATCAGATCCTACACAGCCAACTCAGAACCCTAAATCTGGCTGCATGGTGGATAATGTAAACTTTCAGAACACACCTCTCTCTAAAGCAGTTATGGATGTTATTTTGGAGGCCAGGAGGCCCAGCACCAGAAAATCTTATGCAGAAAAATGGAAGAGATTCTGTGCTCTGAACCAGGCACAGGGAATTGACATGCTTGTACCAAATATTCCTCAGATTTTACAATACCTAACTGAGATGCAGGACAAAGGCCTCTCCTTCTCATCAATTAAGATCCATGCCTCTGCCATTTCATCTCACTACAATACGGAACCACCTATTTTCTCTCATCCACTGCTAAGGCAGTATCTCAGAGGGGCCAAAAACATAAGACCTCCAAGGAGAGCACCAATACCTGCATGGGACCTCAATTTTGTCTTGGAAAAACTCACACTGCCTCCTTTTGAGCCAGCCAATACAGCTGAGATAAAATAATTATCATGGAAAACAGCTCTTATCCTAGCAATTACTTCAGCAAGAAGAGTCTCAGAGTTACAGGCACTAATGGCTGTGGAACCTTTTATTATTTTCCATCCGGACAGGGTTTCTCTAAGGACAAACCCAACATTTATGCCTAAGGTAGTGTCCAGTGTGGCTCTGAACCAAACCATACATTTGCCTACCTTTTATCCAAACCCGCAGAATAAGGGGGAGAGACTTCTGCATTCATTGGACATACACAGACAGCTACACTTTTACTTGGACAAAACTAAAGCTTTCAGAAAGACTGAGCAACTCTTAGTGGCATATGCTGCAGGATCACAAGGAAAGGCCATTTCAAAGCAGACTATTTAAAAATGGATAGGCCACTGCATTCATTTTTGCTATTCACAACATGGCAAATTGGTACCTAAGGGCATTAGGTCACATTCTACCAGAGCAGCAGCCACTTCAGCAGCCTTCCTCAGAGGAGTACCAACCAAGGACATTTTGGAGGCTGCAACCTGGACTTCAGTGCACACTTTTACAAAGCACTACCACTTACCTCTTTACTCTAAATCCAGAGCAGGCTTTGCCACTGCAGTTCTGTAGGGCCTCATAGCCACTCCTAATTCTATTTAGGCCTAGCCACCCAACCTCAGCTTTGGGATTCAACCCAAGAGTAATGACTGCAACAGTGAAACATGAACATAGCACAGTTTTGTACCTACCATAAATGTAGATGTTCGAGTGTATTCACTGTTGCAGTCCAGGTTACCCTCCCTCCACCCCCCTTTTCATTGCTGGGACTTATCTGTACTTCCCTATTCTATACAACCTATGTGGTGTATTTGCTTGTAGATGAAGGTTATGCGCATGCTTTTTTATGATCAGTATTTTTTTAGCCTACCCTTTTGGGGGCACCTGACATCTGGGGCAAGAAAAACTGAAGAAAACGGCGTTGGCTGCATCCTTTATACCCCTGGCGCACTGACATCAGGGAAGAGGCGATAGCAACCGACGCTGGACCAGGACTTTGGAATTCAGGCCGACTGCGGGTAGCCTGCCAGCAGGATAACCCAAGGGTAATGACTGCAACAGCGATTACACTCTAACATCTACATTTATGGTAAGTACAAAACTGTACTTTCCTCAGGCTTTCTTTGTCTCTCCCAGTTTGGCGAAAGATCACCACAGACTAGTGGGTTCTGCCCATTATCTGTCAGGGTTACTTTATGGGCCTGGAAAACCCTTCCTTCCCTCCTCTGTTATCCCTCAACCTCCTGCAGAACGTCTTCCTCATTTCAGGTTTATTGCAGGTTCTGTTAGACCAGAGTACATTCAGCTGGTTCCACAGACTGAGAATAGTCTAAGATTTTATTCCAGGCTGTTTCTGGTATCCAGGAAAGAGGGGATCTTTGGAGACCTGTCATGGATCTTTCCTTTTTGAACACTTTTCTCATATTGCCATCCATATGAATGTTTTCTACTCAGACTGTGTTTCCTCTGTTGCTTGCCGAGGCTTTTCTAGTTTTCCTGGATCTAAAGGATGCCTATGTTCATATTCCTAGCCGCCCTCTATTCAGGAAGTTTTTGCATATCTCAGTTTCTTCCTCTCATTTTCATTTCTCTGCTATGCTTTGCCCTTTGGGCTTTCAGCAGCCCCAAGGGTATTCACCAAATGCTAAGCTCCAGTAGTCACCTTTTATAAACTTCAGGGCATTCAGATATTTCCCTTTCTGGATGACCTCTTGCTTCAGGCTTCATCCTATTCTACGCTGGTTTGGGATCTTCATTTTTCCCAGCTTCTGTTGCATAGCTTGGGGTTCACTGTCAACCTGCAGAAGTCAATGCTGACTGCATCTCTGGATTACATGTTTCTAGGCTGCAGGATCCAAACTGTTAAAATGCTAGTCTCTATTCCTGCCTCCACAGTTTTGTCTCTCAAAAATTATATTCTTTCTCTGATTCCACAGTCCTCTTTTCTGGCCAGGGAGTTTGTCAGGGCACTGGAGTCCATGGTTTCTATCATCCCCATGCTTCCCTGGGCCAGATTTTGTATGCGGAAGTTTCAGTGGTACCTAAGGTCAGTGTGGCTTCAACACTGCCTCCAACTAGAATACGTAGTTCCTCTGCTCCCTTGTCTCAGACTGGAATTTCAGTGATGGTTTCAACAGTTATCTTTCGATCCAGGTGTTACTTTCCAACCTCCTTAGCCATCCAAGGAATACTTCATGGACAGTTCAGTGCTGGGTTGGGGAGCCACTTCAGGCACCCTGAAAATGCAGAGTCTTTGGTCCGCTCAACAGAGGATGGATCACATCAACATCAAGGATGTGAGGGCTCACAAGTTTCAAGCTTTCCACTTGCTCTGGGTGCCAGGCCCCTTGAAGGTTTATACAGATAGCACCACAGTCATGTGGTACATAAGCCAAGGGGGCATGAGGTCTTGCCTTCTTTGCATATTAGCCCTTCAGACATGGGAAATAACCATCAGTCTGCAGATGACCCTGCAGGCAGTTTATATACCTTAGGAGCTCAGCCCAGTCCTGTGGCAGACTTTCTCAGCAGATCCAGGACACAGTATTTGTGCTTTCTGGACATAGTTCATCGATGAGGTATTCCCCAAGTAGATTTCTTTGCCTCCCCTCTGAATAGGCAACTTCCTCAGTTCTGTTCCTAAGTCCCAGCCATGCCATTCTCCTGGAAGGGAAAGTTCCTGTATGTCTTTCCTCCCTCCTTGTTCTTCTAAATGTTCTTCACAAGATTGAGAAGGACTCTCTAAAAATCTTGTTGTTTACTTCCCTTTGGCCCAGACAGTACTGTTTGCCCCTTATATTCTATCTGGCCAGGGGCAATCATTACAAGGTACCTTACTGCATAGATCTTCTCATACAGGACAGTGGACCTCTCCTTCACCCTTATCTGTCCACTCTTCAACTGATACTTTGGGTGATAGGGTTTTGATTCCTTTCCAACACCAGTTTTCTGATGAGCCCGGAGTTCTGCAGGAAGGCATGAAAGCCAATACCAGAAAATCATGTGTGTCCAAAGATAAGAGATTTGCTGTTTAATATCTTAAACATCACGAGAACCCCTTTTCATTGAGGATCCCCATGGTTCTTTTCTACCTGTGTGAGCTGCTACATGCTTGCTTGACCTATTCTTCAGTGAAAGGCAGAAATGTCTAACAAGTAAAATATCTGCCACTTGCTCTTCCTTTGGTCTCTAGATTTGAGTTCAGTCAGTTTCTAAAATGTGTTCTTCATATCTGACCGCCAAGAAAGACCATTCATCCTTCTTGGGATCTTAATTTTGTCCTTGGGGAAAAAATAACTTGGGCTCCTTTTGAGCCTGCTGCCTCTTCTTTACAACACTGAACCTGGGAGACCTGTTTTATTGTTTGCTTTGCCATCTGAGCTCCAGGCCTTGATGGCAGTCCCTCCTTTTTTGGTCTTTCATAGAGACAGGGTCTCTTTCCATTTGAATCCTTGTATTATGCCCAGGGTGGTTAATGAGCTGCCCCTTAATCAGTCTATCCAGCTTTCTTTTTTACCTTCTCTGCCATCTGCTAGTGAAGAGGTTCTTCATACCTTGGACTTGCATTGACAGTTCACATGTTATTTAGACAAAACAAAGGCCTTTCATAAACCCGATCAGCTTTTTTATTTCTTTTCATACCAGGACATTGGGTTTGTCAGTTTCTAAGCAAACCAGCTCCTACTGGATTTCAAAGGCCATTTTATTTTGTTATTTTTTTTTCATAGCAAACAGTTGTTTGCTTCAGTTAGGGCTCATTCTACTAGAACAGTGCCTTCCTTGGAGCCTTTCTTCAAGGGTTTGGACACCAACTCCAGCTATGAAGCAGCTACTTGATCCTTCGGTTCACACATTCACCAGACATTACAACCTGAATGTCATTTCCAGGGCCAGGGCGGGTTTTACCAATGCTATCTTGCATGGGTTTGTGGAGGGCTGCTCCTTGCCTTCCTAATACCTACCTTCTTGGTAGCTTTTGTACTCTCCCAGAGGTGATAAATACTGCAACGGTGATGTGGAAGGACATAATACAGTTATGTAATATCTTACTGTAACTGTTGTAGTATTCACTTCCTCCTACCCCCTGTTCTTTACACTCCTTTCCATAGGTGGTATTTTCCTTCTGGCTAAGAGGTTCTTCTTCTCATTCTTTCTTTTTCTGGATGTACATGTTCTCCTTTCCACTTGGGGTCCTGGTTTTCCTGGGGCATTTCAGTTCTGGGTTTAGAGCATTCATACGTTACCTTTATGCCCTACTCTTGTGCTGGGAGCATATGTCTGATGTACAACATTCCTCAGTAGTTAAGGCTTTGGTATACAGGCCAGACATTCGGCTATCCTTTGACAGGAGATCCCAGAGGTGATTAATACTTTCTTTTTGCTATTGTGGGTGTATATAATTCCATTTTTCTTCCTGTAGCCCACTTGAGTTATTTGGGGAAAAGAAAGTATCTAAATACTGGACTGGCCTACCTCCCACCCATTCCCCCAGTGAATTCTCCTAAGGGAACTGTTTACTATTCTGCCCTTTAGCAGTCCTAATTATTCCCGCAGACCACTTTGATAGGAGGACATTTCTTTGGTTATTAGTTGCGAGAGGTAGGTCCTGGCCAGCACTGGACAGGCCATATTCCTGAGCTGCTTGAGCTTCCTTTGGCTTGTCTTCCTATGACTGACCAGTCAATTTCTGATGAGATAATTATGCAGCCTTAGTTATTAATAGCTGGTAAGGTTGTTGAAAGTTTTCCATGATCTGCCAGGAAACAAGGCCAGATGTTGTACTCTCTTTTTTTCCTGTATTCCTAAATGAATAGACATTTGGGAAGGGGAGCTGAAGTTTAATAATGCATTTAAGTGACTTCATCCATCACCTTAGTTTTCTGTGCTTTCACATTGTTGACCTTCGAGCCCTGATTCTGCTACTCCCAATGATCTTTGTGGTGAAATTTATGATGGGCACTTGGTGACACAGCATCTGAGAGGTGTACAGAAACTTCCTGCTCATTGCTATGGGTGGACACTACTTCTGGTATAAGATGCTGTAATTTATGTTATTTGACCTTTTCTTTTTCAAGCTTTTGACCATGTTCATTGAAACCAGCAGCACAGTGACTCTTGCGGTCTTCTCCCTGCATGAATATCGGGCTGCCGTTGGCTCCCTCTGAGGAATTCCAGTTGGAAATGATGTTATGGACCCTGCTGTGAAGTCCAACCTGCTTCTGGTGCAGAACATTTCCGTTTGAACGGTAAGTCTGGTTTCAGTCCAGAACTGCATCATTACTGTTTTGCGTTGATTCGAGAAGTTCAAGGGTCTGGCTTCACAGTTGCCAATCTGAATCAGACCTGTCTTTTGCTATACCTTCTGATGGTGACAACAGTGATATTTTTCATGGCTGATGTCCATAAGCTGGTCTTGCAATGGATAGTTCACTTCCAGTGACTGCAGTCTTATCAGCTCTGTCTGAGTTTTCTTGTTTTAGAATTCTACTGTCATTCTTTCGGATTGTTGATGTTTGCGCACAACCCGAAGAATAGCGTTTCTCTTTCTTCCCCTTCTCTGACTCTGAATTTTGCTCATTGGATGAATCTCTGAGTACAGAACTACTTTAGAACTTTTATTATGTAAGATCTTGGAAGCTACTGGACAACCATTTTCACATTGGTGGTCTTGAGATAATGGTGGTGACACTGCAAGTTCTAGTGGCACTTCTAAGGCCCAAAACTCTCTGTAAAATCAGAAGTGTAACAGCAGTGTGTTAATTGAACAAGCAGGTTGACTTACTTCTTCTTTCCTTTTGCAGGCAGCATATATATTTGGGAGTGGGCCACCATGTCAGATATATTATTGTGTCAATTTCCCAGAAAATCTAATGTTTTAACAGAAAACCTCAGTGACAGCTTGAATCCCCCTCCCCATTTTAATTGAAAATATGGGGAGTGCTCTGGAGTTTAGTTTCTTTGCTTTTGTAGAGAATGCAGTTTTTAACAGGTTATGCTCCCTTCTAAAAGGCAGAAAGGAGTGAGTAGTAGTGGATGGTCTTGTGTTGAAAAACGGGGGTGGTGTTGTGTGTGTGTGTGTGTGTGTGTGTGTGTGTGTGTGTGTGTATGTGTGTATATATATATATATATATATATATATATATATATATATATATATATATATATATATAAAAACTTTATTTCCATGCCTCCACTCTGAGTGCAGAGTTCCATAAGGATAGTCAGTGGTGTTGTCACAGACACTGTAGCCCTCATTGTGATGCAGGTACCAGGGTTTAAGTAACAGACTCAGCACGTAAGGAACCAGTTTGGGGATAGGTTTGAATAACTGACAAAACTTTCCTGGCATGGAGGTAAGATTTCTTGCTGCAGGACTGTCCTATTTTGGAAGCTGGAAGTATAGCTTCAGGCTGATAAATGTCAGCTGGGTTGGCATGAAGAATTGTTCACATGAAGGTAACTGTGCAGTACTAGTGGAGCATATGTTTCCCTTCATTATATGTCTGAAGCACAGGAATAAGCTGTGATGTGGATCCAGTCATGAAAAATCCTCATCATTTGTAGGGAAATTCTATGTAGTTTCCAACTCTGTGCTTCTCTTACTCTAGCAATAAATGTGGCCACTGAAGGGCTAATCCCTCATGGAAATTTTGCCTCCATCTTGTAAATGATTTTATGGCACCAGAGAGGCCAGTTGGTCAAAATGGAGTGCCAGAATAAACTAAGCAAGAAAAGCCCAAAGCTTACTTTGATAATCCTGCATTGGCCTTGAAAGAACATTGTACAAGGCCCTTGATATCTTGGCTACTCTAAATTCCATTCAAAATAGTGCTGGCTCTGGTACTTAACCAAGTACACCACCTCACTCTGAAATCTTCACTGCTGCAATAATCCACCTTCAGCCAGCAGATTTGCCTGGAAGATTTCAGGGGAGGGATTTAGTGTCTACTAGGTCTGCAAGGACCATCTTCAAAGCCAAGTGTAAATGCCACTGTGAGGAAGGACAGACTTGTCTGTTAAATTTACATGTCTTGTCTTTTGCATATTTTTGCCAATTACACTGTAAAGGAGCAAACTCTATTTGATCAAATCCACATTTTGGTAAAATTCCCTCTATTTTCCCACCAGTGAAAATACTGTCATTGGAAGTTGTGGGGGTCTTTGCACCCCCCCCCCCATACAAGCCCCTTTTTGTGTATTCTTATTCAAAGGTCACACAACAGGATGGGAAAGAAAATGTGTTCCTTTAGGGTCACAATTCACTGAAATGCAACTTTGAGTAAATAGATGTTGCTATACGAGTGTGATTCAATTTTTACACTAGGCTTTCATTATTACATCATTCTTGAATTCAGTAGACTGTTTTATACCAGTTTTGAAAAGGACCATTCATCACTGGCCTTTTGGGAAGAGTTCTTCTCCTCCTCAGTGGGACCAGAACATTACCAACATGAAGCCATGTTTGCCTTTTGACTATGATGGTTTGCTTGACCTGAAGTGTGTGCCTTGAGAAATGTCTTCCAGGCTGTTATCACTTCAAAAAGCAAATTTCCAACCTTCAGGCCATTGTGTATAGAGTTTTTAAGTTTATGTTAAGCATTAGGTCTCTGTAGATAAATATTTGATCCTTTCTTAAAGTGGATTAATAGATGTTACTTATTCTGTTCATGTCACGTTTTCTTGTCATACACTGGAGATGTCCTTCCATATCACTGTTGCAGTATTTTTCACCTAAGGGACCTTCAGCCAAGAATAGCTGAGTGTCTGGCCAGTATACCAAAGCCTTCAGCTCTTATAGGTGCCATATGTCACACACAGGCTCCTTGTGCATGATGTAGGCCATAAAGGTAACGTACAGATGCAGATATTCAGAACTTTTTCGCAAGTCCGACAGACATCAGTCTGAATGCTCTTCTGCTATGCTGGTTACCAAACCGTGTTTTCTGATAAGTGCCCCGTTGGAATTTCTTTTTTATAGTTGTTGGATTCATGTCATCCAAAAAGGGAAAATGGCAGTGTGGGATGCAGGTTGCCCATAAAGACTATTATGACTAATGTCTTTTGTTTGGGTGCCATCTCAAGGGGTCTCTGTTCCTGCTCCTCCTTGGTCTTCCACTCCACTCAAGAGGCCTAGGGAATTAGATTCCTTGGATGAGGGTCTTTATTTTTTATTTTATTTTATTTTATTTTACATTTGTTGACCGGGCTAGTCTAGCTGGAGATATTTCCATTTTCAGTTGCGGCCCGGGGAGAAAAGCTCCACAGAAGTATGATACATACAGAAAAATCAGCATACAAAACAATAATAGAGTTAGTAATAGAGTTTGCAAAAAACAAAAACAAGCAAACCCTTCAATTTAAATTACTACTACATGAGCTAATTACTACAACACACAATTACAGTCCAAAGAACATTATACAAGTTGAAAAATACTTATCAGATAAAGTAACCAAGGATAGGAGGTAAGAAAAGTAGAGTGATAAGAATAAGGGAAAATAGTAAGGGATTAATTGTGGAAAAGAGAGCAAGTTAAGACAGTTAGCAGGTAGAGAAGCAGTGGGAGGAGAAAAGAAAGCCAAGTAGAGAAAAGAGTCAAAAAGGAGTAAGAGAGATAGTTTTAAATTTAGGTAGTACTAGTGGAAAGTTAATCAGGTTTACTACAGGAACAAAGCCAGTGATTTTGGAAATGCAGTTTGATATTTTGTTTGAAAAGAGGCAATGATGTAATCTTTGTTATATTAGTAGGTAACAAATTTAATTTTGTCCCTACAGCATTGGTAAATAGTGAGTCGCCAGCATTGTTATTTGATTTTATTGAATTTGTCAAGAGTTTACTGGAAGAGCGGAGAGAGTTGAGATTGTTATAAGGGATTATGAGTTGTGAGAGTATAGGGGTATTATTAGGTTGGTACAGTATTTTATGGGCAATAGAGAGTTGCTGGATTGTAAGATAGTTCTGAAACTCTAGCCAGCCTAGAAGTTTTAAGTTAAGACAGTGATGGGTTTTGTAGGGGTTACCAGTACCGAAGCGGGCAATGTTATTATAGCAGGTTGCCAGTTTGTTAAGGTTGGTTTTTTTGAGGTTGGTAAAGATAGGTGAAGCATAAAGAAGAGTAGAAATAAGATGGGAGTGAGCAATCCTAGTTCTAGTAGATGGTGTAAGAAATGGTCTAATACGATATAAGGATCCTATTTTTCTGTTAACTAGTTTTATGGAGTTGTTAATGTGTTGGTCGAATGAGAGATTATTGTCAATGGTAATACCTAACAATTTAGTTGAAGTGTCGGGTGAGATGACAGTGGCACTGTTGGAGGAGATGGAGAAATGTAAGGGGGAGGCCCTGGATGTGGGGGTAAAAAGAAGAAGTTTAGTTTTTTTAGCATTTAGTAAGAGGAAACGACTGGAGAACCATATTTCTATGGTATTAAACACTTTTTGGGTGAGAGAGATAAGTTCTGGGGTGGAAGATGCTGAGCAGATGAGCGTAGAATCATCGGCATATTGAATGCAGGTTGCTTGAGGGATTATTGTTTGAAGATCATTAATGAAGGGGGAAAAGAGAAGTGGGCCAAGGATAGAGCCTTGTGGAACGCCGATAGAAATGGGCAAAAGAGAAGTGTGGTTATCCCAAAGAACTGTTTGTTTTCTATTTGTAAGGTAGGATTTAAACCATTTAATGGCTGGGATATCAAAAGAGAGGGATTCAAGAGTATTAAGTAATAAAGAGTGGTTGACCATATCAAATGCTTTGGAGAGGTCAATGAAGAGGGCAGAAGAGAGTAAGTTGTTGTTGCGGTTCTGATTAATAGTATCTACAAAGGAAAGCAAGGCAGTGGTAGTACTGTGATGTGGTCTAAAGCCATGTTGACAGTTTGCTATTATGTTGTGACGAGAGAGATATTGTACAAGTTGATGGTGGATACATTTCTCCATAATCTTAGCCAAAGGTGAGAGGAGAGCAATAGGTCTATAGTTAGAGTAGTCTGTGGAGTTTCCACCTTTGTGAAGTGGGATAATATGAGAGACCTTCCAGATATCTGGGATGGTTCCTTCTTTGATTGTCCTACTTATGAGAATAGATATAGGATATGCAATAACCTTGGCAACCTTTTGAAGAAAAAGAGAAGTGAGCTTATCAGCAGAGGGGGTACACGGTTTTAGTTTGAGAAGAAGTCTGTGAATGTAAGATGTAGAGATAGGTTGTAGTGAAAATTTAAAGGAGGAGTTTGTTAGGTTACTAGGTGGGCAGAAGTTGTTGGCATTAAGTTGTTTAGCTAGAGCTTGTATAGCTTCAGTAAAGAAAGAGTTAAAAGCATCTGCAGTTTGTTGTGGGGTATCAGGGTCTGCATTTAGTGGGGAAGGTGTTTTGGAAGTTCCTGGGGAGAGGAGTTTATTAACTGAAGACCAGAAAAGTTTAGAATTATTAAGATGAGTTTGTTGTAGTTCGACATAGAATTTTTTTTTGTCAGATATTACTGCCTTTTTAGTTAGATTTCTAAGCTGTCGGAAGTGTAGAAGATCAGGGTTATTTCTGTGGGATCTCCATCTGGCCCAGACTTTATTTCTAGTGAGAATAAGTTTTTTGGTTTCAAGGGAGAGCCAAGGGGCTGTATTAGATTTCATTCTAATAATACGTTCAGGAGCATGTAAGTCAAGAATGGATAAAAACATTTTGTTAAAATGTAGTACTGCATTTTCAAGAGGAAGTATTTTTAAGGGGTTCCAGTTACATGCACTAAGTTCAGTCTGAAACAGGTCTAGATTAAAATGTTTGATGGTGCGTATTTTCCTTATAATGTGGGAGTTTAAACCATCAGTTTTTTCTCTTGTTATAAAAGTTAAAGAGTGATCACTGACATCATCTGGCAAGGTTCCTACTTTGTAATTATTTTTTACTCTGTTTATAAGTATCCAGTCTAAAATGCTTTCTCTATTAGTATGTTTATTGAGCCTAGTAGTTGAGGTAATGGTTTGAGTAAAACCATGAAGGTTGATATGAGATGAAGGATTTTCAACATTAATAGTATTCCAGTCTATGTTCAGGTCGCCTAGTATGATGGTTTCTTGTGGATAAGTAGCAGATATCCAACTAAGATAATTTTCTAGGATAGGTATATTGTTACCAGGAGGCAGGTACATACAGGTGATATAAAGGGATTTTTTGGAATTTAATTGGAGTTTGATAATGATGGCTTCTATCTTGCTATCTTGAGTTGGAGAGGCTGGAAGGGTAGTGATATTCAGATGATTTTTAAAAAGAATTGCAACACCACCACCTTTTCTTTTGGGACGGTCAAGTCTTACTATATTATAGCCTTGGGGAATAATCTCAGTGTCTTTAGTGCTAGGTTTTAGCCAGGTCTCTGAGAGGCAGAGAATATCAAATGAATGTGTGTGAAGGAGGGCATGTAGATACGGTACTTTATTGTTTAAGCTTTGGGTATTAAGATGTCCTATTAGGAAGCTATTATTGGGTTTAGGTATAGACACCAGGGGAGAAGGGAAAGTAGGACCAGGGTTAGGGTGGATGTCTCCATTTTGAAGGGTAGGATTACTAGGTTTGATTATGAGGTTAAGCTTTTGAAGGGTTAGTATTTTAGTTTTGTTATCAGATGGCAAGACATAGTTGAGATGTGTGAGTCTATGGAATTTAGGTAGTTGATAGTTAGGGATAGAAGAAATATATGGATATGAAATAAGTGGACTGAGAAATGTTGAGGTGTGTTTGTGAGGATGGAGAGTTTGGACATCAAGTGATTTCTCGTAAAAGGACATGAGATAGACTGTGCATAGGGTGGAAAACAGTAGGAATGAGAGTAAAAGCTGGGTTGGCAGGTAGGGAGCCATTGTAAGAGGAGTATGAGAAGTTAGAGATGGATGTAGAAAGTATGAGAGGAAAGATGTAGAATGGGGTATTCTACTGTTGAGTAGATATATGGAAATAAAAGGAATAGGCAAAGAGGGGATAGGAGTAAAACAGAGAAAGGGATAAAAGTTAAAGCGGGATGGGTAAGTAAAAGAACTCGGGATGGGTAAGTAAAAGAACTAGAGAGGAGGATAGGAAAAAGTAAAGTAGGTGTGTGTAGTGGTGAAGGGGTGTGTGTATGGGTGGGAGGAAGTTAGAGCGGCAAGGAGAAGGATTGGAGGGGTAGGATAGGGGTGTGTCAAGAGAGCTATAAGGTTAGGACCCCTGGGGGTGGGTGGGAAATGGGGGTAGGGAGCGGGTAGAAACAACTGAAGGTGGAGACAGGAGACAATCAGAAATGCAGGTGAGTATGGTAGGAGCAGAAAGTGTATAAAAGGAAGGGGTAAAATGGAAACCAAAGTACACCAGTGGGATAAGAAAAGGTATGGAGGATTAGGTCAGAAAACATACAGTAGGAGGTGAGGAGGAAATGGGTGAAGGTGTAGCAGGAAAAAAATTGGGCAGGTTACCGGAGTAATACCAACACAGTTAGCAAGGACAGACAGCAAGGCAGAATATAGAGGTTAAGGGAGATAGGAAAAACCAATATTAACTTTACAGACTAAAAAGGGCTAAACGGAGGCAATTAGAAGCAGCAGAGAAGAAAGAGAGTGAGGAGAGCGCCACCTAGTGGATAGTGCACGTAAATGAGAAGGAGAAAGGGGGAAGCAGAAATAGGACAGGGAAAAGTTACAAGGAAAAAGAGAATAGTATAAGGGCAGGAAAAAGGTGAGTGTGAAGGGGGTAGTGGAGGATAAGAGAAGGGGAGATGCTGGCTGCTAGGCACACAAGTGCAGGCAAACTATAGGACTCTGTAGGTAGACCTGTTTGGAGGCTATTACACCAACAAAGCAAAGCCCATGACCTACTTTCAGTTCCTTGAATGTAGAGTAATATGGGAGACAAGCAGACTTTCAGCCACTGTAGGCAGGGCCAGGATCGTCCGACACCAGTAGGGCGTAAGGCAGGAACAGGATTCAGTAGGGATTGAGCTAGGAACTTTAGGGGGAAGGTAGACAGGTAGGAAGGAAGAAAAAAAAATAACAGAATTAGCATAGGTATTAGATTGAAAAGGTATAAAACGAAAACTTTTAACAAGGAATAACAGAGGTAAAACAGCAGAAATATCTAGCAATCTAACACAATAAAACCGCTTGACTGATAACAAAAAATTCACATTGACCAACAATGGTGAAGTAGAAATACATCTATCAATCAAACACATAAACCTGCTTAACAGAATCTAAAAACTAGGTAGCGTATTTATCAACCCTCATATTGAACAAGCTGGTATTACACATAAATAGTACATTGTATCCAAGTCACTTCGGAGATACAGTAATAATAGAAAGTTATAGAACTAAGTATAAAATATGCAAGATATTTGCCTGGTTATTCTCAATATCAATGGTATAAGTACTAGAGCTACTAAGTTAACTGTAAAAGAGGTAAGCTAGAACATTAAACCCAGAATAATGTTTCAGTTATTGCGGTAGTTCCAACAGAATGTACCAAAAGTGCACCACTTAACTACTACAGCGCTGACTTGCGATGGAGTATTAAGCGTTCATAGCGCAGCTAGGCATACAATGAGCCTTAAGATACAAAAGGGCAAAAATGGCTAGTAACAACTCTGAAATAAAGTTAGCAACAGAGGCGCCTATAGAGACAAGCCATCAGTGCAGGGTTGTTAAGTTAGTTGTTTGTGTGTTAGCGTGTTTGCGACAGCAAACACGCCAGCTATGGATATAGAAAGCCCCACGTGGGTGGCGCAGTTTAGGTAGCGAAAGGCTGTAACTGTAAAAATAGTCAGAACTGGTGCTAAATGTGTGGAAGTGAGAAAAAAGGAAGAAATGTAATAGTGCAGAGCAATATAATATTATCGGTCTGAAGCTCTACAACAGTATAAGGCCTTGACTCGGGGAACACATATAGCCATATGACCACTCTTAGTGTTATAAAGAAAACAGGAGAAGGCTAGCTAGCATGTGTTTGTAATAACATAAACGAGCAGGTCTTGAGACAAGTTCTGTGAGCTCAAAACATCACAGTAAACATTGCTAAACAAAATTCAACAATAAACAACAGGTAAAAAAGCGGATTAACTGATCCGTTGTCAAGAGGACAAAGTCTTTTAACAGTAAAACTGTTAGTCCATAACTCAGGGTCCTTCGTTATAGAAACAATATTGACCTCGTCGGATAGTACACCACACAGTAGCGTAGCGTTAAGATTACTAGCAAAAGTAATCAATAAGAATGCAGTAACAGGTTCAGCTACTAGGGCATCAACAACACCAATAACTCCAAGCAGAGAAACTCCAAAGTAAGGTAGCCTACCAGAGTAGCACAGCAGGGCAGGAGCGCACAGCAGCCAGGGACCGGGAAGGGTGGAAAGCAGTGAAAGGAGTGACACAGATACAGGATGGGGTATAAGTAACTTCACAGAGTATGATAGGCGGGACGGGAGAAAGGCATGCGAGTTATAGGAAAGGGTAGGCGGGACTAAGGAAAAGGTAGAGGGGAAAGAAAAGACAGGGGGCTGACTGAGAAAATATTCAAGGGGCTGGGGAAGATAGGAATAATGCAAATAGGATAGATAGAGATAATATAGATAGGATAGATAGAGAAACAACAGTGACGTAGTGATCAGAAGAGAGATAAGAAACAACTGAAGGTGGAGACAGGAGACAATCAGAAATGCAGGTGAGTATGGTAGGAGCAGAAAGTGTATAAAAGGAAGGGGTAAAATGGAAACCAAAGTACACCAGTGGGATAAGAAAAGGTATGGAGGATTAGGTCAGAAAACATACAGTAGGAGGTGAGGAGGAAATGGGTGAAGGTGTAGCAGGAAAAAAATTGGGCAGGTTACCGGAGTAATACCAACACAGTTAGCAAGGACAGACAGCAAGGCAGAATATAGAGGTTAAGGGAGATAGGAAAAAACAATATTAACTTTACAGACTAAAAAGGGCTAAACGGAGGCAATAAGAAGCAGCAGAGAAGAAAGAGAGTGAGGAGAGCGCCACCTAGTGGATAGTGCACGTAAATGAGAAGGAGAAAAGGGGAAGCAGAAATAGGACAGGGAAAAGTTACAAGGAAAAAGAGAATAGTATAAGAGCAGGAAAAAGGTGAGTGTGAAGGGGGTAGTGGAGGATAAGAGAAGGGGAGATACTGGCTGCTAGGCACACAAGCGCAGGCAAACTATAGGACTCTGTAGGTAGACCTGTTCGGAGGCTATTACACCAACAAAGCAAAGCCCATGACCTACTTTCAGTTCCTTGAATGTAGAGTAATATGGGAGACAAGCAGACTTTCAGTCACTGTAGGCAGGGCCAGGATCGTCTGACACCAGTAGGGCGTAAGGCAGGAACAGGATTCAGTAGGGATTGAGCTAGGAATTTCAGTTCCTTGAATGTAGAGTAATATGGGAGACAAGCAGACTTGCAGTCACTGTAGGCAGGGCCAGGATCGTCCAACACCAGTAGGGCGTAAGGCAGGAACAGGATTCAGTAGGGATTGAGCTAGGAACAGAGTAGCACACCAGGGTAGGAGCGCACAGCAGCCAGGGACCTGGAAGGGTGGAAAGCAGTCTTGTTGTGAGGGAAGAATCCCTGGCATATTTCTCCCTAATCCCCTCCCCCTTAAACTATGGCTCAGATGAGGAGGAGGATTCCTGAAGTCCAGGCCCCTCTTTGGAAGAGCTCTCCTTTGGGGATACCATTGCCCTGTGATAGACTATTTTAAGACTCCACAAGACAATCTATTGCCAGGACTCCTCTAGTCTCTACTCTTCTTTATACCTCTCCTATCTTCACCAATCTGAAGAAAACTGATTTAATAAGACTAGATGCTTGATACAATAAGATTGCCAGATTTGCTACTAACTCACCACATAGGTCCCATCACTGCACTGCCTTACGCCAACTGAATTACCTTGAGTTACCTAATTACCTTTCACCCAGCTTACAATGGCCCAAGGCATAATATACAAGCCTGACAAGTGTCCAGCACTCTAATCTACTTCAGCCTCAATGTAACAGAAGACACTTGAGATCTACTAACAAACTTCTATTACAAGTCACAAAAGCCAGCAGTCACTTTGGAGATGCTCTCTACTCTAATCAAATCTCCATGACTTGGAACTTAACCCCCAGCACATCCTAACCACTGCCAGTCTCTCACAGTTGATAATATTTCTAAAGTCCCATCTATTTAATCCTTGGTTGTGCTCTTATCTAACCCCTGGTTTACTTTCATTCCCTTTTGTCTAAATCCTGGTTGACATCCAGTTATCTGTAACTTTGTGTATGTATTATATACATTTTGTATATAAATTCTGTTCTTTTGTTTATGTTACTACTGAATAAGATTACACTATGTCTTTTGTTACTTGTATCTGTTGGGGATTTTTCCCAAGGGGCTATGCTGAAAATAGGTCTGTGCCTAGTCAGACTATCCCAGTAAGCAAATGTCAAATAAATAAATATAAATAAAATAAATAAGTGGGATTGTTCTCAAGTATTTGATATTCAAAACGGTATTATGTGCTGCTACAGATGGAGTCTACCAAACCATCTGCTGTTCCACCTGCACTTTTAGAAACCTTTCTGGCACCTTCTTTAGACCCTGACTCTGTCTTCTGCAACTAAGAAACATGATAGATTTTTTAAAGTGCCCAAGGAGTGCAAATGTCTTTATAACTGCCCTTCTGCTGACCCTTCTGTAGAGTCAGTCTCTTTTGACAAGCCATCCAAGTTGTTGCCCTCCACCAAGCTGTTTCCTTCTGACAAGGATAGTAGGGCCACGGAAAGATTGGACAATAAAGTGTACACTGTTGCCGTTTTGTCCTTTAGGGTTAACTACTGGACTTGTATGGATAGGTATGTTTTTGCTCTCCTTTCTTGGGTTTCTAAGGTGTTTTATGACCTTCCTGACTCTGAGGGGAAGGCTTCTCAAGTTGCCCGCCATTCACTCAGATGCAACTGTGATGCAGCTGATGCCTGTTCCAGGGCTGCTACTTTTGGTTCAGTTATGAGGCATTATTCTTGGTTTTGTCTGACATAAAGGCCAAACTTTTGGATGCTCCTTTGGATAACAAAAGTCTTTGTGGATCTGCTGCTGCTGACCTTCTTAAGTCCATCCAGGACAAGGGCAATGCCTTACATAAGCTGAAGTATATTTTTGTTTCTCCTATTCCTAAATTTCAGAGGAACTATCCCTCCAAGTCTGCTTTTGCTTGTATGGAATTTCACACTCCTCCCAAGGGCAAGGAGATTCTAAGCATGGAGCTCCTGCTAAATCTGCTCAGACTTCTGCCTCCCAGAGGCTTTCTTTTCAGGGTAAGCTTGGTTCTATTTCACTGTTTCCTCCTTTCCTCGGCCAGGTTCCCTTGTTACCTCCATCTTTCCCTGGTTCTTCCAAATTGGCTAGAAATTGTTCTGACATTTGGGTTCTGTCCATTATCTGTCAAGGATATGTCATGGTTCGGAAGCCCCTTCCTCCCTTTTCAGGCATACATTCACCTTCATGGGAATAGTTCTGCCATTTTCCAGAGGTTCTTCACTCTCTTTTGGCTCAAGGCACCATTCGAGCAGTGCCTCCCTTCCAGGTAGGGAAGGGATTTTATCCCAGGATGTTTTTGGTCTTTCAAAAGTAGGGTACATGGAGACTAATTCTGGATCTCTTCCTAGTGAACATCTTTCTGAGATTCCCTCCTTTTGTTTGTCGTTTCTTCAGACTTTGTTTCCTCTTCTTCTACGGGCCTTTTTGGTATATCTGGATCTCAAGGATGCGTACATTCAAATCCCCATCCATCCTCTTTTCAGGAAGGTTTTTACATTTCTCTATCTCTTCCTTGTATTTTCAGCTCTCTGCTTTGCCCTTTGGCCTCTCTACTGCCCCAAGGGTATTCACCAAATGCCTCGCTGTTGTCATTGCTGTATCACTCATAGAGCAGAGCATGCAGTCACTACATCTGACCTCGATACTGCAGGAACTCTCCCACAAGTTCAAACACCTACAAGTTCACTCAGAATTTTGTCAGTGTTTAATGTAAGCATAATTATCATGAAGAACCTTACTGAGTATTACCTTTAATCAGTTAAATATATTCCAGCTGTGTGATTGAAGTCTCTGTGGAACAGTTCTTGCACGCTAAGGACCTCTAAGTTGGCATCTATCCCCTTTTGCTTGACCAGTAGGCTGTACTTCATATGCCATTTATTTAGTTTCATGAAATGACAGAAACCTGTTTTACTTGCATCTCTTTAATTGCTTTGTTCTGGCTATAAACTGATGGCTATCAGTTGTGAATTTACCTGAGGGTGGGAAGGCCATTTGGCTTCACTTCATTTCCCACCCACCCCATCTTACTGTAATGTTATGCTTCCTACATACACATTTTACTGTGACTCTTATTCCAAAATCCTCCCTAAATGACCTTACTACTTCTGTACATTCACTTCTATTTCTTATTTCTAATTTCTCTATATTTAATTTTTAGCCCAATTCCCAACTGTCTTTCTCCTTCCTATACTGCTTTGCACTATATCCATTTATAATCAGAGCTGTCCTTAATAGTACCTCTCTGTTCCACATTGTATCTTTTTCTTTTCCCAAATAAACCCTAATTTCTCCTTATTTTGATTACGTTGTTGTATTCTAGTTTTTAATACCCCTCTGTTCCTTACATTCCAGAGAAGATACCAGGACAAGCCACTGTTCTTCTTTTATAGAAAATATTTCTTTCCTTACCTGTCCTCTTCCAGCTTTCAGAATCAACCATCACTGTATCTCCTACTGTCTGCAACTTCTTGTTTCCTTCTTCATTGCGACTTCACCACCATCTGGCATCTGTAAAATACAGATTCCTGTACTTAATTACACTACTCTTCAACTTATCTTCTGTTCTACTGTGCCATCTTTCATCCTACCATGGCTCCTTAATATCTCACAGCATCTCTCCAACTCTGTCCCAACCACCTGTCCATACTTTCTCTTTACACTTTCCACACATTGCACCAAACCGATTTGTTATTGCCCCTCACCATTATTCCAAATATAGGCTGGTTAATTGCACTTATCTCAAACCAAAGTAAAATTAAGTGCAAGAATCCTCTCTAAAGACCAGTATGCATAAGTCCCCAGTACACTAAAATCCTTATAGGAGGAGATGTACACCCTAATCCTGGCCCACCTGTCATGATGAACATAAAGATAATTCTCTCCCACACACTTCTGTAACCCATCAGCCAATCCCCAACCATGGTGATTTAATTTTTGCTGCTGTAAATGTCAGAAGTATAAGAAGTAAAACTGCTGAACTATGTGCCTGCATTACCCAGCATAAGCCTGATCTCTCTGTAACTGAAACTTGGCTTAAACCCAGCATAAACAACTCAGAAGTTATACCTTCTGGCTATATCATCATCCCCACTGACCGTATAAAATAGGATGGTGGTGGTATTGCTTTAATATTTCCCACTACCTACCACAGCTCTCCTTTCTGCAAACCAACACCAAAATTCAGTTCAGCAGAGCTGCTTATTGCTTCCCCAAAATAAAAAAAATATATATTAATGTCTTTTATCCATCCTGATGACAGTACAAGCTATACTGGAAGATATCCTACACTGGATATCCATAACATTTCCACAAGACAAAAAAAATATTACTAGGTGATGTGAATGTCAGTTGATTGGACATAAACTCAACTCCCATACATCTAGCATGAACTTATATGGCTTCACACAACTAATTAATAGCCCCACACATTATAGCAAGACATAACATTATCTATTAGACTGAATCCTAGTATCAGACCTTAACAAATACTCCACCACAGGTACTGTGTCAGACCCTCTGTGATATTCTCCCAGTCTATACGACTAGATATCTCAAGTATCCAGTTAAACAAGCATATTTATAAAACAATGCATAACCTTTCCAAGTTTAACCCAGAAATGTTCATTACTTCACTTTCATCTATTAACAATAACTTCCTCCTCCCCTTAGGCAATGCTGTAATTGAATTCAGTACAACTTTTCTAAATGTCCTAGATAGCCTTCCACCTCCTAGAAGGAAGACAATAAAAACAAATAATTCTATTTGGCTATCCAAAAAGAGTAGAATGCTAATGCAGGATAGAGAAAACGCATGGAAAGAATTCCAGAAGTATAAAATACCTCAGTATCTTTAACTTCAGTATACTTCGCAATCATGCTAAAAAGCAGTTAAACGAAGACAAAAAAATATACTGCAATAACTTTCAGAATAATACTAAATGCAATCCTAAAACATTTTGGACATCCATTAAAGAAATTTTACATCCTGGCCAAAAATTCAACTCCAACCCCTCTCCTTATAACTCAGCATTCGAAACTGCAATACAATTCAACTCTTATTTTATAGCTAGTATAGCATCTCTAACCAAGGATTCCTCAACATCTCACCCCAACCCTGCCCAAGAGCCACACATCACCACATCCACTTTCACCTTCAAACTTGTGCCCACATCCTATATAAAACTACTCCTAAACAAACTTAAACCGTGCTCTTCTTCAGCTTCCAAGTGAATACCTAAAAATAGCAGCTAATAGCATTGCCTATCCTGTCTCAGTCCTTATAAATAGGTCAGTCCAGGAATCCCACATTCCCCCGCTCTGGAAATTCAATAGACATTAATAATTTTACACCAATAGCAATCTTATCTCCCTTCACCAACTTAGTTGAAAAATGTATTCAAAACCAATTTTTTATTTTTATTTATTTAACATTTGTTTACTGTGAAATTCTGACTTGGAACAAAGCCAATTGTCAGCGGAGGCCTGGGGAGAAATGCTCCAGATACTTGTCTTCATAATGTGGGAGGAAACCAGTGCACCTGGAAGAAATCCACATGAGCACAGAGAGGAAATGGAGACTCCACACAGAAGGTACCCCAGCTGAGAATCTAACCGGAGAACCTCATGCTGTGAGGTGACAATGCAATCACTGCACCATCGCACCATCAATTGCTAGAATATCTCCTATCCTCTACACAGCATGGCTTCCATCCTTCCCATAGTACCAGCACTGTTCTTCTAACCTGTGTAGATGCTGTCAGTAATGCTAGAGATAATGGTGAGCTAGTCTCCTCTTATTTGTAGACTTGTCTAAAGCCTTCGACACAGTTTGTCACAGCTAGCTTCTACTTCAAATGTCCTCACTAGGCGTCTCTAAACCCACCATTTTGTGGTTCAAAAGCTACCTGTTCAATAGGTATCGGTCAGTAACATGGCATTCCATGCTCTCTTCTTACCTACCAGTCACCACCAGTGTACCTCAAGGCTCTATCCTTGATCCCCTCCTCTTTAACATTTTCACCAACACCATCTATACTTCCACACAACACTCCACTCTGATACAGTATGCAGATGATTCCACTCTCATTTGCACATCTAACAACATGGTACATCTCCAAAAAATACTCTGGAAGCTTTAATAGCCACTGAAACATGGCTCTGTAACTTACAACTCATGCCTAACCCAAAAAAGACCAAACTGCTACTGTTCTCCTTAAATCCCTCTCATGAAAAAATGAAATTTAAGGTTCTCTGTCTTGATAATACAACCACTGAAATTGATTCATATAGCAAACTGTTAGGTGTGATAGTGGATGATGATCTTGCATTTGACCTGCATATACAAAATTGCATGAGAAAAACTCATCAAAAACAAGAGCTGCTTTACAGAGCCAAAAACATTCTCACCGATGAAACTAGAACTACACTTGCCACTACTTATCTCCTCCTCAGTCTTCTTTTTGGTGCGCCCATCCTTACTAACCTCCACTCTGTATAAAAATTAAAACTTGAATAATGCTGTAATACGTTGCTAATTTTGCAGCACATATGTCTTTCAGAACCCACCACTGTATAGCACTGAAAAGCATTAATTGGGCAGAACTGCCACATCAACTAACATATACACAACTTCTTACCACCTACAAAATTATCCAGCATCCCTCTCTCTGTCCAGTACTAAAAAACATTCTACACAACTATGTTCCCAATCTTTCATTGCGATCCAGTGACCAAAAACTCCTGTCTGTCCACACACCTAAGAAATCTGCTGGACAGTGTCTGTACTCTTACAAGGTTGCTAAGGCCTGGAACTACTTACATGTATCCATCTGGTCTATACCTCCCTCCCATATTTCAAAACCACTCTGAAAGACTTCCTAGCTATAATCTGGCTAAATTCTTGCTCAAAACCAGAATAAACTTTGTCCCTAAATGTGAACTAGTACCTTTTCATTCCTTATACCTCCTTACTGTCCCTTCTTCACTTACTTCCTTACTGCTATCTAATTCTGTTCCCTGACTTTCTTTGTAAATGTACCATAAGCCAGTTTTTTTTACCTGACTTCATATTGCAGTTCCTATTTGTATTAGACTAATTTACCTTTAATTTGTCTAGAAACCGTCTAGAATTTCTCTAAATATTCAGTGATTGTCATATATCATATATAGATTATTAGCCAGTGTTTTTATATTTTGTCGAATTTGTAATAATTATTTAAATTCCAGATGTTTTTGTTTTATTTTTGAAGATTGTAAAATTATTGTTCTTAAAATGTTTTGTAATAATTTGGAGCTTTTCTCCTTGGGCCTCTGCTGAAAATGGTCTACTACCGAGTCAGACTTTCCCAGTAATCAACTATCAGTAAACTGAATAAATAAATTGCTTTTTGTAGGATATGAGTTATTCAGATTTTCCCCATCTAGACAATCTGCCTATTCAAGCTCCTTCTCCCAGCAGTCTGCTTCAGGATCTCAGCTTTACTACTTGGCTATAATGCAGTCCGGGGTTTACCATAAACCTCCGGAAATCAGTTCTGATGCCTTCACAGGATAATATTTTCCTTGGCTACAGACTTTAGCTAGTCTACATGTTAGCATCTCTGCCTGCCCCCAAGGCTCAGTTTCTGTTCACACCCAACTTTCATGCTGAGCAAGATTCATCTTTCTTAGCGTACTTCAATGTGTGCAGAATTTTTGTAATGGTGCTTTTTCTTTTGAACCCTCCTTTCATAGAACTGTTTTTCCCACCTGATACTTACATTTAGCACTGGAGAAGTTGTCTGCAGAGTGAAAGTTTTTGAAAAGAATAAATAAAATAGAAATAAAAAAGGCAGATAATAAAGCAAATGACAACTTCTAGTTTATAAAATAAAATCATGTAATCATTTCTTTCATTTTTAAAATTGGTTTTAAAGTTACTTGTTTATTTCTGTATTTATTCTGTATATTTATTTGTATTTTATTTATTCTTTGTTGGCTCTAATTTATATGAGTTTTATCTGAAAGCTTTATGATGTGTTTACCTTTAATATAATATTAGTTCATTAATTAGTGTTGTTATATGATAGGATGGGCTGTGTCATGTGTTTTATTTTAAATAAGTATTGAAATGGGAGACTTTTTAAATTGTTTTTAAACACTGAAGAAGGACTTTATGTCTGAAAGCTTTGTTATTGAATAAACTACTTTGTGCTGCGAAGGGTGCTTGGTTATTATTGTTTTAGATGTTAAACTGGACATTGGCCATCACAGCCCGCTAAGGCTGGAAACAAAGGTATGTTTCATTAGGCCAGCCATTCCAAGAGCTTCAGCTAGGGACTCTGCCCTAAGGTTTTGCAAAGAAAAATCTGTTTAGCACATGTAAAATAAATGCACTTAGCGTAACATTAGGGCTGCTTGGAGAATTCTGTCTTTGGTAAACAGTCCCTCCGTCCAGTATTTGTTGGGGGAATATTATTGCTGTGATTGTTTAGGGCACTTAATGTGGTCAGAAGGCGGAGATGTAGCAGAGAGTTGCATGGTGGTATCATGGGTTGGTGGAGGTGCAAGAGCAGCCTGGGAAGGTTTTTATCCAAGGTAAGAGCATGCTCAAAATGCCTCACTTCTAAGGATGGACAAGGAAAGTATTCAGTGTACAGATCAAATATTATGGTTGGCTCAGAACTTTCATTTTTGTATTTGCAGGTATTTCAAGTGCATCAAGAAGATCTGTATCCCAATGCACAGAAAGATAAGTGCAGTGTCTGCAGCTTACTGTTGTACTGCACAGCCATTACAGGATGTTTGGAGGTTTCACTGCCACATACCACCTCTTAGCTGATCAATCATTTTGCCCCTATAAGTATAGTTTGTTACATATTGATTGCCTTGAAAACACCTATGGAGAGAAAGTTCTGATCGCTTCTTTGTTTTCTAGGTGCCTTACTTTATTCCTGACACACCTGCAGCCAGAGCTGACCTTGCAGCGCAGTACACCACGGTGAGCCGTCTCGATCAAGGTAACCCAGCTGAATGTGCCGTGATACATAAGCTGCATAACTGTGGGAGCTGAATATGTGTGGTAAGGGTAGGGTGCAGTGTGTCTGGATTCTGTATCAGAGTGATGCATGAGAATATTTTGTCTATCAGTATCTCTGGCTGTTAAAAGCTGAAGAAAGGTACAGGGCTTGTTGCTGGAATGAAAAAAGATCACGGTACAGATTTTAAAAGAAGGCTTATGAAGCAGAGCTCCATAATGTCTCAGATCTGATATAATCATTCATTGGATCTATTTAGCCCCTAAACACATGAGACGTATTGGTGACTGCTGTGTAGCCCTTCATTTTTTTCTGTCTGTCTCTCTGTGTTGTCTCTGCCTATCTCTCTATCTCTCTATCTATCTATCCATCCATCCATCCATCCATCCATCCATCCATCCATCCATCCATCCATCATTCATTCCTTTCACTTTTTCTCTGTATTTATTTATTTTCTTGCTTCATTTGACTTCCTTGAGTGTCTTCTCCATTATTGTGCATTTGGAATTTGCACCAACAGGTTGAATGTTGGTTTTGCCTTTTATTCCAGGAATGAGTGATGCCCCTTTTTGTACCACACTTTTTAAGGTGCACTGTTGGTGTACTGTAGGTTGAAAAACAAATATATGTTGCTTAGAGTACAATGGGGGTCATTATGTTGTGGACAAGTGGAATGGTGACAAGTATCTGGTGTTGCTTTGACTTTCTGAGGTCAGAGAAGCCTGCCTCCTTCACAGATGTACTTTGCATCAAAGGCTATTAGACAATTTCGGCTATACCATGGTATGAAAGGAGGGTAGGATATGTGTCATGGCAAATTTGCATGTCTGGTGGTGCTCTTGTTTCCACTACAGTGCGTGCTCTTTCTCTTTACTGGCCCTATTCCTAGGGCCATTCACTAGGGGGAAGCTATAAGTTACAGACGGAATCTGGGACAAGGGTGAGTTCCATACTTGCGTGTGCATTATTCCAAACAGGCCACACCAGTTTTAGTAAAGTAAACATAATGAAAGAAAAATTCATTGAATATCTCAAGCCTTATTTATAAGTGAACATATGTAAGGTATTTTACTTTTATCTGTATTCTAACTGAACCACAGCCAAGGCTTCCAATCCCCACCAGCTGCTGTAAGTGTAGTTGTGGTGGGCTATCCTGAGCTGTACTTTTCTAGAGATGCAATCTTTGTTTGTTTTCTACAGTCTACTGATATTCTAATATAGTCCTTGATGCAGCACACACAGAATAGTTCAAATAGTTAGCATCTCCGAGGTCTATGACAGCAGTTATTGCAGTTTTAGAAATGGATTTTGTGTATTTCTCATTTCAGCAACTGTTAATGCCACAAGCCTTTTTGGTCACAAAAAGATACCCCTTTAAAACTCACCAACTCAAGTTGCCTTCATTTTGGGATGACTCTGTACCCCAGCCAGGTCTGTCTAGCTTTACCTTACTTATCTAGAATCCAACCTCCTGTTATTCTGACCTAATTTGCTTGACATTGTCTTTGCTGACAGAATGCTAGAACAAGGGTTTAACATAAAGATTTTTGAAGATGGTTACTTGTGTTCATAGTGCTATTTCTTACTTTTGTTTCAAAATGAAGTTTTATAAGTGTATAAAATATTTACTCATGTACATATTAACATGAGCTGCACATAACTGTTTTCTAGGTTAGAATTTGTCATGTGATATCAGACTTCAGATGAATTAACAACCAGCATTATTACAAGTCACCATGTAATGTGCAATTTAGTAAAGTGGCAGGCTCATATAAGCAATGTAAAGCAAAACTGCTACTTTAGAATCACCATTTGTCTTGGCAGCTTTGTTTTGCTTTGAGTTGTAGAGTGTGTACAGATGTCTCTTATCAGATACTATGTGTACTGTGTCTTTGGGTGAAGTGGGGATTAATTTGTGGGAGACCGGTCCCTCGAATGGTCTGCATCTGCATTCTATGGTGAAATTAATCGGTTTCTGGATCTAAATGTCAACATGGTTTTCATTTCTGGTACAACCAGGCTTCCCTGTCAGTCTTGGGAAATTGAATCCTTTATTAATCACAACAAAAGTGTAGAAGTGAGAAGTAACATTACCATATGAATAGGCCATCTAACCACAGATCTGCACTTTATACAGCTGTTTTAAGTACACCAAGGAGGTCCGTACTTGCCACTCACAGAAGGATTAGTGCAGTTTTAGCACTCTATATTGGTAGGACGTTGGGAAGCATACAGACTGTACACATTTCAGTACATGGGCTGGTACTAGGCTATCAGCCCTAGGGCCTATACAAGCCTAGCCATAACAATTCCCTGGCTATTTCTTCCCACACTATTTACTTCCCTGGAACGCGGCTGACATGATCCCTGGGGTGAATTTCCTTACTCCCATCCAATCATCAAGGTTCCTTTTGAAGAGGGCCAAGGAGGTGCTCTGCTTGACATGTATGGGCAGTCTATTCCAGAGTCTGGGTCAGGAACCTATCCCTCCAGCATGTTTGTTTATTGTGACAACAAGGTTTAGATCCCTGGGGCGTGTGTCTCTGAGGGATTGGGATTTCTTTAAGTGTAGCATGTCCAACACATCTGGGTTTGAAATGGCCTTGTATGTTAAGTAGAGATTGCCTCTGAGTAGACTATATGCGACAGAGTATAGCTGGCGTACTTTAAGGCGATCAGCATAGGGCATCTGCTTTAGGCCTGTGATTCTTTTAGTGAGTTATTTCTGCGACCTTTCCAGTTGTTGCAGATGTCTTGAGAGGTACATACCAAATGGGGTATTGTATTCTATAGTGGGTCTAATGAAGGATGAGTACAGTGGGACAATGACCTTTTTTCTGGATAAAAATCCCTTAATGATGAGGTGTGCCACATAGAAGGATTTGCTGACTGTTGTGACGATGTGGTTATTGAAGGGTGTGACCACTGCCCACCTGTGTCCCTAAGTCTCTTATCACACTTTCGGTGTTTAGTGTACTGCCACCTATGTGGTAATTCATGGGTACATGTTTTTTCCCAAAGGGGATAACTGTACATTTCTTGGCATTGAGCTTGAGCCCATGGCTCTGGCACCAAGCATCTGTTTCTGTAAGGCCCTTTTGTAGAGTATCCACATAATTTGGGGATTCAATAATGGCTCCCAGTTTGCAGTCATATGCGAACTTTGTTAGTAAGAGTCCCTTAGTGTTGGCCTGTATTTCAGAGAAGTAGATGCCAAACAAGAGCGGTCCCAGGACTGAACCCTGAGGTACTCCACTTGTCTGGAGCTGGATGTGGAGTCAGCTACTTTTACAGTGTGGGTTCTGTCAGTAAGCCAGTTGGTAACCCATCGAGTGACGTAGGGATTAATTCCCAGCTTAATAAGTTTATCTATGATTCCAGAGTGGGGGATGGTGTTAAAGGCCTTGGCAAGGTCCAGATAGGCTGTGTGGACTGCCTTACCCTCATCCACGGCTCTGGAGACTGATTCGAAGAAGTCATTTAGGTTCAGGAGACAAGATCGGCCCTTCACAAACCCAAACTGGGTGGGGTCCAGTGTTTGAAGGTTGCCAATATCTTTGTTTATATTTTCCATGATAATACGTTCCATGGCCTTGCAGATCAAGCTCGTCAGACTGATGGGGCTGTAGTTCCCGGGATTCAAGGTGGATCCCCCCCTTGTGGAGTGGGATAACTGTAGCTGTGCGCCACTCATTGGGCATGAAGCCTGAGGTGAGGGTATAATTAAACATGACACTTAGGTGAGGTGCCAGTTCATTTTGTAGTTCATGTAGTACACAGCCCGGGATGTCATCTGGTCCCATGGATGCTGTATTCTTAGCTTTGGAGAGTGCGTTTTTTACCTTTGTGGCCGTTATTACCGGAATTTGGCAATCTTCCGGTATTGAGATGGGCCGTTTAGGGGGTGAGAGGGGGGTGAAGTTGGCACTGAATCGATCTGCCAGGATATTGGCAATATCCTTGAGATCAGTATATTTAATGCCATTCTGTTGCAGCTCAGAGCAGATCTGAGCCTTGCCATTTAGATTCTTGACATAGTTATAGAATGCCTTGTGGTTGTCTTTGAAATCTTTGGCAATTTTATTTTCATAACTAGCTTTGGAGGATTTTACGAGGGATCTCCGCTTCTTACTGAGGCTGGTAAGGGAATGTTTTGCATTGTGGGATTTTCCTCTTTTCTGCAATACTTTCTTCCTTTTGTTGTAAAGCATGTTTATAGCAGGGGACCACCAGATTGGCTTCCTTTTTTTTGGAGGAGAGCATCTTAGTTCTATTTGGGATGGCACAATTTATGCATGAGTGGATGTGCTCGTACAGTGCCTTAGTGTAGGACTCATCAGTCGAACTTTCAGTTCCCGTCTGCATGGGTATCATGAAGTTTGTCACTTCTGATTCGAGTAGCATGAAGTTGGCTTTGGAGAAGTTTTTATGGAGGTTTCCTTACTGGGGAGTGGGGGGTGGGATGTGGATGTTTAGGGTGATTAGCTTATGGTCTGACCTGACCAACGAGGGGGTGACCATAGGTGTGGAGCATCGATTTCCCATGTTGGTAATTATCAGGTCTAGGATATTGGAGCTGCTGGTGGGACTATGGATTAGTTGATCCAGGGCGTTGGAATTTTTGAAGTCCAAGAACCATTGGGCAAAGGTGTGGGTACAAGAGTAGTTTTCCCAGTTAATGGCAGGGTAGTTGAAATCCCCCAGTATTAGGGTGTTTGGTTGTATCTTAATATTTTCCAGTATGTTTAGAAAGGTGTAGTGAGAATCTTGGGGCATGGTGGGGGATCTGTAGCAAGCTACAATTTGGATTGCAGTCTTACCTAGTGTTAGTTGCACCTGGAGAATTTCAGATGCATTGTGTTGGGCAACTAGCCTGGTGGTGTGAATATCCTTGGTGAATATGGACACTCCTCCACCTTTAGTGTTTCGATCTTGGTTTGGTGGCCGAAAAGTGTGGTAAGAGTTGTAGCCTGGTACTGCAGGGGTGCTCTCTGGAGCCTTGAAGCAGGTCTCAGTTACTTCACAGATATCGATGTTTTCCATTTTTAGGAGTGCCTCGAGAGTGTGCATTTTGAGGTTTAGACTTCTAGCATTGAGTAGCATTACCTTCAGATTTTGCATGCTTGTACCTGTTACAGTGGTGGTTTTGTTCTTTGAACTTTGCCTAAAAAAGGTACTATAGGGGTGGTAAGACCCTTAGCCAGTAACCTGAATCCCAGGGGCGACAGGTGCAGACCATCTCTGGCAAAGCATCGTGGTCTGTCGATCATGTTGTCCCAGGCAGACAGATACTGGATCCTCTTTGAGTGACACCAGAAACTTAGGCAGTTGTTGAAGTGAATCATTTTGTCCTTATATTGTAGTATCATTCTGGGCAAAGGCAGGATGCTACTCGGGGCTAGGGTTATACCTGCCTGGGCCACATGATGCGAGAGCTCTTCATGTAGTCCAGGGAGGTACGTCTCAAGTCATTCATTCCAACATTCACAGTGATAGAGTCATATTTGTACTTGTGGAGTGACTTGAGTGCATGCGTTATGTGGTGGATCTTGGCACCCGACAGGCAGCTGACTAATTTTCTCCTTGTTCAGCCTGGTGAGTGGGACATCAGTGTGCCTGACTACAGAGTCACCTATGACTAAAGTTTTAGGTACATTGTCTTGCCTTAGGGGCTGTTGCTGGGTGGCACACTGGTGTTGTTAGCTATGTGACACTTTGGTTGAGATTGGTGTTTGTTTGCATTTCAGCTTCGGAGGTCCTTGCTGCTTGGGCAGGTTACAGTTAAGGGCCTCCACATATGTGGATTTAGTGTTGCTATCTGTGGGTGTTGGTGGTGTGAGTTTAGAAGGGCTATGTGTTATTTGAGGTGTAGTGTGGGTGTTGACCTTCTCCTCTTGACTGTCTACCACAGTCTTGGGTGAAGAGCTTTGCTTCCAATTTAGCTATGTAAGTGCATCTCTCACAGGTTGTAGTGTTGGGTGGTAGGAGTAGTCTCAGTTGTCTGTATACATGAGGCAATTGCTGCATTGCCCCAGTACACCCAGATTCATCAGGAGGACAGGAGAAATCACTGGACGCCGACCCTTGGACATGCCTGGTTTGGTGCTTTTCTTGAACAGGAGCTGTTTTCCCTTCCCTTAGCAGGGTACTTTGCAATTATAGGCTGTTTAGTGCCTATGATTAATCTCTCCTTAATTAATTATAAATAATTTCTCCTTATTAATAAGGAGAGTTCAGTGCTTGTATCAGTTTGTCTTCCTAGTGCTTTCCAGCAGGTATAAGAACAAGTGCTAGTCAAAGGGATGCTTAAAGGTAAGATGAAATAAATGGTTTATCCTAAACACTGCAGTGTGCACTAGAGAAGTTAGATGTGAAAGTAGGTAACTTAAGCTTTACCTGTCTAAAAAGTTAAGTTTTAGTGGAGAGTCACTATTTTTAAAACAACAGGATAGATTGAAAGGGTGTGATCACTTGTATTTTGGTACAATGGAATACAGTAGGATGGCCAATAAATTTAAATAGTTGAAGGGGAGTGATTTCACAAAATGATAATTTTCTGCTTACTCACACAAGCCAGTGAAAGCAGAACGGAAATGAGATATATGGTCAAATTAACATAAGAGGCAAGCAACTAGAAAGAGAGTGGTATTTAAGAACAGAATAGTAACAGGGTAGGAGGGTTGGAAAAAATTTCTGCCTGACTCACAAGAAACAGAACTGTGGTCTCTTTTGAACCTTTAATATGCAGTTAAAAGCATAATACAAGGGAAACACAAGGTAAAGAAAACAAATCACAGTACTCAAAATATAAAAAGGCAATAAACTAATACAAAATACAACAAATAAAAAGCAAACTAACATTTCCTTCACAGCAAAGTGTAGCAGAGTCTGGGTGAGCCTTTCTAATAAAGCTCTGAAATGCTTTATTGTACCCCTTAAATAGAAGGTTTAGTTATTAGCTCCACCCCCTCAGTTCACAAATGATTAACCTTAAGTGACCTCTTCTATCTTATGTATGAGTCCTTAATTGATCAGTTCTAATTTCTGCCTGACTCACAAGAGACAGAGCTGTGGTCTCTTTTGAAGTTTTAATATGCAATTAAAAGCAGAATACAAGTGAAACACAAGGTAAATAAAACAAATCACAGTATTCAAAATATAAAAAGGCAATAGACTAATACAAAATGCAACAAATAAAAAGCAAACTAACCTTTCCTTCACAGCAAAGTGTAGCAGAGTCTGGGTGAGCCTTTCTAATAAAGCTTAATACAGTTTCTAATACAGTTTTGTGAAGGGGGTAGCAGATAAGAGACTGGCACTAGGACCCAGAGAAACAGGCAGCTCGCTTAGAAAGCAGACAAAAAAAAAAAGGAAAATGAAAGTAAACATCGTACTGCAAGAAAATGCCTTGCTTGAGACTGCAAGGCACTTTGGAGCTCATCAGGCAGTTTCACACTATTGTTTCACCCGATGCCTGTATCTGTTGGAAGGTGATAACTGATGGTGATTAACACTGTCTGGATGTTTGAGGAAAGTAGCAAGAAATCAAACCAACTTCCTGGTTTTCTGATGCAGTTTTCCTTCACCTTTTACTGGTAAAATTGCTTCAGTGTAGATTCCTGTTAACACCAAGAGACTAGCTGTACAGAGAGGAGATGGATTTTGTTTTTTTAAGTTTGTCTGCTATTTAACATTTTAAAGATTTTGTATTTGCTGATGGAGTTGCCTTACTGTTCGGTAGTTTTGTTTAAAACACTTACTCTGGACAAGTTTTTTTAGTGTGAACTGCTGACTAGTTAGTTATTCATAACTTATCACATAATTTATACTTCAGAAAAGTGGTAAGGGAGTTCTGTTCTTCTGTTCACTTACAGCAGTAGATGTGTTATTTCTCTACATTTGGTTAGTAAGTGTGGGCACAGGATGCTCTTTCAGTCCAATGACCTTCTTGGAAGTCTAAGATAAGTAAACTTTTTTTTTTTTACAAACATAGTACTTTACTGTTGGAATCTGACTGTTTTATTCCAGTTACACCTAGACACTTAAGACAAATAAAAGAGCAGATTTCATAAGAGTAAAACAGTATCTTGCTACTTACTAAAGTCTGACAGCGCACATAAAGCTTACCAGTTGCGCTCCCAAATCTCTGCTTGCTTCATATCTTCCTATGTAGTCACGACATCGCTATACAAAAACATGCATATACTTCTATACAAAAAAGGCCTCACTGTGTGCGTGTGTGTAAAATTATAGGATGTAAAATAAGCAGATGTGTATTCTTTCTTCTTACAACTCAGGTAATACAATGACTCTCGTAGATTGGTACTAGGCTATTGGCCCTAGGGCCTGTACAAGCCTAGCCATAACATCATCTTCCATTTCTTGTCAAAATGTATCCATGCTGCACACATGCTTGTCTGTGTATTTTATTTTGGCTACCCTTGTATAACTTTCTAGCTGCTAACCTTGTTACTGATATACCTATCAACTGTCCAGAATGTCCAGATTTTTGCTTCAAATATTTTGTATGGTCATCATAAAATAAATATTACAGACTAGACTGGACTACTGAAATTATATTGTAGCTGGATTTAAGCTGTAAAGAACTTAAGTCTACAGATCTTGCTTTGATGAGTCGATCCTTACTGCTGGAACTGCCAGTGTCTGCTTCTACAAGTTTTCTGCTTCAGTCAGTTTTATTTGTATGGCACTGTTGTTGTGTGCCTTGTTTCTTTACACTAGGGCAGTGACTGATTTAACAGATTTAGGAATATTTTGGAATGGATTAATGAAACATCTGTTCCACATTTTCCTTAGAACTGACTAACTCTGGGGCAGGTTGCTGTGAATCAAACTGAAAGTACAGATTGCTATATATATCTTGAAATGATAGGATGATGTAAAAGGGAATAGCTGATGGCTTAGCAGCACCAATTCACATCAGCTCTGCATATCACTTCATAGGGAAGGATCTTGCATTGGAAATATAATGCTTCTCCAAGCAAGACATAGAATGTGAATGATCCACTGATTAAAGGGATTCCTCATACCCAGAGTCATTATATAAACCAGCTACTGAGTTTTTTTTGCCCTTTTAAGAACTTAAGTAAAATCCATGGTAAACAGTAAATTATATTAATTCATCAAAATAAGTTTTAATTATTAACATATCTTAACCATGCTGTGAAATTCCTAGTTGAAGTAATTAGTATGGTGGAGGTATGGTATTACACATTTTCCAGATGCAAGGTTGAGAGCTATGTGCTCCATGTAAAATGTGTCATTCTCAGACAGAGTGCTGTGGATTTCAAACATTTGAGTTTTAGGCATCATATCCATTAGAAAACATACAATTATGCAAATGATGTTATTGTAACAAACTTATTAGTGACCAAGAGTTAATATCTGTGCCTGATTTTGGTTCATAGGTGTCTACTAGGCTAATGGCCCTGGAGCCTTTGCAAACCTAGCCCATAGGATTACCTTGACATCGTGCCACCCAACCTTAGTTCCCAGTGCCTGTGTCGATTAGAGACACTGTAGTGATCCCGGGGTGAATTCTCTACTTCCCATCCACTCATCAAGGTTTCTCTTGAAGAGGGCCAGTGAGGTGCTCTGTTTGACATGTATGGGAAGTCTATTCCATAACAAGGGCAGTCTCTAGGTTATGAACCTGTCCCTCCAGCACGTTCTGTTGATTGTGGTAATGAGGGTGAGGTCACTGGAGCATGTGGTGCAGAGGTATTGGGATTTCTTTAGATGCAGCATTTCTAACAGAGATGGATCAGACATGACTTTGTACATCAAGCAGAGATCGTCTTTAAGAAGGCAATATGAGACAGAGAATAGTTGGAGTTTTTTTAGTCTGTCCATATAGGACAAGTGTTTAAGGCCTAGGATCCTCTTTGTGAGGTACTTTTGCGGCCTCTCCAGCTGTTGCAGGTGTCTAGTGAGGTACATGCCAAATGGGGCATTGTACTTTATGACTGGCCTAATGAGGAAAGAGTAGAGGGAGACAATGACCTCTTTCTTCCTGGATGCAAAACCCTTAGTAATGAGATATGCCACATAGAAGGACTTTCTGATCACAGTGGCAATGTGGTAGTCAAAAGAGAGGCTGCTGTCAACCTGTGTTCCAAGATCTCTTATAACACCTTCTGTGTTCAGTGGACTACCATCGATGTGGTAATTCATGGGAACCAGGTTTTTCACAAACGGGATGACTACACTTTTTTTGGCATTGAGGCTAAGGCCATGGTTCTGACACCAGTCATTGGTCTCAGTGAGGCCTTTCTGTAAGATGTCAACATCACTTGGAGAGTTGATAATAGCTCCCAACTTGCAAACGTCTGCGAACTTTGTCGGCCAGAGACTCTTTGTATTGGCCTGGACTTCAGATAAGTAAATACCAAACAGGAGAGGACCCAGGACTGAACCCTGTGGGACTCCACTCATGACTGGTGGGCAGTCTGACTTGGAGTCTGCTACTTTCACACTGTGGGTTCTATATGTGAACCAGTTTGCAACCCACCTAGTGATATTGGGGTTGATGCCTAGCTTAGTGAGTTTTTCTACGATACCTGAGTGGGGAATGATATCAGATGCCTTGACTAGATCAAGATAGGCTGTATGAATCACCTTGCTTTCATCCACAGCTGTGGTGACTGACTCAAAGAAGTCGACCAAGATGAGCAGGCATAATCTACCCATCAGAAAATCAAACTGTGTGGGATCCAGAGTTTGGAGATTCCCTATATCCTTTTTTATAAGGTCTGTGATGATGCGTTCCATAGCTTTGGATATCACACTCGTCAGGCTAATGGGGCTATTGTTCCCAGGGTCTGTAGTCGCTCTTCCTTTGTGGAGAGGGATGACTGTAGAAGTGCACCTTTCGGTAAGGACAAAGCCTGAGGTGAGGCTGTGATTGAACAGGGCACACAGGTGAGGTGCCAGTTCACTCTGTAGTTCATGTAGAACACAGCCAGGGATATTTTCAGGTCCCATGGAAGCTGTATTCTTGGCCTTGGACAGTGCTGTTTTAACCTGTACAGCAGTAATACTGGGTGCATGGCAATCTACTGGTACTGCTGATTGGTTCTTTGGGTGGGAGGGGTAAAGCTGGCACAGAATCTGTCAGCCAGTATATTGGCAATATCTGTTGGCTCGGTATAGGAGGTACCATTGTGCAGTAGCTCAGAGCAAATCTGGGTGTTGTTGTGGAGATGTATGCAAATACTGAAAATATGTTAGTCAATAACAAACAGAAATAAATGAGGGCTTTTTTAAAAATCTCCACATGGGTCTCTGCTTGCTGCGATGCTTTTCTTACTAATTTCTAGTCAGTAGGACTTAACTTGTGATTACTGTGGTTGATTGTGCTACTTTCCTGCAACAACTGGAGAGGCCGCAAAAGTACCTCACAAAGAGGATCCTAGGCCTTAAACACTTGTCCTATATGGACAGACTCAAAAAACTCCAACTATTCTCTGTCCTGAGTACAGTGGAATGATTATGTTCCTTCCTGAAGAAGGAAGTCTTAGAAGAAGAAATCTGAAGTTACTGCCTATATGAAGATCGCAGATCTCTCTAGTGTACATATGGGAATCAGATTCCCAATGAACTGTATAATCTCCAAAAGAGAACCCACTTCACTTGAAAGACACTGCACAACAAATCTGTGTATTGCCATGGATATTCTTTACATAGCTATAAAGGGCCTTGTGGCTGTCTTTATTATCTGCTGCAATTCTGTTTCCATAGCTAGCTTTAGTGGAGTTGATGAGGGATCTCAACTTTTTGTTGAGGCTAAGTGAGTTTTTCCAGTCTTGGGACTTCATCTTATTCCACATCAGTTTCCTCCTTCTGTTGTTGAGTTTGTTTATGGCAGGGGACCACCAGATTGGCTTTTTTTTTTGGAGGAGAGCATCTTGGTTCTATTGGGTATGGCAAGATCATACATTCATGTGTGTTTGTACAGTGCACTGGTGTATGATTCGGCGGTCATGCAACTATTCTCCATTTGCATGGGTGCCATGAAGTTATCCACCTCTGTTTTTAGGAGCCCAAAGTTAGATTTGGAGAAGTTTTTTATGGTGGACATTATTTTCCTTGATCAGCTGTGTGTTTTCAAATCTGACAATAGTTTTCATTACTAATCATATGAATGTCTCTGATTTTGCTTCACTTCTTTGGTATGTGCTTCATAAAATACACGGTTCTCCAGCAAATTGATTTGTATCATAGACACTTGAGTTTCAGGCTACATATTCTTCATAAACTGTATATTAGTGCAAAAGCAATTGTAGCAAGTAGCAGCCTTATTATCCATCTATCGTTTGTTGACTGGGTTAGTCCCACTAAGCTAGTAGTTTCTTTTCAGGGTATTACTGAGGTGGTGGGTAAACTACTAGGGGGAATTGGGTCAGGGTGTCTGGAAACTTGAGGATTCATAGGTGCTTCCTAGACTATTGCTCTCTGAAGATCTTATGAAGTTTAGCCTTACATTCCCATGGCAGTTATTAGCCCGTATATTTCAAAATAATAATAACTAAACAATGGTCTGAACAGCTATATGCTAGGGTATTTACATGTTTCCCCTGTCCAAAAGAGACAATGATGTTTTACTGGTGGTGAATTTTCTGTTAACCATCCATTTGCCCAAATTATGTTTGAACAGAATATGAGAAGTATTTTGCTTTATGTGGAGTGGAAGACTCTTCCACAGAAGAGGCATTCTCTGTAATACCTACATATCCTTAACAACATGTTCTGTTAATTTTTCAGAAATGATTGAGGACTCTTGAGTGGGTGTTTATAACCCAAGTGAACTTGCAAATATGTAATAGTCTGCTAGAATAGGGTCTGTTGAGGCTCTGCAAGTAAAACAAAGGTCACTTCTCTGTAGCTTGTCTGACACAGGCAAGAGAGAGACAAGGCTTTGAGATGGTCTGTGTAGTTTTTTTATGATTTAGACCATTGATTTTTTTAGGGAGGAAGCTTTGTGGTCATTTTGAGGTATTACAAATGTCTGGACAGGCATATACCAAAAGGAGAATTATACTCAATGACTGACATAATAAGTGCTGAGTACAGTGGAATGATTATGTCCCTGGACCTGACCGCAATACCTTCAGATATAGGCTGTGAGATGAAAAAGGACTTCCTGACAAATAGTGGATATGTGGTGAGCAAAGGACAGTTTATTGCTGACATAGCTTCAGACACCGAACTACAGGGTCAGATTTTAGGGGTGTATTGTCAGTGTGATAGTTACTGCTGTGGTGGTGCTGCGGTAGCATTGCCCATTCGATTCTCAGTTAGAGCGTCTTCTGTGTGGCGACATGCATGAATGGGCATTCCTTCGTTGAAGGTTGTGCGTTCGGCACGACTAGCCAGCACTTAAAAATCTACTGCCAATCATTAGCGGACCGGAGTTCCGCTGTGGCGACCCCTAACCGGGAAAAGCCGAAAGACACAGACAAACATTCAGTGTGATAGTTACAAGCAGTCATGCTTTCTAAAGGATGTGATTATGCACTTCCTAGCATTTCATTTTAGGCCATGGTTTTGGCACAGACTATTAGTTTGGAGTCAGCCTTCTTGTAGGAATTTGGTGTCCTCTGGGTGTTTATGATGGTACCAAATTTACAATAATCTGAAAACTTGGCCAGCCACAAAGCCCTGACATTAACTATGATGTCAGAAAGTGCCAAAGAGGAGTGGGCCCAAGGACTGAACCAAAAGTACTCTGCTAGTGGCATGTCTTTTGGAGGAGGCAGACCCACCCACACTTACTTCCTGAGTTCTGTTTGTGAACTAATTTGCTATTTAATAAGATACATAGTGGTTGACATTTAGATGAGAGAGTTTATCTATAATACCAAAGTGTGGGAAGGAATTAAATGCCTTTGAGAAGTCTAGCTATGCAGTGTGCACTGATCTGCCTCATCCATTGCTTCAGTGACTTTTTCAAAGAAGTCGAACATATTAAGTAGGCAGCACCTGCCCTTAAGGAATCTGAAGCGGGCTGTATCAAGAGTATGTAGATTACCTAAATCATTATGTATTAGTTCTGTAATGATCCTTTCCATAGCCTTAGAGATGAGACTAGTGAGACTTATGGAACTATAATTACCTGGATCTGTTCCAACCCCACCTTTCTACAAGAGAATGACTGTTGCCATCCTCCATTCATACAGCACAAAGCTTATTATGAGGCTGATATTGAATATCCTCTATAAGATGTCTGACAAGGCATGTTTTAGGCTGACTAGTAGGCAGCCTGGTATGTTATCAGACCCCACAGATGTAGTGTTCCTGGCTTTAGTGCCTTGATGGCCTTAGATAGTGCCTTGATAACTTCATCATGGAAAAATCCAAAGACTGGGGTGTAGTTGTATGAATGTGATCTGAAAATATTAGAGGGGCTGAAGGGAATGAAGCTCAAACTGAATTTGTCTCCTGGTAGACTGGTTATGTCCTCTGGGAAATTGTGGTGTCGCTTAGTATTAGCTCTACATAGTGCCAGGCATCGTTTGTGAGATTCTTAACATTAAAATATTTTCTCCTACTCTTTTTTTGCCAAGTGCCATGGAATCTTTTATGTTCACCCAAGGAACCACCTGCTCATTTATTAGTATATTAAAGTAATACTTAAAATCCATCCAGACTTGGGACAGACTTCATTTCTTTCAGATAACATATGGTGCAGCTCCCAGTGAGGTGAAGTCTGCCCAAATCTAAATGGGAAGGTATTTTGTGGTTTTCCACCTAAGGAAAATGCACTTTTGGAATATATGTCCATGCTTTTTCTTCATGGAAGTAATTAACATCCCATCATTTAGCTGTGAGTAATGAGTTCAGAGAGCACCATCACGAAGGGGGTATGGCTTGGGGAGCAGTTTGGAAGGGAGTGGCCAGACAGCATTGTGTTGATGTGGGTGTGGCTTGATGGGGGCAGTAGTTTGGGAGTAGTGAGTACAAATTTGAAAATGCTGGCTACACCCCTTACCATTTAGTCATTCCAAGGTGTTTGGAGGTTTCATTGTCGCATTCCTGGCTGAACTAATCACTATGGTGTGTCACATGGGTTGTCCTGAGTGTTTTGAAACTTAAAGCATTTTCATTTCTTGAAATATGTTCAAGTCCTGTATTATTCAAGTGAAAACATCAGTCAATGCTCATTCTTCTCATGTACTGTAAAATTCAGTGATCTCACAGATGGCATTTAGGAAGTATTCTTTTATTCATAAGATTGAGATTGAGTGACCTCCAAGTTTGAGTGTTGGGGGTTGAGTCATCATCACAGATAATTATTTTTAAGTTGACTATATGTGTTGTTGACTGTGTTATTTAGCCAATATGGAGTGTGATTTAAGTACTAAAACATGGATTGGATTTAGGTTTTAGAAACATTCTTTGCTTCCATGGAAGGGTTCTGTAAAGGCTCCAATACAGGATGAATTTCTGCCATGAGATATGGTTCTGCCAGTGTCCCTGATTTCCATGTTGTAACTCTCCTCTCCAGTCACTTTATTGTTCAGAATGGGTTAAATAACCAGAAAGAGGACTGAATGTCTTGTATGTAGTGCCCCTTACTCTACGTACAAAATATGTTTGCTTTCTCTCTGTTAGCATTCTCTAACATATCTGTAAACTCATGTCTGCAGCAGTGTTGATCTGTTCTGAGGCAGTGTTAGTTATACATTTACATTTTTTCATTTAAAATGGGGTAAGCACAATAATGCGATCTGGGTGATGATGGAGGTTAGGCTACAATAGAAATAAACAGACGTGTTTGATCAGCACACCTGAACAAATCTGAGCAAACTTGAATACTGAGTTCCTGCGGCTTTCTTTTCTTCATATCTCTCACTTGACTTAATTGAGAAGCATTTGAGGGTGAGCAGTTGTAGTACTTAGGAGGTACTCTGAGTTGAAGGTGAACAGAAATGCCATTAAGAGGGGGACTTTCTGCTTTAAGTGTGAACAGAAGTTGATATAAAGAGAGATCTTTGTTTCATCTGCAGGATTTACCCTTACTGCACCCTTAAGTCACAATATGTGTGTTTGGCATCACCTCTTCAGAAGGAAGGACTCAAGTAGGCTAGTATAGATGAGAATGTGGACATTATACTTGGTTTGTGTGCTGTGTGTTGCAGCTCTTTGTCAGTTGCGTTGGTTTATCAGTAAGCCTGAGAAATTAGTGCAGCTAGAGAATGAATGTGATGACGAATAAAACTTTCTACTCTACATACCTGAGAGTTTTTAGTTATGTTTTAGGGTAAAGTGGCTTTTGGCCATAATCTCCACATTACTCAGTCTAGACTCTAGCACCACTCATTTTTTTGTGATACAATGTATTTGCAGCCTTTGTAGTTATGAAAATCACCAACATGGCAACTGTAGAAAGGAAGTAACTGTTTTATCAGAGCAGTTTGTAGGACTTTTTTTTATGTTTATTTAATCTACGCTCCATGCACAATATAATTTTTAGATAGGACCTGAGCCAAAACAGCAGCAGCAACGTACACAAAGTGCAGAAATATAACACAACAAAAGGACAAATATTTAACAAATAAAACATTAGGGTAAATGTATGATGAAAGAGTGCAGAAATTAAAAACTGGAAAACATTTAAATTACTAGATATATACTTTAGTAACAGCTGTTTTATGGCTATAGTTTTAAGAAAATCATTCTCTTCATGTAAGTATGCATTTTTATTTTGAAGGTTTTATATTGTAAAGTATCTCAAGGTCACCTACTTTGCAAAGTTTATAGCTGTGCCAGTTAAACTGCTGCAGTACCACAACAGCTTGTTCTTTCTATAGATCATTGGAATTAACTAATTTACTCCACTGGAGCTCAGGTTGTCACCTCACAGTAAGACATTGTCCTGTTTGATTCTCAGCTAGAATGTCTTCTGTGTGAAGACATGCGTGAATGGGCGTACTTTCTTTGAAGGTTGTGCATCAGGGCCGGCAACTCGGCACGTAAAAATCTACTGCCAATCATTAGCGGACCGGAGTTCTGCTGCGGCGACCCTGAACCGGGAAAAGCTGAAAGACACAACAACTCCAATGGAGCTCAGGAAGTTTGCACTGTAGCTTCTAATGGGTGGAGCCTAAGCCTTTTGACAGAATCGAATTATATTGTCACATTTTAAACAAATGTTCATATCTCTAGAACCATAGAGGTTATAAAAGAAGTATAAATGGCAAATTCTCCAGCACAAACTACTTTTATAGTGGTAGTATTCTTTAGGTTCTAGTTCTTAAACCAAATTTTATAAGTCACAGTAAACGCAGTAACTATTACATTTGTAATATTTTGTAAACAACTTACAATATCTCAGCAACCACTCAGGTTACACACATACCGTCATCAACATTTTATTCATCTAGCTGAGAGCTTTCATATGAGGCTAAGGAGTTATGTCTGTGTTACTTGGTTGTTGAGATATTTAGAAAAAATATGAAAATTATATCTATGTAAAATATCTTAAAAACAATAGTTAATATCTATTTACCTGCACTAGAGAGATGTCAAATATTAATGTAGCTGAGTTTGCCATTATTTAAGCTTTAAGATGAAATCTTTTAAAACGTTGTACATAGCATAATTTTGGAATTATTTATATAAATATGAACAAGCAATATTTGATGCCTAGAGACGTCAGTAGGAGTTAACTGCATATGCACCTGGAGGTGTCACTCGGATGTGATGAGTTAATAGAAGTGCAAGTAAAGTTGTCATCATTCTCTTAAAATGGTATTTGTTAGTTAATGTTATGTGTACAGATTGTTTTATTATCCTTATTTGATTAATCTTCTATTATATTTCTTTGGTATATTTGGAAGGAGATAATAAAAGGGAAATTTCAGGAAATAAAAAAAAAACTGATATGGTTTCAAGCTTGGCAACTTCGCTCTTTTATGGTGCTATCACCTTCTAGAGGTCAGATGTTAGAACTGTAGTAGGAAGCTTGGTAGTAGTCATGGTGTGAGCTGCCCTTGAAAGCTACACTGTAGATCCAGTCCTTGCATGTGAAGGTGACTATGCTTAGTGCAGGGTAAAAGCAGAACAACATTCTGTTCCTTTAGACTTAAGACTACATGTATCAAGTTGCAGCAGAGTGAAACAAAATCCATTGTTAACAAAACTGAGTTTGCTCTCTCTGATGTTACATTTGAATTCTGTTACTTCAGAGACTACAGCTTAGTTTTGGAATGTTAGTCTTATTGTTGGTTTATAAGAAACACTATTGCTAAAAGGATGCTCCTATCAAGAAAAACACTCACACTGTGTAACATTTCAGAGTGGTTTCGTCAGTTAATATTAGGGCAGTACTCTGGTATTCAGGAGTGACAAGTAGAGTGGCTAAAGCTTTCATGTGCTTTCTTTTTTTCATGGTAGGCATGGCCCTCACTGGGTGAGTGGCAAGAATTAATAATGCACTATGATGAGTCAGGAGACATTTGAGAGAAGAGAAATGTGCATTGTACACTGATATGTTACATTAGCCAGGTAAGAGCTTCTCATGCATTGTATGGAGAAGTATCTGAGAAAGCATAATATAAAATTTGGGAAGCAGCACTCATTTATTTTGTACCCAAAGAAGCTTTGTTCCAGCATACATGCTAATCGTACCTTCATAAGCTTTTTTAGTTCCCCAATTGCTTTGCATTACCTTTGTATCATAAAATAAACTTACACATTTATCTAACCTGCAGTATTGTCTACCATCAGCTTTACTCAGCTTAATCGGCCCATTCATTCTCCGTCAGTGAGGCAAGGGTCATCTGAGAGGGACTGCCATCTAGACTGCCTTCAGGCGTAGCTCACATTTTCATATTTTTCTCCCCAGTCCTAAAGTTTGCACACCTTGCTAGGCATCTGGGAGAGGAATGGAATGGCTGTTCACAAAGGAAATCTCCTCAGTTTTGCAAGGGACATTCCCTCCAAGTGTCCCTGCTCCTCCCCTCACAGCATGAGTAGTGGTGTCTTTGGGCTCCACCAGAGAAATCACACTGCCCAGTGTGCCTCAAAGTGCAAGTGAACACCTCCCCTGGGAGAGGTGTATGGTTTATGCCCTTTCACCCCCATGCCTTTTGTCACTAACTGAACTTTGGTCACTTGTGTTGTAGTCAAGGATCTCTCGCTGTGTGCCGGGGGAACCAGGCACGGTTTAACCTACACTACTGATGCATCTAAGGCCCATGCTTTGGACCCAAGCTGCTGCTTTTTCCACCCTTTGTCCCATGCCTTCCTGAAAGCTTCTGTGGACTTCTAACCCACCAGTGCCTCTAGTAGCATGTGACATTCTTTCCTACCCTTTTCGTGAAGAAATATTATTTATGTTCAAACTGAAGTTATTTGTTTCCACACTCTACTGTGGCCTTCATTCTCTGACTGACTCTCCTCTTACCTTTTTTTTTTTTGTATTCTTATCACTTTTTCTTTCCTCCAGGGTTACCTGATCCAGTTCCATGAGCTTGATTTTTGTACATATTTTTCTGTCTTCCCAACTTTCTTGTAGCTTTCATTTGCACACCCTCATTATTAGTTTGCATTGTTTTCCCTTGAAAGTGTACCAGAACTGTGCATTTCATTTGTGCCTTTACTGGTGGCCTGTAGAGTAAGCATGCCTATCTCTTTTTTTCTTGAATCATTTCCTTTGTTGATGCATCCCAATATCTTGTTCACTCATAGGTTCATAGAAGGTTATTAGGCTAATGGCCCTAGAGCCCTTTCAAGCCTAGCCATATTTATCCCGAGTTGCCCCAATTGTCTGTGGTAAGGTGAGTGAATTTGGAAGATGTAAGGGCCTATGGTAGTAAATACCGACTTCCTCTGTCCAGGAATAACATCAAATAATTTTTAGAGAGACCAATTAAGACCTTGAACCATGACTCCCTCAAAATTTTTAAATGTGGTCATTGTAAACTGTGTCCATTTATTGGCACAGACAAGTGCGGGGGCGGGGGGATTTTAGACATGGTCCACAGATGGAGGAGTGTAAACAGATATAGTTATTACACGGATAAAGTTATGTATTTAGCAATAATTTTTTCATGTTAGGCATTCTATACTGCAAAAACTGATAAAACCTTGAACAAAAGGATATAACAACACAACTACAGTATTGGGAAACAAGACAGTAAAACAGCGTTGGCTAGGCATGCTGTGAATAACTTTATTAAATTTTAATTCAGTATTTTAGAAAAGGTGAATTCAGCTTAGTTTGGGGGGGGGGGGTGACTGGCAAAACCATGTGTTACACAGGGAAATGATTTGGCAGATATGTACAGATGCAGCTATTCCACCTGGACTTAATGAAACTATTTCTGTTGCCAGTGAATTAAAACATAGGATTTCAAAACTGTGAAATTTAGTGGAGTAGTCATTTGTGTGTTTGGTGATTTATTTTTGTGTAAACTGTTGAAGTTGTCAGCCTGGTATTTAGACAGTTATATTTTGATGTTATTTTAGGTGTCTGTTCCTTTAAGTACTTCGGTGGGATTTTTACATCATGATGGTGTGTGTCTAAAGGTTTTTAAAGCAGGTTGTTTGAAATGTGTTTTTATAGTTCTGAAGAAATCCCGAACAACACTGGATGAAAGCATTTAACTGATTTATTTATTTTCAGTAAAATTTTCACCTCAGTTTCTTAGTGGACTGGCTGTTGGTTTTTATACTTTTTATTCTTTTAAAACAATCAAGTGGGCTGTCTCAGTATTTTTTGGTTCTTTGGTTCTCCAGCATGCTCATGTCAGAGGCTAGGTTAATATCCCTGTAACGAGTGACCTTCATGCAGTTGGATTTACAGAATGTGTAGCACATCCATCAGGGCAAGGTCGGAGACTGCCAGGCACGGGTCACCACTTAGCAACCTGTAGGAGACAGAATACAGTGACATGACATTTCAGTATTTTTGTATAAGACTTGTTTTGTGTACCCTGTAATTTAATGGTGAGAAATCTCCATAGTCTCCCCAGTTTTTGCAGGTGTCTGGTGAGGTACATGCAAAAGGAAGCATTGTACTCGGTTACTGGTCTGATGAGGGCCGAGTATAATGGAATTATAACATCCTTAGATCTAGATGTGATGCCTTTACTTATAAGATGTGCCCCAAAGAAGGATTTCCTTACTACTGTGGATACGTGATGGTCAAAGTTCAGATTGCTATCAACCCAAGTAACCAGATCATGTACTACTGTTTCTACTCTTATGGGGGTGCTGTCTATAGTGTAATTAGCAGGGATGTCAGCTTTTCCAAAGGGAATAATAATGCATTTTTTGCATTTAGCTTTAATCCATGGCTTGGGCACTAGTCATTTGTCTGTGTTAACCCTGCCTGCAGTATATTAACATTGTTGAGGGTCTGAATGACTACTCCTAATTTGCAATCGTCAGTGAACCTGGTCAGTCAAAGGCCGTCCAAGTTTGCCTGGACTTCTGAGAAATGAATTCAGAACATTAAAGGGCCCAGCAAAGAATCCCACTGGTGACTGGTCTTTTTCTAGAGGTGAAATCACCCACTTTGACAGTATGTGTCCTGTTGGTGAACCAGTTGGCTACCCATCTGGTAATGTAGGGGTTAAGTCCTAGTTGGGAAACTGGGAGAGTTTCTCTATAATACTTTAGTAGGGGATTGTGTCAAATGCCTTGGCTTGGTCATGATAGGCGGTATATACTGTCTTTCCCTCGTCCAGGGCCTTGGTGACTTTCTTAAGAAGTCAACCATGTTCAACAGGCATGCTCTACCTTTAACAAATCCGAACTGGGTTGGGTCCAGAGTTTGGAGACTACCTATGCCCTTGTTAATAAGGTCTATAATGATTCTTTATATGGCCTTGCAGATGAGACTAGTCAAGTTTATGAGCCTATAATTCCCAGGGTTGGTTGATAATCCCCCCTCTGTGCAGAGGGATTACTGTTGCTGTCCTCCATTCTGGTAGACCATAGCCAGTTTGCAGGCTGAGGTTAAACAGGGATCCAAGCAGGTCAACTAGGCCATGTTTTAAGTTGTCTAAAAGGTAACTTGGGATGTTGTATGGTCTCATTGATGTTGTGTTTTGGCCTTGGAGAGCACCGAGATGACTTGATCTTCTGAGACAGTAGGCTGAGGAATGACTGGAGGGACATGGAGGTGAAGTTTGCTCCAAATCTGTCAGCTAGAAGGTTGGCTATTGCGTCTGGTTGAGTATGGGTGTTGCAACCCACATCTAGTTCAGCCAATAGCTGGTTATTCCTTTTTAGATTTTGGATGTAGTTAAAGAATGCCTTTGTGATTATCCTTAGCTAGGGAGGCTGTTTTTACTTCGTAATTAGCTTTGGACGACTTGACAAAATGTCTGATTTGTTTGTTTAAGCTAGAGAGGGATTTCTTCCTCTGCTGAGCCAGTTCCCTCTTGTTCTTGGACATTAGTTTCTTTCTCTGGCACACAGTTTTCTGTCTTGACTAGATGGTTCATTTGTGCAGTGAACAACCTGTCTTTAGGTTGCACCCCCCCCCCTCAAAAAAAAAAAAAAAAAAAAAAAAAAAAATCTGATATCAATTTCATTTTTTCCACGACATACAAGTTTGGTTCCAAGCCTCAGAACCAACTCAGCCGTTACTACAGATCGCAAAAGCAAACACTCTTGAGCCTAATCCTTACCCACAGTACTCCTCTCCTAGTTACCTCGGATCTTGTTTGCCACTTTTCCTGACAGATGTGTTCACCATTACTCTCAAGCTAAGTAAAACTTTTTGATATAATTCAAATTTTTGAAAGAGTTTCTGTTTCTTTCTTCTTTATCTATTAGTTGTTAACCTACCCACTTCTTTATAACACTTTTAAATTTATTCTCCTTCTCTTCTGTACACTTGGGTGTATTCTAAATTTATCAACGTTGATAGTTTTTTTTCCCTTCTACCATATACCTCGGTGTACTCTTTGCTATCATTGTTGATGGTTTTTCTTCCTGCTGCTTCTCCTTTCTACAGTGAGTGTTGTTTCTGAAATGTTCTATGTGTGTGTGTGTCTGTGTGTGTGTGTGTGTGTGTACAACATGCTTGTAGTCACCAAATATTTACAAATGTTAGAAATATTCTCAGTATGGCAGATAAACCTAAAGTTGCTGATTTCAAAAGGTGCGAGAAATGCTGGCACAAAATTTCTGTGTCAGACGCGCATTTGCTTTGTGTTTATTGCCTAGGCCCTGTTCACCTTCAAGAAGACTACTCTGTATGCCACAGTTTCAGTCATGGGGCACTAGTGGAAAGATGTAATAAACTTATTTTGAATGGCATGCTTCCATCAGCCTTCAGTGAGGCCTTATAAGGTGCTGACAAAGCAAAGAGCAAGACAGATGTGTCCTCCCCTTCTTCCTCATCTTCATCTTCTAAAGCTATGGCGAGACTAAAAAAGAGAAGCCTATCGGTGCCTTCCACTCTGTCGGCATCATCCTTGAAAAGGCTTTCTTCAGTTAATTTAGAACCTTTGGAACCTACCGACTGCTTTACTAAAACTTTGGTCCCAAAGGGACCTACAGAACTGAGTTTATTGGCTCAGACAATGTCTTCAGCATCTATTGTTTCGGTGCAGGAGCATTTTTATTTTTTTGCATCAAAACTTTCAGTGCAGTCATCTCTTCCATTATCTAATATTTCAACAGTGAATAAGCAAACTGACCAGCCATCCAATGTTAAGTTGTCTTTCTCGCCTTCATTCTTGCTGGATGGGTTCGGAGCCAATCCTCGGCTCCGACTCGGCCCACTACTAAAGCTAGAGAGCTATTTACTGGCTCAAGGCCTCCCCATATCCCACAATGCTAGGCGTCAGATACCCAGATCTCGTTTGCCGCTTCAGCTACGAGGTTGTGATTTTACTGGTTCCAGGTCATATAAATCTTTTCTTGTATTGTTACCTTTATATTGTCTTATTTTTAGATAATCCTTCCCTGTTAGTTTAAATAGATTGTGTACCCCTTGTTATCCCACTCAGAAACTCGTTTTTGTTGTTAGAGAGTTTGTTCCCTCCCCCCCTTGTTGGGTAGTGTTAGGCCCTGTTTAGCCACAATTTGTATTTTTTTATTAGTAGTAAGGTAGTTGTGTGGTTATAGTTCTTTAGCTATTATTAGTGTTAGTTTTATCTAGTGCATGTGTGTGCCTTGATTAAGCACTAGTTATTTTTTCCCTTTGGTATCCTATTACCAATATGTCTAAAGATACCAAAGTTTCAGGTTTCAAGAAGTGTGACTCGTGCTGTCAGAAGATGTCTCTGACAGACGGTCACACTTCTTGTGTTTATTGCTTGGGTCCCCTACACCTGCAGGATTCCTCGGTCTGCCATGCCTTCAGCCCGAGAGTCCTGCAGGAGCGTAGGAACAAGCTCATTTTGAGAGGCTTACTTAAGCCAGAAGGATCCCCGGTTAAGCCTCCATTGGGAAAATCCTTGAAGCCCGCCAAACCTTCGGCTCCCTGTTCGGAGCCGTCGCCGAGCGGAGCTCCTGCCTCCTCGTCGATTCCAGCTGGAACAGACATCTCGAGACCTCAATCGGCTCCGACCTTAGTGTCGAAACCTTCTCTGAGCCGAAAACGTTCAAGGTCCCCCTCTATAGAATCTGTTCGTTCGGCTTTGAGGTCTCCATTTCTTCAGTCGGAGTGAAGCCATAGGTCCCATTCCTCTCCGTCCTCCAGGCTATCCGATCATGACTTGGAGAGGGTGGTCAGTAGGCTCCCAAAGTCGCAGGCCCTGGCCAAAATGTTGACCAGCCCTTCTCAACAGACTGTGGCTATCCCTGCATCATCAGCAGTTCCTCCTCCGACTCTACCACTGTGTTCGGAGCTGGAGCTCGTCGGGGCTCGAATCGTAGGAACGTTGGAGCCGATACCACACCTTTCGGCTCCCTCGTTGGCTCCGATCTCTTCATTGGTTCCGTCCTTGGAGGGATCCGGGTGCCGAGACTCCCTCGTCGGCTCCGAGTGGCATCGGACACTTGTCCGACCCCGTTCTCCCTCTCGGGGGCTCGGCGCAGGTGAGCTCGGCCCCAACATCGGCCTCGGAGCCGTCCCTCTTGGTGCCCCTCTCCTTTGCCTGATAGGGGTGCCTTCGAGGTCATGAGGAGTGTGCCGACTCCTGTGTCGGCTCCACGATCGGCCCCTTCGGCTCCTCCCCCCATGGTGCCTGCATCGGTCTCTGTCCACCCTCCTGACCCCAAGTGTAGAGAACAGACTCTCCAGGTCGCCCCATAGGGCGTATCTTCCTCTTCCGAGGCCTCCCCTGATCATTCAGAGGAGCCCCCTCTGAAGAGAAAATGTAAGAGGAAATATGTTGACTCCCCCGAGTCAGTCACATCTGATAACCGACTTGGAGGATTCGGAAGGGTCCCCAAGGTCCCCCTCTGAGGATGTCTCCTTTTCAGACATCCTAGAGATCCTTAGGCAGAGGGGAAAATGGACTGCCCTTAACCCTTCCGAGGGCGAGTCAGTGTACCTGGACGCGTTTGTTTCTCGCCCTTCCACCTCCTGGGTGTCACCACCTTTCGACCCGCTCATGAAAGTAGTGGCTCGAAAGGCGTGGACAGCCCCGGACACAGTGGAACGAACTCCCCGTGGGCCCACTAAGTTTATTACAGCCCCATCCGACAAACAATTTCTGACAAAAGGTGTCCCTGTTGATGCCATGGTGGTGGCAGCAGCCACTAAGAAGGAGTTTGCTGACCCTTCGGTGCCTGTCCATCCACCTAATAAAGAATCTAGGACAATGGACAGTTAAGGGAAGCGGATGTTTTCTTCAGCGACTTTTTCCATGCGGTTGGTGAATTATCTGTGCCATTTCACCCGCTTTCAAAGGGATCTTCTCAAACTCCCAGCTGGCGACCCTTAACTCTATAGTCAACTCCTCCATGCGGCTCATTTCTTATGCAGCCGATGGGGTGAGTAGGGCCGCAGGTACAGGCATGGCTTTGAGAAGACATGCCTGGATGCGGTTATGCAACTTTGCTGACCCCTTTAAGGCGTCCTTCACCAATATCCCCTTCGATGGTTCGGCTCTGTTTGGACCACAGGTGAAGGATACCCTTAACAGGTGTGAGCAGAAAGGCAAGACTCTCTCTGCTGTGGGAGTCCATTTTTCTACTCCCTCTAGACCATACCCTAAAGGTCAGAAGAGTGGAAAAATGTGGTTTCAGAAACCCCAGGGAGTCGTGCCTGACACATGTGGCGAGTTCCCCTCCAGGGGCAGAGGAGGGAACAATAATAGACGCCACTCAAGGGGCAGAGGGGGTCCGCAAAATCAGGGTAGCAGAGAATCTTTCTCTGACAAACCCTTTCAGCACCTCTGAGAGGCTGCCCGACTGTCCACCTTCGGAGGCAGTCGGGGGAAGATTGTCACTGTACCCAGAAGCCTGGCAAGTCCTCGCACAAGACAAATGGGTACAGTCTATCATATCCGAGGGTTACAAAATCCCCTTTGTCCACACCCCTGTACAAGCAAACAGGTCCCTTCCAGATGTTCCACCCAGTCTAAGGGAACAAGCAGTACTAGAAATTTCAAACCTACTAGGAAAAAGAGCCATCCAGCCAGTCCCAGCAGACCAGCAAGGATCCGGGATTTACTCCAAGTTCTTTTTGGTACCAAAAAAGACAGAGGACTGGAGACCCATTTTGGATCTCAGCAGATTAAACAAATCTGTTCAAAGAACGAAGTTCCGGATGGTCACGCTTCAGTCCATTCTACCCTTTTTGGGTCAGGACAATTGGATGTGTTCCATAGACCTTCAGGATGCGTACTACCATATCAAAATGGACAGACGCTCCAGAAGGTTTCTCCACTTCCGGCTGTGAGCCAGTCACTATCAATTCAGAACCCTGCCCTTTGGTCTCACCACAGGCCCCCAGGGTGTTCACCAAATGCATGGCAGTGGTTATGGCTCACCTGAGACAGCGAGGATTCCAGGTGTTTCCATATCTAGACGACTGGCTCCTGACTGCTTCCACCAGGCATCAGCTACTACGAGCCAGGGATTATACCATCCAAACTTGCTCCGAGCTAGGTATCTCTATAAACATTGAAAAGTCTGCATTGTTGCCTTGTCAATCTATAACCTTTATAGGCGCAAAATTAAATACAAAAGAGCTGTCGGCAAAACTTCCCTTAGAAAGAGTATCAGACATTTGCCGACATGTCCAGACCTTACTACAGTGCAAGAGAATTCGGGTTAGATTTGTAATGAAAACTTTGTGTCTCATGGCAGCAGCAATCACATTACTTCCCCTGGCTCATTTTCACATGTAGATTCTTCAGTGGATGCTTTTTACCCAATGGTCATTTCAACAGCTTCCGATGTCTCACAACATAATAATCACCCAATCATGCAAAGACCACCTTTCTTGGTGGATGGTCTCCTTTCAAGTACTTCAGGGCAGACCGTTTGTTCTTCCTCCTCCTGTTGCCACGGTGACAACGGATGCCTCCCTGATCGGGTGAGGGGGGCATTTTCAGGGCAGGACTGTCCAGGGCACTTGGCAACCTCTAGAGTACCACCTGCACATAAACGTCTTGGAGATGAGAGTGGTACTTTTAGCGTTGCAAGCTCTTCAGGACTCTCTACCCACCAGGATTATTGCAATTCACACAAACAATATGTCTGTAGTGTGGTACACCAACAAGCGGAGCGGAACCGTGTCCTATCCCTTATGTCGAGAAGCACTCAGACTCTGGCAGTGGGTGATCTCCTCTCAATGGTTTCTGATAGCAACGCACATCCCCGGGAAGTCCAACGTCATAGCGGACAGGCTAAGCAGAGCTATTCTCATGCCTCACGAGTGGTCTCTCAATCAGTTAGTGGCAGACAAAATTTTCCACAGATGGGGTCAACCTTGCTGCGACCTTTTCGCAACCCCTCTCAACAGCAAGTGCGACAATTTCTTCACTCTCTTCCCCCTCCCCGGCCACTCCCCCAGAGACGCTCTAGTTCACGATTGGCCCCGGGGTCTTCTGTATGCATTCCCACCCTTTCCCTTAATTTCCAAACTAATTCAGAAAGCAACCGCATTGGGATCCAGGATGATCCTCATTGCCCCTTACTGGCCTCAACAAATTTGGTTCCCATTCCTGCATCGTCACCTGCTGGAGCAGCCTTGGAATCTGGACCCAGTGCCAGACCTCTTGGTCCATCAGTCGGGCGGGCTGCACCAATCCCTTCATTCTCTCAACCTCACAGCTTGGTTGCTCCACTTCCAACCTTAGCCAGGCTTCCGCATATTTCTCAGCCAGTGCGTGAAATCATCCTTTCTTCGCACAAATCTGCTACCAGGAAGACTTATGCTAGTAAGTGGAAACATTTCTCTTTCTGGGTGGAGGCTAGAAATATAGACCCCTTTACAGCCCCAGTCCATCATGTTCTAGATTTTTTAGCAGAACTTTTTCGAGCAGGATCCTCGTCTGCCACCATTAGGGTCCAATTGGCTGCTATCGCTAATTTCCACGCTGGCCTCTCAGAAACCAGCATCATGTCCCACAAACTTTGTAAGGCATTTCTTAAAGGGACTATTTTACTTAGGCTCCCGGTTAGAGATCCCCCGCCTCCGTGGGATATAAACCTGATATTAACTTCCTTGATTCTCCCTCCCTTTGAACCTGCGACCTCCTGTTCTTAAAAATTACTCTCCTGGAAAACTCTCTTCTTAGTAGCCATCACCTCAGCTAGGAGAGTGTCAGAACTTCAAGCCCTCTGTATTCGTCCTTATTTTGTGCTTCACAAGGATAGAGTTTCACTCAAGACTAATCCCTCTTTTCTGTCCAAAATTCCTTCTGAGACCAACCTGAATCAGGCTATTGATCTACCTGTCTTATTTCCTAACTATTCGAACAGAGCTGAACAAATGTTACACCAACTGGACGTTCACAGGCAATTACATTTTTATTTGGATAGGACTAAACAAACAAGTAAATCGGACCAACTCTTCCTATCCTATGCTGAGGGCAAGCAGGGCTTGCCAGTTTCTAAAGTAACCTTATCCAGGTGGTTGGCCTCTATTATCACTTTGATTTATCAATTGAGACATAAAGAACTCCCTACAAAACCAAAAGCTCATTCCACCAGAGTGTTAGCTACGTCGGTAGCTTTTCAAGCAAGATTACCAATGTAATCTATTTGTGCTGCAGCCACATGGGCTACTCCTCATACTTTCATTTCACATTATAAGTTGGATATGGCCTCCAGGAGTCGAGCTGATTTTGGTTCCACTGTGCTCAAGAGTCTGTTCTGATGAGCCACCCAGGGCTAAGGTACTAGGGACGCTGTCCCATCCAGCAAGAATGAAGGCAAGATAGACAACTTAACATTAAGAAGTTATGTACCTACCATAACGTTCCATGTTAGTTGTCTTCTCGCCTTCTTTCTTGCGTCCCACCCACCATCCCCCTAGCCTGGACAGACCGAGTAGAATCCCTTTTGAGGCCTTCTTCCTCTGGCTGAGTTTTATCTAGGTTATGTCCTCCTCTGTTTTTTTAGTACTGAGGTAAACCTTGTAGTTTGGACAGGTGTCCTTAAAACCTTTTTCCATGGTGTTAGCTCTGCCAAATGAGATCTGGGTATCTGACGCCTAGCATTGTGGGATATGGGGAGGCCTCGAGCCAGTAAATAGCTCTCGAGCTTTAGTGGTAGTCCGAGTCGGAGCCGAGGATCGGCTCTGAACCCATCCAGCAAGAAAGAAGGCGAGAAGAAGACAACTAACATGGAACGTTATGGTAGGTACATAACTTCTTATTATCAACCTTCTGAGGACATCATATTCACCATCTATCGACCCCTTTGCAGGAAAGCTGCCTTCACCCCTTTCTGGAAAGGCCAAAATTGCCCTACACCCTTTCTATCCATTCCTTCAAGAGTTTACTTGAAGATGATGAGGGGAAGCTGGTGAATAAGGTACTCTGAGCGAAAGGGTTGTCTGGTACCTCTTCAGCCCCATCCCCTTCGGGTATGGGAACTGAATTTTCACTTACCCCTCTAGGTTTTCCTCCTCTAACTTCATCTGACATATCAGAGTTTTCAGCTCTAAGTTGCTGGGCGCCAACTGCATTAGTTCTGGAGGTATCCCTATCTTTGCAACCAGTTCTTGCTTAGAGGGCTTCGGTCCTCTTGGATTTGGAAGCCTCACACAGCCGAGTCTGTCTTACCAGTTCTGGGGGGCATGTTTCAATACCTGTTTTTTTTTTTTTTTTGGGAGCCATCTCTGCACCTTGGGGCTTTGGCATGGATCACTTTGGCTCCAGCTTTGGTCTGTGAGGCTGTCTTTTCAGAGTGGGGAGTGACCTCGGTTCTGAGGCAGTCTTTCTCAGTTCTGGGCTTCCTTCCCTTTTTGGGTGGTCCAGCTTTCGAGGCCATAGAGAGAGCCCTGACTGCCACAATCAGTCGGCCCCTTCCACTTCGGAACCAGTGTCCCTTTCTTCCTCACGCCCAGATATTCAGTCTGCACTTCCACTGGTCAGTGAGTACCAGTACCGCAGAAGTCTCTAATAACAGTTCTCTCCGATTCTGGTACCTCCCCAGATCACCCCACTGAGGAGGTCCCTTAGAAGAAAAAGTGCAAGAGGAAGCACTTGGATTCCCCAGAGGAGTTGATCACAGAAGACACTGACTTTGGTGAAGGTGAGAGATCCCCAAGGTCATCCCCTAATGATGTCTGCTTTGGAGACATCCTGGAAATATTGAAACAGAGGGGTGACTGGAAGTTCCAAAATCCCTCTTCAGAGGAGTCCGTGTACCTGCAGGCTTTGGCACTCGAACCTCCACCTCTTGGGTGACTCCTCCTGCTGATGAGGTCACTCAGTTGATCTCTCAGTGGGTGTGGAAGGCCCTCTGATACTACCAAACCCATCCCCAGGAGATTTGATAAAATTCTGTCTTACCCTGAAGACAAAACTGTTCTGGGCTAAAGGGGTAGCAGTTGATGGCATGGTTGTAGTGTCGGCCACAAAGAAGGAACTGGTTGAAGAGAGTTCCTCTCTCCAGCCACCCAACAGAGAGTCTCTGGCAATAGATGGGTTTGGGAAGCAGGTCTATGCATCATTGACCTTTGCCTTAAGGTCCTTGAATTTCTTGGTACACTTCACCAGACTTCAGAGAGATCTGGTCAAGGAGTTACTGGATACTCATGCAGGAACCATTTCTGAGGATGTTCAAGAAAAGGTGGCTTCACATTTGGCTACCTGGGAGTCTGTGTCCAATTTGTCCATAAGGCTCATTTCACATGCAGCTGAAGGGACCACCAGAGCAGCGGGTTCAGGCGTTGCCATTAGGAGACATGCCTGGATGCGCCTATGTGACTTTGCAAAGCCATTTAAGTCTTCATTCATCAGTGCACCCTTTGACGGATAGTCCCTATGTGGTCCAAAAGTTAAAGAAACTTTATCCACCTGTGATAAAGATGGAAAGATCCTTTCTGCTGTGGGCATATGTTTTTCCACTCCTCTCCCCAAAGCACCTCATCGCACAACACATAATACACACCAGCGTTTTACAATCACTAAGGACAAACAACAAACCCAACATATTAGTCTTTGGAGATTCAATAGTGAAACGCACAGATGTGCCCATCACCAGACTGAGTGAGAAGAAAGTCACAGTGAGTTGCTTGTCTAGTGCCAGAATCTGCCATATCATACATGCACTCAAGTTTTTCAACAACAGGTACAGTTATGACTCTGTCATTGTCCATGCTGGTGTGAACGACTTGAGAAATACCTCTCTGGACTCTATGAAGAGAGACATGGTCGAGCTTGCTGAATGTGTGTCCCAGGCAGGTATGTCCCTAGCCTTAAGCAACATCTTGCCATCACCCAGGAGGATGCCTCAATACAAACAGAAAATGATTGCCTTCAATAATTTGCTTAGCTTCTGGTGTCATTCCAAGGGGATCCAGTACCTGAAAGCCTGGAATGACATGATTGACAGCCTTTGATGCTTTGCCAGAGATGGCCTTCATCTGTCCCCACTGGGCTTCAGGGTACTGGCAAAGGTCCTTGCCTCCCCCATAGTGCTTTTTTTAGACAATGTCATGACCAAAAAATTTCTAACATAAAAAAATACATCAAAATGTAAACTAAAGGTCATGCTGCTAAACGCTTGGAGCCTTAACATGAAACTACACTCACTGGAAGCATTCCTAATCTTGATGATGCTGATATCTGTGCATTCACAGAGACCTGGGTCAAAGCTGTTGAGAGCACGCCAGCCATACTAGGATACTCATCTGTCCACACATTCAGATCCCAAACTGATGGCAATAAAACTAAAGGAGGTGGGGTATCCATATGTATTAAAGATAAATACATACCTCCAGAATGGTCAATCAGTGCAATGCACAGTAGACACTTCAGGTGCAGCTAACTGTAGACAAGACACCTTTCCATGTCATAGCCAGCTATAGACTCCTACCCATGAATCAAGATACCTACTCCACATGTCTGGGTATACTTGAATCTGTCAAGATTCAACCTGTCACTCTGATCCTGGTTGGCTTTAATTACCCAATCATAGACTGGAACAATTACTCAAGCCAACACACATTTTCCCAGAGATTTCTCGACTTCATCAACTTTAATACTCTGGACCAGCTGGTAAACACCCCTAGAAGGGGTGAAAATATCTTGGACCTGGTACTGACAAACATGGATAAGCACTGTAGTACCCCTACAGTGTCATCTTCCCTGGTGAGATCCAACCACCAAGCAGTCACTTTCATAGTCACCATCATCCCTGCCCCTCCCCCCAGCTGTGATCAGACATAAAAACTTCTCCAAAGCTGAATACAGCTGCCTACAGGCAGGCATAATCAGCTTTGTACCTCCCTGCTCCTCTGAGAGAATAGACACTTATGCGGAAACTTACACCAGGATGCTATACAAACACCGGTATAGCTGCATGGACTCTGCTATATCAGACGGGACCAAATCATCCTCCTTAAAGAAGAGCAAACCAGTCTGGTGGACTTCTGCCATAAACAGACTTTATAATAAAAGAAAAAACTGCTATCCAAGAGTAGGAAGGAGCAGGTACCAAATTGGAAGCAAACCCTCCTCAACCTCGACAAGCAAATAAGGACTTTTGTGAAATCCTCTAAAGCTAGCTATGAGTCCAAATTGGCCTCCTCAACAAAAGACAATCATAAGCCCTTCTTTAGTTATGTCTGTAACCTTAAGAGCAAGCAACAGCTTTGTACAGAAGTTATAGTCAATGGCACCACACACACTAACACCATTGACCTAACTAACCTACTAGCCAACAGATTCATTAAAACTTCACCCCCCCCCCCCAGACAGTTCATCAGGACCTCCTCAGCACCTGTTCCCCACCTGTTATCTCCAGTGAGCAGGTCTTGAATGCCCTCTCAAAGGCAAAAAATACAGCCTCCATGGGTCCCGACAGCATCCCAGGCTGCATCTTATATGGCCTCAAGCAGGAACATGCAGCATCTTTAGGTACCCTATTCAGTCACAGCTTGAGCATTGGATATGTACTGGCCAAGTGGAGGACAGCCACTGTCATTCCATTGCACAAAGATGGCAAAACCACCGATGTATGTTACTAATAAGCCCATTAGCCTAAATAGCCTGAACTGTAAGCCCATGAGATGCAGAATAATGGACTTCTTTAACAAGGACATTGGCAGTCTCCAAGCACCTGACACCACTCAGTACGGGTTTGTCAAAGGGAGAGCATGCTTGTTAAACTTGGTGGACTTCTTCAAGACAGTCACCAAGGCCCTGGATGAGGGAAAAGTGGTGCACACTGCCTACCTTGACTTGGCCAAGGCTTTTGACACCATTCCCCACTTGAGCATCATAGATAAGCTCACCCAGCCAGGTATCAACCCATATGTCATTAGATGGGTTTCCATCTGGCTCACTGACAGGACCCACACAGTCAAAACAGGGGATTGTACCTCAAATAGTAGACCCATAACTAGTGGTGTCCCTCAGGGTTCGGTCTTAGGGCCTCTGCTTTTTGGAATATACTTCTCCTAATGTGCAGGCTAAAACCAAAGGTTTGTGGCTGACCAGATTTGAGGATGACTGCAAACTAGGGGCTGTCATTAACTCCCCAAATGATATGAACATTCTCCAAGAGGGTCTCGCCCAAACAAACAATTGGTGCCAAAAACATGGCCTCAATTCTATGCCAAAAAGTACATTATTATCCCCTTCAGAGAGAATAATGACTTTGCAAAGTACCACATCAACAACAACGTTCTAAGCACGCAATCAGTAGTAAGGGATCTGGGCACTATGATGGATATCAGCTTGACATTCGATCATCATGTGGCCTCGGTAGTGCATAAGGCATACTATGTGGTGGCATACTATGTGGTCCTTCTCATAATAAGGGCATTGCATTCAGGAAAAAAGAGGTCATAATCTCCCTGTACTCTTCCCTTATCAAACTAATAATCGAGTAGAATTCCTCCTTTGGTATGCATCTCACTAGGCACATGCAGCAGCTGGAGAGACCGAAGAAGTTCCTGACTAGGAGAATCCAGGGTCTCAAATACTTATCCTGTGTGGATAGGATAAAGTTCCTGTCATTTTTACTCCATCTTATGTAGACTACTCGGAGGTGACCTCTGTCTGGCATAAAAAGCAATCTCCAGCCCCACTTTATTAGAAATGTTACGTAGGCGCAAATCAAGCACCACACGTGTAACGCACACCCAGGATCTAAACCTGGCCTGGGACATTAATAGAACTTGCTGGTGAGACAAATTCATGTCTCAGAGACTCCCCCATCTGTGGAATAAGCTCCTTGTCCATGTTGAGCACAGTACCTCTCTGTTCTTGTTTGTGTAACCTGGATGATCAGATGGGAAACAGAACATTTATCCCTGAGATCCCACCTGTGTCCCTGCTTGACAGGGGCAGCAGGTGCTAACCTTGGCAACATGGGCATAAAATTTTGGCTAGGATTGTAAGTGCTTCATGGCCAGTAGTGTAGTAACTTCCTATGATCCTATGAATGACTATTGTCTAGAAATCAGAATGTGGTTCAAAAAGTCCCAAGTGCCTTTATAGGACACACATGGATGTAGTTCCCCCAGGGACAGAGGGGGGAACTTCAGTGGAAGATGCCACCTGTACAGCAGAGGTGGCCCACAAAGTCAGGGTTTCAGGAATTCTTTCTCTGCTAAATCTGAAAGGAAGCCAAATTGTGTTTCACTGGAGGCAGTTGGGAGATGCTTATCCCTGCATCAAAATGCCTGGCTACAAATAACATTGGATGTTTGGGTGCAGAGGATTATATCTAGAGGCTATACAATTCCCTTTTCCCATATGCAAGAAAATCCCTGATGTGTTCCAGCCAGTCAGAGGAAATGAGCAGTTCTAGAAATCCAAAAACTGCGAGAAAAAAGTGTCATCCAAGGAATCCCACCAGACCAGAGAGAGTCCGGATTTTACTCAAGATTCTTTTTAGTGCCAAAAATGACAGGAGACTGGAGACCAATTGTGGATAAAAGTGTACTGAACAAATCAGTTTGTCAAACTAAATTCCGGATGGTAACGGTACAGTCCATTCTTCTATTTTTGGAAAAAGACAATTGGATGTGCTCAGTAGTGCATATTACCATATAAAGATGGACAAACGATCCAGCTGGGAACCAATCACTTTGGTCTCACCACAGCCACCAGGATACTTTATCATGTATATGGTAGAAGAAGCAGCTCACTTGACAGCAGGGATTCCGAGTGTTTTCATATCTAGACGATTGACTCATTACTGCTCTGACCAGGCATCAGTTTATAAAAGCAAGACACCATGTACTTCACATTTGCTCTTATCTGGGAATAACTGTAAATTACAAAAAATCAAAATAGACCCCAACTCAGAATTTAGAGTTTATAGGAACCCTTCTACATACTCAAACTTCCATAGCTTCTCTTCCTCTGTGAGATTACAGAAAATCAGAGATCAGGTGCAGAAGCTAATCAGCAACAGAAAAGTGTCCATTCAATTCACAACAGTGCTGGTCGGCTGTTTCCAGATTTCGAACTTCAGCTGAAACTGTCTAAAGCTAAGTAACCCATTGGGGATCCTTCCTTTTTCTTGCAATAACCGATGTCCAAAAAGTCAATAACTGTCTCGCCTGTGGAAAACAAATACCACACTGAGACTTCCATTCTTACTGCTTCACTTGCTTAGGTCCAGATCACAACGTACCCTGCTGTCAGTTCTGTGCCCTCTTTAACGCTAGAACTATTCATCATAGAGCTCTGTTTGTAGCCAGTTATCTTCGTCTTCCATCTCCGATTACCAGTGTGGCATCCCTCAGTCAGCAAACTGCAGATCTTCCAAAAAAACTTAAAGATAAGGCTAGCGACAGACCACATAAGGCCAAGCCTTCTGACGACACCACCGTTAAATGGGTTGTCACTTCTTTCAAATTCAGTGAGGCACTTTCGCAGCCCCTGATGCCTGACTTGATTACTTCACAGGCCTCTACTGAGACCCTTTCGGAGTCCTGTACGCCGCAGATGTCTGCATCGTCTAACGAGCCTTTGGCTGTCTCGCCCTCGGTTGGGTCCAGAGCTGATAAGCAGGCACTGGCTTCCGAGGATACTGTTCACACTTCTGTTTTCACTTCAAGCCCTTCGCCCTCTCTTCTGACTAACACACCGATGGCACCGAGGGATACCCTTCAGGCCAGACTTAGACCCACTCCAAAGAAAACAGCAAAAAATCTCCATTCCATTATCCCCCCCCCTCCTCAAACTAGAATGTTTAAAATGGCAGAGGATCTCATCACTTTCATCTGGGGTAATCAGGCCACTCCAGCCAAAATGAGAAGGGGAACCTTCTCCAGATGTCCAATCGGATTTAGACTCAGAGGGATCTGACTCCTCTGTTTTTGAAGAGGATAATCCTCTTACTGCCTATGAAGACTCAGATGCAGAAGAATCTATTCCTTCTGCATCACCTCCGGAGGACTTTTCCTTTGGGGAAACCCTAAACACACTTGGGGAGCACTTCCAATGGGAATGGATTTCCGTCAGTCCAAGAAATGAATAAGATAGTTTCTGGCCATCCCACCCATCTTGGAGGTGGTAGATGATGTTTCCCAAGACTCCAGCCTTACTCCTGACACCCTTCCACCTGACACCAGAAAACCTGACAGGTACTACAGGGTACCTGACTCACACAAATTCCTCTACAGAAATCCTATAGCAGATCCAGAGGTGAGTACTCAGGGACTTAAGGGAGTTAACTCTACCTCTGCAAAGAATCCTACTCCCTCAGACAGAGAATCCAGGGCCCTAGACAGATGGGGTAAAAAAAAGTGTATACCTCTGCAACTTTAACTATAAGGGCTCTCAAATGTCAGTTCCATATGTTAAAATATCTACAACACACTTTGGAACTTTTGAAACAAACTTTCTGCTTTTCCAGATTTTTGCCAACAATAAAGAGATAGCAGACTTACTGCACTCTTCATCTCAGGTAGAAAAGCACTCCTTGCATTGTGGATTTGACACCTTAGAAGCTTCTAGCAGGGCAGCAGTAACAGGATCTGTTATCAGAAGACATGCATGATTGAAGGAACAACCTCTGCCTGATCATGTCAACGCTAAAATCTTGGATTCACCTCTTAACAAAGACCACTTGTTCGGACAGAAAACTGAAGAGGTACTTAAAAAGATGGAAGACAAAGCAAAATCGATGCAGACTGTTAAAGATTTCCTTCAAGTACAACCTCCTAGGTTCAGCAGAAGTGTTCCCTCTAAACACTGGTCCTTTCCTGCACCAAACAGGCAGGCACAAGGCAAAACACATAGGGACAGACCCACCAGGGCTCAAACTCAGGGCCAGCAAAGAACTAAACAGTGGCCCCCCTCTAATTCTAGAGCAGGGAGTTCAAAAACAGCCCTGTATGCTAAAAACTCTCAATGACTACCTTTCCCATCTCTGCCTGCCTCCACCACACCAAAAGATCGGAGGAAGGCTATCTCTTTGCAGAGAAAATTGTAACTTTATAACAAAAGATCAGTGGGTCTTGAAAAGCATTGCTCAGGGGTACAAATTTAGTTTCCAAGAACTACCACCTCCAAGAGGGTACCCAGACCTACCTCCAAGACAGTGGGAAGAAGCACTAAAACAAGTGCAAAACCTTATAGCCCTAGCGGCAGTAGAGCCTGTGCCTCCAGAACAAGTTGCAAAAGGATTCTATTCCAGACTATTCATTGTTCCCAGGAAACAGGGAACTTGGCATCCCATCCTGTACCTATCCTTTCTCAATACTTTCCTGGTAATCCCAAAATTCAAAATGCTTACCTTATAACAGCTTCTACCAATGCTGCCAAACAAAGGTTGGATGGTCGCCTTAGACCTAAAGGAAGCTTACCTGCACATCCCAATAAGGGAATCATGCAGAACATTTCTGTGCTTCAGAGCAGGATCATTACTCTCTCAATTCTCTGCTTTGCCATTTGGCATATCTACTGCTTCCAGAGTATTCACCAAATGTCTAGCTCCTGCCATTGCCTTTTGCAGGCAAAACACTGTACAGATTTACCCTTACCTGGATGACTGTCTCATCCAGGCAGACTGCAAGGAACTGCTCCTGCAGCACCTCTCATTTGTAAAAAACCCTACTCACCTCTCTGGGGTTAACCAACAACGAAAGGAAATCAAAACAGACACCTACCAGGAAAATCATATTTCTGGAAGCCTTACTGGACACAGAACAGTAAATGGCCTTTCTGTCCCCAGGAAAAACAAAGTTTCCTACCAAAATACTTCACTACTCTGGCCTCCCAAACCCAGCTTTCTGCCAAGAAATTCCTGCAAGCTCTAGGGTACATGGCCTCATGCATCCTCCTTGTACGTCTGGCCAGACTGCACATGAGGAAAATTCAGTTCTACCTAAAGAATCTATGGTGTCAACACTCTCAACCTCTGGACACCTCCATGCCTGTGATCCCTTGCATAAGATCCGAGTTCCTCTGGTGGACTCAGGCCTGTGCTCTGAACAAGGGACTTCCATTCACCCTCCGTCTATCAGACCAGACTATAACTACAGATGCTTCGGACATAGCCTAGGGCACCCACCTAGAAGGCAGATGCACCCAAGGTCTCTGGGATGCTCAAATACTACCCTTGCACATCAACCAAAAGGAAATGATAGCAGTGCAAAACTCTCTGGCATCCTTCACACTCTACCTCAAACCAGGGGGTTCTTCTCATAAAAACAGACAACACCACAGTCATGTGGTACATCAACAAACAGAGAGAGACTCAATCTTACCCCCTGTGCAGACTAGCCACGAATCTGTGGCTAGCAGCTTCATCCATGGGACTACATCTTGTAGCCCAATACCTACCGGGCATCAACAACACCCTAGCAGACCACTTAAGCAGAAACTGCTGGACCCACATGAATGGCAAATCCACAGAGACATTTTTCGGCAAATTATCCACACATGGGGGAACCCCCCAGGCGGACCTCCTTTGCCTCTCATTTAAATCACCAAGTACAGAAATTATGCACCAGGGAGTACCATCACCTGGCCTGGAAGGTCGATGCCCTGACCTTCCCTTGGAATATTCTCTTTGTGTATGCATTCACACCTCTTCCTCTCATTCCAAAAGTATTAATCAAGATAAGGGAGGATAAAACAAAAGCAATACTCACTGCTCCAGACTGTTCCAAACAGCATTGGTACCCACTGCTGCGCAGCTTATCTCTTCAGCCCCCCTGGCAGCTACCTGTGATACCTCACCTGCTATCCTGGGGGGGGGGGGCAGTGCTGCACCCAGACCTTCAGACACTCAAGCTCTCAGCATGGCTTATTCTACCATAACCAACAAGGAATCTATGCTAAGCAAGCACGTCCTTAACATCTTCACAGAAGCCATAAGGCCCAGCACCAGAAAATCTTACGCTGGAAAATGGAAAAGATTCTGCTCCTGGAGCCAGTCCAAGGGGGCAGACGTTCATCTGCCCTCCATTCTTCTTATTCTAGACTATCTGGCTGAGCTTGTCTGTCCTTCTCCTCCATAAAGATCCATGCCTCTGCCATCTCGGCACACTTTGATACAGAACAGCCATTGTACTCCCACTCTCTTCTCAAACAATTCCTTAGAGGAGCCTCTAATATCAGGCCTCCCAGAAGACAGCTCACCCCAGCCTGGGATCTGAACTATGTTTTAGAAAAGCTTACTCTGCCCCACTTCGAGCCTGCAGCATCCTCAGAATTAAAGTACCTCTCTTGAAAGACTACCTTTCTCCTGGCTATCACTTCAGCCAGGAGAGTGTCGGAGCTTCAAGCTTTAATGGCCATTGAGCCATTTATCATCTTCCATGCAGACAGGGTCTCCCTGAGAACCAACCCCTCCTTCATGCCAAAGGTGGTTTTGGATGTGGATGTTACCCTCAACCAGGCCATCCACCTACCCACCTTCTTCCCTAACCCACACAACAAGGAGGAAAGGATAGTGCATTCTTTGGATGTGCACAGACAACTCAGATTTTATCTGGATCGTACAAAGACATTCAGGAAAACTGACCAGCTCTTGGTCAGCTTTAAAACAGGGGCACAGGGGAAACCAATATCCAAACAGACCATTTCCAAATGGATAGCACTCTGTATCCAATTTTCCTAACTCCTTGCATGGAAAACCACCCCCAGGAACCATCAGAACCCATTCCACTAGGGCAACCTCTACTTCCACAGCATTCCTTAGAGGGTTACCCACCAAGGACATCCTGCAAGCTGCCACATGGACTTCAGTCCACACCTTCACCAAGCATTACCATCTGAATCTATTTTCAAAAGCTAGGGCTGAGTTTGCCTCTGCAATTCTGCAGGGCATGCTCTTCCAGTCTTAAGTTTCTGTCAACCTTCCACCCTTCTCCTCAGCTTTGGGAATCTTCCCAATGGTGAAGACTACAGCAGTGAGAAATGAAGAACATAGTACAGTTGTGTGCACTTACCATAAATGTAGATGTTCGAGTGTTCTCACTGCTCCCTCCCTCCTTCCCCCTGATATCTGCTGTCCTTAGAGAGACACATATTTCTATGGGGTTCTTTTAACCCAGGTCTACTAATAATTATAAAAATTGGACTTCTTTAGTTGGTTAAGGCAAGAAAAACTGAGGTAATGACGTTGCCTGCTCTCCTTTATAGCTGGGACAACCTGGCATCACCCAGCAAGTGACAGCAGCCGACACACAAAAGCTTGACTCTGGAATTCGGACCGACCAAGGGCTACCATTGCATGGATAACCCAATGGTGAAGACTGCAGCAGTGAGAACACTTGAACATCTGCATTTATGGTAATTGTACACAACTGTACTTTCCTTTAGCAAGATGCCACATGAGGATACTACAATGGTTGCTAGCATCTCAGTGGTCAATGTTATACCAACCCATGTCGGACCTGATATTGATCACCAATCTCAGCAGAAAAGATTTAGCTTGGTGGCTGCATTCTGAAGACATTCTTCTTGGCCATCCCCTTGTCCCATCACAACCCCAGGCCGTAGTGACCATGGACACCTCCCAGTAAGGGGGGGGGGCAGTTCTGGGCAAGACTCTCCAAGGCACTTGTTTCCCCACAGAGACCAACTTGCATATCTATGTACTTGGAGCCAAGGGCAGTGCATTTAGTGTTGTAAGCCTTTCAGACGGCTCTTCCTTCAGGAACAGTTGTGATTCAAAGAGACAATATTCAGTGGTTTTGTACATCAACAAACAGGGAGGAACCAAATCCTACTCCCTTTGTCAAGAAGCTCTCGGAGTGTGGCAGGGGTCAATATTATAAGATCGACAGTTGAAAACATCGAACACCATATGGTCAACACCATATGGTCGATGTCTTCAAACATCGAACTTATATAAACAACAAAACAAAAAAAGAAAGAACAAAGTACACTAATGGGTTTAAGCAGGGGAGCAAGCCACCCTGCACCCCCCACTACTTAAATATACAAACTCCGAGACCGCACTACATTGCAGTAAATGGAAATCTCCCCTTACAGAGATTTCCATTTACACATTTGATGTGCACTTTCGCTATTCTTGTGTCGACAATATCAGCTTCGATATTGTCTGCTTTTGAGAATATAATATAGACTCGTGTGGCAGTGGGCAATCTCTTCCAGCCACTTTCTGACAGCAATCCACATTCTAGGGAGTTCCAATGTGATAGCAGACAAACTAAGCAAGTGTATTCTGCCTCACGAGTGGTCTCTCGGTCTAAAAGTGACAAAAAGCATTTTTCTGTCAATGGGACCAGCCTTGCTGTGACCTGTCTCCCTCTCCCCTAAACCAATGCAACAACTACTTTGCCCTGATCCCCATTTCGGGAGAGTCACCAAAAGATGCTGTTTTTCACATTTGGCCCTCTGGACTGCTGTATGCCTTTCCCACAATTCCTCTAATCCTGAAATTCCTACAGAAAGCAATCAGGTTAAAGAGCAAAGTAATCCTCATTGTACCTTATTGGCCTCGACAAATATGGTTCTCCTTTCTTTGGCCTTATCTGATTCAACAACCTTGGATTCTGAACCCAGCTTCAGACCTATCATCATCGAGAGGGATTAATACATCCGAACATTGTAAACGTAAAGATGACAGCTTGGTATCTCCAGTTGTGTTAATAGCCAGGCATCCCTCACTCTCTTCCCCAGTACATCATATACTCTTAACCTCTTACAAGCCAGCTAACCATAAACTCTATGCTAGTAAATGGAGGAGGTTTAACGTTTGGGCTCGTGATAATAATATTGATCCTTTTTAGCACCCATTGTTAAAGTCCTAGAATTTTTAGCTTCACATTTTAAAGCAGGTGCTTCCCAGTCTGCCATAAAAATTCAGTTAGCTGCTATTTCTAATTTCCATAATGGTTTTAAAGAATCCTCTTTAGCTTCTCTTAAGCTTTACAAGGTCTTCTTCAAATGAGTTCTCTTGCTAAAACCCCCCTACAATGATCCTGCTTCACCTTGGGATCTCAGTTTAGTGCTACAAGCCATTGTTCAACCTCCCTTTAAACCATCAGCTGAACGTGGTCTGACATTTTTATCCTGGAAAACTATTTTTAGTGACAATAACTTCTGCCTGAAGGATTTTAGAAATATAAGCTTCATCATGTACGTAAATCTCCCTACCTGATTTTCCATAAAGATAGTTTCACTGAGAACCAATCCTTCCTTCCTTGCCAAGGTGATGTCTGAGACCAGTATCAATCAGACTATTAATTTACCAGAATTTTTTCCCAATTTTATGAACAAAGGTGAGTACGTCTTACATTTATTAGACTTTCACAGAAAATTACATTTCTATCTACACAGAACTAAGAATTTAAGAAAATCCGACCAAGTCTTTGTGTCATTTTCCTCTGCAAGACTTGGCCAACCAATCAGCAAAGTGATACTAGCCAGATGGCTTAAGGAATGTATTTCCTTTATCTACATTAAAAAGAAAATTAAATTGCCCAGGCATTTAAAGACACATTCTTCAAGAGCTTTAGCTACATCAGCAGTTTTTCAGTCTAGAGCTTCTGTGGATGATATGTGTGCAGCAGCAACTTGGGCTTCCCTCATACCTTTATTACTTATTACAAATTGGATCTGGTCTCCAGAGGAAGAGCGTCATTTGGTTCAGTGGTGCTGAGGAATATCCTTCCTTGAGTCCACCCAAGGTAAAAGGTAGCTGGGTATGATGTCCCATATATCGAGGATAAAATGAAAATTGACTTAATCAGGTAAAAAGTTATGTATTCACCATAATGTTCCATCTTTGTTGTTCCTTTTCATTTATCCTCGACTCCCCTCCCACCGTTCCCGGCCCTTGAAGTTTTTAGGTGGAATGGATAATGGACACATATCTCTTATTGTTATGGTTATATGTTTCCAGGTGTGGTCTCTATGAAGGCTTTTGATATATTTTTCTTTCTGCCTTTCAGCAAACTCGATCGGAGGTAACTAGGATAGGAGCATTGTGGGAGAATGTTAGGCTTTCGCTAGTTGTAGGAACAGCAGAATCAGTTCCAGGGCTCGGAATAGAACCCATACATTGAGGATAAATGAAAATGGACAACACAGATGGAATGTTATGGTGAGTACATAACTTCATTGTATTCCTTTATGAGGTTCTTGATATCCGAGTGTAAAGCCTTACAATTTGTAGCATCGAACCTTAGCTGACACTTTCCTACCTACTAAAATGATAGTGTATTATTATCTTGCATTATCGTCCTACTTTTAATATCCAATAATAGAAAGATTGTGCTTACTGTCGTGCTGCTACTGGTATCATGAATGTTGCAAAAGTGACCTGGATATGAAGGACTGACTCCTGTGGGACAGAAGTTTTCACTTCTCTGTTGATGGAGCTTCTTTCACCACCTGCTTGTTTTAATTTAGGCTGTACTTGAGCCTGTTGTTGTATTCTCTCTTAACTCTGACCTTCATAGTTAAAAGGTTTGCTAGGGATTTACTAAACTTGTGGTACACCGTTTCATGTGGATTTCCTTTGTCCAGATGCATTAATACTTTGTTGTAGAATTGGATACATTTGGATTGGCAGGATCTGTTTGCTGTGAACCTATGGTGTTGTTCAGGATGCTCTAGATCTTTAGGAACTGTACCATTCTATCCCCTCTGTATTTTTATATGGCTGTATCTGCTGCTGAATTGAGTAACATACTTGCTGTACAATGCAAGATTTCCGTTAAAGAAAAATGGGAGAGCTGCAGACCTTGGGACTTGAAAGTGAGGAGGAGATGATGGCAAGAGTAACTGAAACCAGGGCAAGTAATAAATGGGATTGTGATATGGTCATCCTGGGGTATCACCTTCTCAGGGATGCCAGGAAGGATGGAAATAGAAGTAGCAGTCTGAATCAAGGACGCCATAAACTGTGTAATCATAGAGGAGGGCTATGTGACCTCGTCAAAAAATAGAAAGCATTTGAAAAGTTTGACATCCCTATGATCTCCCCTCCCCCCAGAATTGGTTGGCGGGGGGTGACTACAGCTGTTTTTGTTCCTGCCTTGTTGTAGGGAGCCACTGCAGTCATTTCCCAGTACTTTGGCACCTCCTTTGCTGAGAGTTTTAGTTAAAAAAAATCTGTGTGAAGGGCTAGCAGGACTGCCATTATATTTCTCAGAATTTTAGGAGTCTGCCAGGGCCTGGGCCTCTGCATCAGTTAGTTCCACCAACATGCTGTCCATTGCCTACCTGTCTATACTAATGTCTCCCCTTCCTATCTTTGTTCCTTCCTGCCCTGCCCTGGCATCTTCCCCTTTTCTCCTGTGTGAATATTTTGTCAGAAAAAAAGTTGTTTATTTGCATTATTAGTATCATTTTCCCCTTCCACTCTTGATAATCCTCTGGAGCTCTGTCTTACATTTTTTTTCCTTTTCTTTTTGTACCCAAAGAAGCTTCTTTCCATTTTTGATCTCCTTGGCACATTCTTTGCATGCATACTGTTCAACGTCTTGGGGCAAAAAAATCTGGACAAAGCCTAAACTAATTGAGAACAAAGGCCCAAAAATAGGGACAGACTAAATATTTCTCTTATTGACTTAGAAAGTTGCTAGAATAATAGGATTTATGTTAGCATGCATTTTTTGAAAGCTATGAAGTCTGAAAGTCAAATGCAAGTTATTTAGTGACAAGTCCTTGGTGATTTTCCAGAAAACCACAAGTTTTATCAGGAACAGATCAAAAATAGGAGGCAAAAATCTGGACAGTTGAGAGGCATGTTTGCCTTTTTGATGTTTACAAATCTTGTTTGGTATGTGCTCTCTCTCTGTCTGTCTAGAATCATCTTACTTCATTCTTCCTTCTCCTCTTCTCATTCCGTTTCCCATCACTGATTCCTTCTTTGATAAATTACAGTGGTTGTCTCTTTCTGCTGACCTTACTTCTCATAAAGAGACCCATGCCCATTGCCTTCAGAATAAATGTGCATCTTAATTTTATCTCACAGTCTACAGATACCTTAATTTAGCTCCCAGTTTCTCACTAGTTTAAAGAGTTTCTTCAGACAGTTGTCATGTCTTAAACAGACCTCAGCTTTGACATTCTGCCTAATATTCATATCACAGTTATTGAACCACAGTGTGACTTAAGTCAGTACTAGCTGAAGATGCCCTTCCCTCCAAGAGTTGTACAGTTCCTGTTTTGGTGTGTTTGTCTATTATTCTCCTTTTTTATTCTTTATTATACCAATTGTTTAAATCATATTGGCCCAGTCAATTAGCTGGTACATTTTCCTCTTCAGATTACGTGCTAATGTTCCATTCTTTTGGAGGAAAGTTAGTTTCCTGATTACCGTGATATATTTCCTCCTGTTAAATCCATACACACTCTACTCCTGGTGCTCCATGCATATTTCTAATACTCTGCATTCCCCTCCCCAGTTTGATGTCCAGGATACTTGCTCTTCTGTGCTATCTGGTTTACTTCTGCTATCCCATGTACCATTTCCTCTCGTGCCTTGCAGTTTGCCTTCCTTGGAAAAGTACAAACTGCTGCCTCATTATTAATGTCTCTTCATCTCTGTGCAGGTTATATCCCAGGATGACCATGTATCAAATCCTTATTACTTGACCCTGGTTTCATTTATTTTTGTTACAGTCATCACACTTTCAAGAACTGGAGTGTGTATGCTTCTTGAATTACAGAGCATTAATTCCACCCTTTACTAACTGTTTTACTAACCCCTTTTATTAATATCTTCATCTGTGGTCTTTTTCATCTTGCTTGTGTATTTTCTGGCAAAGTTTAAAAGTATGGCAGATCTGATATAGCATTGTAAACTAGAAGTATGCAAGGTTGCCCCAATTAATGACAGATGAAACCAATCCATGGTGTAGTGTTCCTTTCTTCCACCCCCCCTCCACAGTGTTCTACTAATTCCGTGTCCTCCTGCCTTGTCAGCTCCTTCGGGGAGGAGCTCAAGTCTCATGTTTTGTTCTTCCCAGGCGTACTAGCAGTGGGTACAAGTTACACTCTTTTTTTAAATTTTTTTAATACATTTTTTAAAAAAACTTTTTAATGAGTTTTTGATAAATTAAATGTTGGATATTTTTATGGATTCTTATCAGAAAAGTGAGAGAGATGCTTTAAATACCTTAACTGCTATGAATTAATGGCTGATTCATCTTTAAGTGTATAAAATATGTTATTCAGTTGTTTAATACTGTCTGAGGAAGCAGTCATAGAGACTGTGAAAGCGCTTACGTTTTGTTGTTTTAATAAAGTGTTTATATTCAGCCATGGTGGATAAGGCTCTATTTATTTTTGTACTGTTAATCCTAAGTCACCTTGTTCTATTTGGCGGATCAACTTATCCCACTTAATGCTTGCCCTCCTAGATAAATTCCTTCAGCTCCACAACTCATCATGTGGTTGATACAAAATATGCCTGACCTGTATATAAAATTAAAAGGACCAAAAACATTTCACTGTTTCTATCTTACTATCCATATTCATTAACAAGAGCAGTGATTTCCTCCATTTTTGTATTACAATTTTTGTCTCTTCCCACATATCCTTAGCTGCCTCAACAAAAGCCTTTATAGTCCATACTCCTAAATGCTTCATCCTTATTATGTTCCCATAAATATGGGTATTGCTGAACCATTTCATGTGTGGGTACATAATTTGTGACTGTAGCCTTTATTTTATCTTCATTAATTTTTATGTCACAAAAGACATGAAACTCTCAAAATATTCCACACCACCGAGATGTTCTTGTCTAGATTTTCAAGTACAAAATAATATCTGCAAATAAAGCCAGCTTGTCTTCATTACCATACAGTTATATCCTTGAATTTCTGAATCCTTTATTGTCTTTACCAATGGCTCTAAATATAAAACAAACAACAAAGGAGAAAGAGGACACCCCTGCCTGGTTCTTACGGCTGGTGATAAGGCTCGTATCATTTATTCACTTCTCATAATTTCAAACTTTATTTTTCAATGAACTGTCTGTCATTAAAATTTGTATTTCCTTCAGCAAAAATGCTCAGAACTGGAGATTAATTGCTTGCACCTTCAGACAGCTCATATCCATATAAAAGTAGTCAGTAATGACAAAAAAAAAAACAGCTAACAACTTTGCAGATACATGAAGGGCTGTTTATAAATTTCACTCGGAAGAGAATGGTTAACAGTAGAGAACTACCTGCTACTACCAGTTATTTTGCTGTTTGCTTGCTGTAGATATTGAAAAGTAGTTTTCTTTTTCGTTGACCTGGTGAAGTGTTTGCCCTTTCAGAAATAAAATGACTGAGATGTTTTCTTGTATTGAAGGATCTTGCAGAATATAAGTTGTTTGGAAGGTTTCTAGGATGGATAGGCATTTACTAGTTGAATTCTGTCATCTCTGTCGCTTAAGGCATTCAGCTGTGAAACCCTAGCTCTGATCTGATCAGATCAATTTGTTAGCAAATGTGTGTGGAAAATGTTTAATTACCAAAATCTATAAAGCAGTTTGGTATAATGCATACACTAAAGTAGGGACTGCTTACTTGCTCTTAAGTGGAGGAAGAAATTAAATTTCACTTAAATAAAATAGTAGTATCACTGAAAGAATGACTAGAAGTATATATTAAAAATCCATCTTGGACTGTAAGAAAAAATTGATGCGCATAACTGGCTCAGATGTGCCGTTGCAGGTGCTAGATTGTCCAGGTGACCTAAACATCCTAAGATTGTGAGTGGCTCCTCCAACTGTGTCTCCTACTGTGACTGAGAAATCACTCCAGAAGGAAACCAGGAGGAGCTCATTTCGCTAAGAGACGGGAGTCGAGAGGAAAAAAATAGTAAAGGGTACTTAATGGACAATGATAGGCTAACACACTTTTCTACACTCTTAGCATTTATTTAACCTCGTGTTACTCCCATTATCTAAAAATACATTTGTAGCCCTTGAAGTCCCACTTTTTCTTTTATTGTACTTTCAAATGCAGTAGTGCTATTTCCGTCTTCATTTTCACCTTGCGGTTATTTGCATCAATTATAGTTGCGCCTATTCTCAACTTAAGTGGCCCAGGCATTTCTTTACTTTTTCCACAGTTGTTTACATGAAGACTCCTGCCAAACATATGCAGACAACCCTTCTCTCCACTTTCCAAAGCAAATAAATATGCACAAAGGCTTAGGAACTAGTTTTCCACTACTAGTTCTTGGTCGCATTTATTAAGTTTATATGATGGAGTTTTAGGGGCCCTGGGAACTAACGTCGGGCAGCAAGATGTCAGGGAATCTTTTTGGGCTAGACTTACATAGGCCATAGGCTCCAGGACTGATAGCCTAGAACACACCTATGAACCTATGAGTGGAACATACAGACATTGTGTGCATTTTTTATCTTGCTTAGAAAAGTTAATCCTAGAATGTCTTCTTCTTTTCCTTCTTATTTTAAATAGCTCTGCAAATGCAATAGATCAGGACACAGAAGCATTCTGCAGCTAATTGGAAGGCTTGTTGATTTTAATTACCAAGGTACCAGGCATCATCTTGCTAAAAAATTAATAGTGTGTCTTTTTTGAATTTTTTTAAAATTTTGCCAGACAATGAAATATTAATAGTAAAAAGCATGCACAGTGTAAAAAAAACATTCAAGTTGGCTACCTTCCTACTAATATGTAGACAAAGTTTTTTTTCTTTGAACAGATACAACTGAGAAACACATAGTATAGAAAAATATACATTATTCTGTTATTTTTTGGAATAGTAGCTTAGTATATTAAAGGTCCAATTTTACACGTAAATTACAAAAAGTTGCTTATTTTCTGTCTTCTTTGATATACATATATGAGTGATTATTTGCCAGGAATTGTTAGTTCTTGGTGTAACTTACTACTTGAATGTTTTCAGTTCAGTATGTCAGATATTTCTGCTGCCAATTATTGCTACTGATGTATTATGTAATTTATGCTAAGTAAACTCTAGCTGCCATTTTTTTCACTACTCCTCTACATCAAAAACTTTTCAGTCTTTCGTGTACTGTAATTTACAAATCTAGGACAGGAACTTAATTTCCTGTAATGTCATACTGGTAAAATCAGAACTGCAATTAAATTGCTTAGATGTACAAATGAAAACTATTTTGACTCAGTTCATTTGTCAAGTGTATTTCGAGCGTTCAGATTTGTTGCTTCTACAATGTGTATAGTCTGTTTAGGTTTTATTCCATACATGTATCCATAACTCCCCTTTTCCCATTTTTCTGCATGCGTATCACATCAACCGTGATGATAATCTAGAGCCAGTGTTCTCACCCCCAGGTGGCTAACCCTGCTGGCAGTTAATCTTCCATAGTACACACACACACACACACACACACACACACACACACACACACACACACACACACACACACACATACACACACCTAACTATGGCCAGTTTAGAGTGCCTAATCCATGTACTGCATGCCTCTGGAATGTGTGGGCAATTTATGCATCCAGATAAAACCCTCACAAACACTAGAAGGACATGCAGACTATGCACAGTAGGCTCCCCCACACGCAATGTGAACAGACGAGCCTCTCGCTAGAAGTCAACAATGCTAACAGTTGCTCCAGTGTGTCACACGAATTTTAGCATTATTATGTCTAACTTATCTGAGGATTTGTTTCTGATTTTTTTCTTGCTGTATTACTTTGAGTTTTTTTTTTTTTTAACTTTTGTTAACCAGGCAAGCTCACCAGACACGTGTCTTTTTTCAAGAGTGACCCAGAAGTACTGTCTACTTAAGTAATATGGTCAGTCACACAGTGAGCAAATGGAGGTATAAGAAATAAAACCCTCTCCTCTTGGTTACCAAAAGTGGCTTAATAACATTTCATAGCCTTTGTTCTCTGTGCTAATTGACAGACTTGAGTTCTTTATATCTTTTACATTCTTTTTTTCAAACTAGAGTCTTTACATATGGCATAGTTCTCAACTGTGCTTGATTTTGCTAAATATCCTTTATTTTACCTCATCTATTTGGCCTCTCCTTTGTAAAATTCTGATTTTCTGGTAAATCACACTCCATCAGTAATATCAGACTTTGTTCAGAATAAATACTGATGCAAAAACTGTTGCACTACTACATCTTTACATGACCTAGAGTTATGTTTAAAAATTGCTCTTTATGTTGTGCCTTTGTCTGCCCATTACTTTCGTTTTTCACCAGCATTCTTGATTAAAGAAGTTGGTGTTATGAAGGTCTTGCGGTTGTGTCTAGGAAAAGACTTCTATACACAGAAAATGTTGCCCAGTCCTTTTTAATTGCTTGTGGTATAATTTTCAAATATATCATATGAAATTAATTTCCTATAAAATCACATGGGTACCAGTATAACTTCAGTGTATGATTGGAAATGCTAGATTATGTCTGTTTTCAGAGAGTAATTTTTGTAATTGTATTTTAAGCATTCAGATTTGTAAGGTGTGAGAGTAGCTAGGTATTTTAAATCAGAAAAGGATGAGATTAGGTGATTTTTTTGGATATACATGATGCATGCAGAAGTCATCTTTTGACAAGTCAAATGACTAACATGTACCTAAATCTTTCTCCTTGACATTTGAGCATCAGTGCCTTATGAGTATGTCCTCAACTGCACACTGTCAAGTAGCTAATTCTGATTATGGTCTTTTGAAATGCATTTATGAAAAGGAATATCCCCAGTGAAATATATCACACTTTTTCGGACTGTATTCCACTGATGCCTATCTAAATCCCAATTAAGCATTTCATAATGTAGACCCCAGTACTTTATTTTAATACCCTCACCTCCATTGCCTTTTGGTCAACGGCCACACTCACTATTCACCTTGAAGTGCAGATGTCTGTATTTTCTTTTCAACAGTACTGTTTCCTGCTCTGCTGGTCACCACCTATATTAAGCCATTCATGTTGATTGCTATTCACCAGGCTTTACAACTTATGCTTTTGTAGTTATGTAAGCTTCCAAACAGTGCCTCATTACATACTCTGTGGTAATTCAATCATTCATTTCTAAAAGGGAAGTTGGTTAATCCAGGCAGTTAATTCTAGGATATGAGGAGTTCCAAAATAGTGTCTGTTTGTGTGTGTGTGTGTGTGTGTGTGTGTGTGTGTGTGTGTGTGTGTGTGTGTGTGTGTGTAGGGCTGAAGCCACTGTAGAGTTTTTGTATACACTATTTTATGCAGTGCCACGGACCCAGGTATAATCCAGATAATAGGTGTAGGGTGAAGGGCTTGAGTGTGCATGCTCATAGTGATGGAACAATGGTATCACTGACACTAGTTTGATGACAGGATGACACCACTGCTCACAATGTGATATTCAGATGACAGGATGCCACCAGTTGTGACATTAAGAGGGCTACCACTGAAGAGGTTTGCACCCCAGCACTGCCAACTATGGGTGAAGTAATAACAAGAAAGTGCACACAAGTCTGTCTCAATTATATGTGTAGGTTCAGTATGTTGTAACAGCTAAATTATATAACTATTGGTTTTGTGGTTTAAAACTGTTAAAAGTGTACGTTTTTTTTCCTAGCTAATGACTTTGACAGATTGAGAGCTTTTGGCATTTCACTGTGGCTTAGATGGTCTAGCTATACAAAGTTATCCTTAGTCTTTTCCTGAAATCTCATTTCCTGCCATTGTTTCCAGAAATGTGACACTCTGAATTACAGTAAAATACTCCTTGGGTAGATGGTGAGGTTATGGTGATTGATGCAGATGCCCTTGCCCAGATTTTGAGTCAGCGAGTCCTATAATTATCTGAGGTTATTCTCTCATGGTCTCTGCCTTATAGAAGGTCTAAGGCAGCCTTGTCACACTAAATACCTTTTTTGCTCCACAGGTATTGGTCTAATCCTGAATGAACTGCATGATGCTGGCTTTGAGAATAACACATTGGTGATATACAGCTCTGACAATGGAATCCCATTCCCTAATGGCAGGACTAACCTCTACTGGTCTGGTACAGCAGAACCTATGCTGGTCTCTTCTCCTGAACACTTGCAGCGCTGGGGTGAAGTCAGCAGTTCATATGTCAGTTTACTAGGTAAGTGCTCACTCGTGACTCTCAACAAAACATGTATGGAGACATTTTGAATTTCATATCAAGCTACACTCTTTATCTTTCCAGAATTAATGCATTAAATTCTAACTGTTTAACACTATGTCTTTCATTGACTAGCTTTAGTTGTTTGTAACCATGGGTTATATAATTCTAAACTGGGAACCCCAGAATAGTTTATTGTGTGTTTACTTTTTTCACAAGTACTGTTTCCCCCTTAAGCCTCGCATGGTTCTCTTCTTCCTTCCTCCCTTTCTATTTAGGTTTTTGCATTGTAACATTTCTGCCTATCATCACACTTGGCTAGGCAGTCATAATCTTATATTAGTTTTCATTACCTGCATGTGACTTTATGAGCAGGATAAACCTACTGCCATTGGTTATATCCCACAGCTAGATACATTTTTAATCCAAGGATAAACTCATTGCCTTTGGTTATAGTACCCTTTTTGATCCTACTCCTTCCCCTCTGCCTGCTGTTTTTAACCCCTTCATGACTGCCTCCACAGAATTACTCCCTCCACCCAAGAAGGGAAAGAGATTCAAAAGGCTCAGCCCCTTGCCTTTGAAAAAATGTCTCTGTATTCAGATGTAAAACAAGTTTGCTAGTTGTGTCCCTCACCCTGCTCTGTCTAATATCCGGTTGCTTGCATATTTGGGACTATCAACAGCCCAAAGCTTTTTGGAAAAAAATGCAACTTACTGCAAGATTAGATGACTTAATGTGGTGGCTGTAGAACCTTTTTTTTTTTTTTTTTTTTTTTTTTTTTGCCAAGATGCTTTTTAACCATGTACATGCAAATGAATCACCACACATGTACACAGACAGCATATGCTGACTGCCATGCAACCCTTATGTTCCTAAACTTGATCAGTACTTCATATGTCTCCTGAGCTTAGTTTTAAGCCTCTTTATTGTGAATATCAGTGTTTGTGAAACCTGACTTTTTTACTACTACATTTGCCCCTTTCCCCAAGGTGCAGTAACCTTAGAGTTTGTATGTATGTATATAAAAAAATCATGAGGCTAACCTACACTTATGATATTGCAGGGGACCTTGCATCTCTGGGGAAAAAAGTCCCAAAAAGTGGTTTTGCAAATGCTGGCAGTTGCATTCACAATGTTGAAAATTGCAGTTGTAGTATGGAGCCAATTCATAAAGGCCACTCAGCCCCCCGACTTCCCACGAAGGGCTGTGCTGTGCTAGTAATGTAACTCTTGAGGTTATTATTGCCACTGAGGAAGGGGCATTGTGTTTCTTGGAGTTTCAAAATGCACCACATCACTCACTGTACATTCTCACAGTGTACATACACGTCTTCTCAGGTATGGTTGGAATTAACCACACATGACCTCATGTTTGTGCTTTAACAGCATCACTCAGAGAAGTCATGCATGCAGCACCACTTACAGACATTGCAGTTCTGGTGCTTCCTGTTTTTTTGAGATGTTACTGTTCATATTTTGAAATGTTAATCATGACTATAGTTAACAGTCACATGAAGGTGTGTGGGAGGGGCAACATTTTGCTGCAATTTGCTACATTGTTACAGTATAAATCTTTTCATGTTTTGTGATATTTTATGTTCATCGTCTCATATTTTTTTTTCCAACAGATATAACTCCCACTGTTCTAGACTGGTTCTCAGTACCATATCCTAGCTACAGTATTTTTGGAAAAGACAAAGTTTTCCTCACTGGCAAGTCACTCTTGCCAGCACTTGTTTCAGAGCAGCCTTGGTATACTGTTTATGGCAGCCAGAATCACCATGAGGTCACAATGTATTACCCAATGAGATCTCTCTATTACCAGCAGTATCACCTGATCCAGAACCTTAACTTTAAAATGCCATTTCCTATTGACCAGGATTTCTATGTGTCACCGACCTTCCAGGATCTTCTGAATAGGACTCAGGCTCAACAGCCCACCCACTGGTTTAAAACTCTACATCAGTACTATTACAGAGAAAGGTGGGAACTCTATGACAGGTCTGCAGACCCTAGTGAGATTAGAAATCTGGCCATGGACCCTAAATTTAAGCTGCTGTTTGAAAGCCTGAAGACACAGATACTACAATGGCAGTGGGACACGTATGACCCCTGGGTTTGTGCTCCAGATGGAGTTTTTGAGGCAAAGTTGAATCCTCAGTGCCGGCCTCTGTTTAATGGATTATAGTTTCCGCCTTCAGCTGTAAAATGTTGCCATATCGGTCAATTTTTTTGTATATGGGTTTTTAAATATAAAGCTATTAAAGTATACTGCCTGAATGTACTTGTTTGTCTGGAAATCATAAGTATATTGAAATTAAAGCAATCTAGCTAAACAGACCAATATTGCATAAAAATGCAGACTATTAAAATATATTGTAAGTGAGTTGGCATGCTGTGGATGTAGTGAGAACTGCATATACAAATACTTTCCTATGTTCAATATACACTCTGCAATGTGTATCTGAGTAGTTAGTATTTAGAAAGCTAGTATAGATACATGAATAGGATGCCGATATCTAGTTAAATCCATGACTGAAAATGAGTACGTAGAAATCTTACTTCTGGTATGAGGAATTCATTCATTCAAGCCCTCTGAGAAATGCTGCAGTAATATATATACATTACAAATGCAGAAATAAACTTAAATTTTGAAATGTTTTATGAATGAATACAATATATAAATTTGCCAAGTCAAAAACAACATAAAATTACATACATCTATTATACATGTATTTATATTTCATAATAAGAATTGTAGTGGATTATGCATTGATTGCACCTTATTTTATCCATCTGTCTGATCCAGATGTTAGGACTAAAGCCATCTGTCAGATCTGATGTGGCTGTTTGCCATTGCTCTCTGCCTCAAGCTGCTGGACTTTGCCCTCCCATAGTACTCGGTTTCCCACCTAACTTGGGATCTCATTTGCTGCCATTGAAGGTGTAGTGGTTCAAGTACCATACAGGTAAGTGAACTCTATTTTATTGTTTATCGGTTTATCGCAGACTTTTTTGTAACAAAAAAACGCATAATTTTTTCTAGCTGATTACAACCTTTTCTCTTTAGATTCTGTTAGTAATCCCTTTAGCAATCTTTTTGACTCAACTCCTCTCCATACTTCTACAGCTAACATCTCTCTTCTTGGTTGTAAAACACAAAAACATTATTTAAGTTATAACTGTTGTTGTTAGCATCTAATGTTCTTCATGCTTCACTGTTGCAGTCCTGACTTATGGGATTTCTTGCTTCAGAAGCTCCTGACTGGCCCAACTACCAGAATAAAAAACTTCCCTTCTCCCTGAGCTGGTGGAAGCCCTACCCTGACATCAGGACGGTTTGGTATAAAGGGATCCAGCCTGAGCCAGCTGATGGAATGACATCAGTCTTTCTTGCAGTTGGAGCCCGAAGCAGTTGTGAGTGCATTGGAAGGTCCGCACTGGAGTGAGAAATTCTTCTAAAGCGAAGTACCCTGTTGAGGAACTTTTTTTCTTACATGTGACTCGTCACATAAAGTTAACAACTGTTTCCATTGTGGTAAACAAATCTCACACCGAGACTTTCATATCTTGTGTGTTGCTTGTGTAGGCCCAAACCACGATGTCCCAAATTGCCATCTGTGTGCCCTTTTCAATACTAAGACTATGAGGCACAGGGTCGAAATCTTGTCTAAGCACCTTAGTCAACAATCCACTTCCCATTGTGTGATGGCGTCTGTCGGTTGTCCTGAGGTTGAGCTCCCTACATGAAAAAAGGAAAAAGACCCAAACTTAGGGCCTCAGATGACAACCTTCCTCCATCTGTCAGTCCCCCCAAGGTTTGTTATCACAGAGGAAGGAGAGGTGCCTTTGCAGACCCCTTCTGCAAGTAAGGTGGTGGCACAGGTCTATGTTGAGACGCTTTTGGAGTTCAACATGCTGTTGAATCCCTCAACTTCAACTCAGGCCTTAGCATTTGGCTTGTCAGTCAGGTCCATACCTCTCAAGTGTACCTCATTGTGAGGAACGTACCTCATTTGGGGTCTTAAAAATTTCATGTTCCTCGAAGTTCCACATTGAAAGGCTCTGTCACACATTCAGTGTTAGCAATGTTTTAACTGATATCCATGGAAAATAGAAAATAATCATATTGATTCATTAAAATACCTTTTTCATAAGTAAAACCAGCATATTTTAACCATCCTATGACCTTCCTAGTTGAAGTTGTTAGTAAGCTGTTAGTATGTGTTTCACATTTTGCCCATTTGTTCCACATTATGATGGCTGGCATTCCTCATTTCGGACAGGGAAGGTTGAGAGCTACGGTCCGGTCTGGAGTCTCAAAACAGACCTCTGCTTCCGATGAACGATTGTCTACTGATGACGTCCCTTCAGGGCATCTGCCAACATCAGTTATTTCTTTCAAGGAGACTGGCATCAGAGTAGTGGACATGCATAGGCCCAAGGCAAAAGCTACACCTAAAAAGATTTTGACCTCTGTTTCATTACCTAGGCCTACCGACTCCTGTCCCACAGGTTATCAGCAGGATTTGGTCAGGTTGGCCAAGGACCTTATTTCCTTGGATAGAGACAGGCAACCTTCCCCTTGAATCTTCCCCAGGAAAAAGGAAGAGAGACCATACACCTGAGGCCTTGTCAGAACCCCCGGATTCAGATGAGGACTCTGATCAAGAGGACTCTGTCATTGAAGAAGAAGAACCCTTCCTTAGCTCCTTTGAGGATTCTGATTCAGAAGAGGTGTTGCCTTCTGCTTCACCCCCCTGAGGACATTACCTTTGGGGAAACGCTGCATACCATGATAGAGTTTTTCCAGTGGCAGGCACAGGAGTAACCCCAAACAAAAAAGATGGTTAGGGAGTTCCTAGATCTTCCTCAACACCAACCCTTGGCTATCCCTCCAGTTTTGGAAGTGGTAGAGGGTGTCTTTATGGAATCATCTCTCAATCCAGACCCTCTTAACCCAGCCCCCTTGTAAACCTGACAGGTTTTACAGGGTACTGGACTCACATAAAGTCCTTTTAAGAGCCCCCTCTGGGGACCAGAGGTGACAAAGAAAGCATGGCCTTTGACAGATTTGGGAAGAAGGTTTGCACTTCATCTACACTGGCCATGAGGGAGGGTCATGAATTGCCAAATTTATATGATAAAATTCCATTAGAGTATTTTGGAAGCAATGAAGCAAAAGATTTCCTCCCTGGAAGACAAGAACACCTCGAATGAGTTGCTGGATCTCTGCCATCCCAGTTCCCAGGTGGGTAAGCACTCCTTGTACTGTGGATATGATGCCCTAGAGTCACCTTCCTGAGCAGCTGTCTCTGGCTCAGTCATCAGAAGGCATGTTTGGCTTAAGGAACAGACATTACCAGAGCTTCTAAGATCTAATCTGGTAGATACACCCCTGAATAAGGACTCTCTTTTTGGACCAAAGACTGAGGCTGTGTTAAAAAAGATGGAGGATAAAGCAAAGTCCTTGCAAATGGTCAATGGCTTCCACCAAGTCCAGCCTCTTAGGTTCAGTAGGAATTTTCCCACTAAACATTGGTCCTTTCCCTCCCAATCAAAACCCAGTCAGAGGAAAACCCGAAGGGAAAGACCTCACAGTTAGCAACAGCAATCACAGAGGGCAAGGTAGTGGCCCTCAGGAACACCCAGGCCAGTGATTTCTAGGCCACATGACCCTAGCAGAGATCAGCAATTACTCTTCACATTCTGCACCCACCACTTCCACCCCAAACCCCAGACAACACAGGAGGAAGATTAGGAGGAACACTTTCCCTATTCACGGAAAACAGGGCACTCATCACCCCCAAGTGAGTTCTGAAAATTGTCTCAAATTCCTACAAGCTCACTTTCAAAGAACCATTAAGATTCTAAGGCTACCACGATGTGCCACAAAACCAAAGGGCAGAGGCCATTTCTCAGATTAATAACCTGTGCTCTCAGGGTCCTGTGGAACCAGTACCAGATCACCAGATAGGAAAAGGTTTTTACTCCAGGCTGTTGCTGGTCCCCAGGAAAGAAGGCTCTTGGGCACCCTATCCTAGATCGTTCATTTCTTAATCAGTCCACTCAAATCCAGTCAATCAAAATTCAAAATGCTTACTCTTCAAAAGCATCTTCCCATGATCACACCTCAGGCTCTAATACCTTGGACGTGAAAGATGCCTACTTGCACATCCCTGTAGAAGAATCCTGAAGAAGTTTTCTTCGCTTCAGAGCAGGTACTAGTCACTTTCAATTCTCTATACTTCCCATTGGCTTGTCTACTGCTCCCAGGGTCTTCAACAAATGTCTGGCCCCAGTGATTGACTTCTGCAGAACAAGAGGCATCCAAATTTACCTTTATCTGGATGACTGCCTCATTCAGGCCATGAGTCACTCCAAGCTCCTCAAGGATCTGCACTCACAGTCCCTGGAGACAGAAATCCACCTAATTCCCTGCTTCAGAGAGGAATTGGCTTGGTGGTCACAAGCATGTGTACAGAACCAGGGTCTCCCCTTCAGGTTCATCCCTCAGGGTAAAACCTTAACCACAGATGCATCAAACACAGCATTGGGATCCCATTTCCAGCACCTCCTATCCCTGAGCAAATGGGAAGAGTAGTTGAGGCACAAGTACATAAATTGCAAGGAATTGATGTCAATACAGAAGGGCATGGTGGCCTTCAAGGATCACTGGAAACCAGGAGTTCTGCTTATCAAAACAGACAACAGCAGTCATGTGGTACATAAACAGGGGAGTATCCACTCCTACCATATTCGCTGGCTGGCAGTGCAGCTCTAGGAGGTGGCCAATGCTGTGTGGTTGCACCTGATGGTTCAGTACCTTCCTGGGGCTCAGAACACTCGAGCAGACCACCTCAACAGGCACTTAATGGATCCTATTGAGTGGCAGCTGCACTGGGAAATGCTTCACAGCATAGTCCAGAAATGGGGATCCTCTGAAGTAGACCTCTTTGCCACCGACCAAAATGCTCAGTTAAAAAGATTCTGTTCCAGGAATAAACTTCACACAGCCTGGAGGTACGGAGGCTTTCTCCTTCCTTTGAAACCATCTGTTTCTTTATGCATTTCCTCTCCTGCCAAGGGTTTTCCTAAAATTCAGGGAAGAAGGACCGAGGGTCATCCCAATAACCAGAATTACCCAAGCAGCCCTGGTACCCCCTATACTGAGTTTGACCAAAGAAAAACCTTGGCAGTTACTCCAGAGACTGGATGTGCTGACTCAGATAAAGGGAAGGATCGTGCACCACAACCTGTAGACCCTCAAACTCTTTACCTGGATAATTAATCAAAACTGAATTTCCTAAAAGAATCTAGAAGACCAAGAACTAGGAAAACAAACTCTCCCAAATGGAAAAGATTCTTTATTTGATGTCAGCAACAAGGCCTCAACCCTGTCTCTACCAACATTTCAGCCATTTTGGAGTACATGGTTGTATTGGTGAACAAAGGCCTATCCTTCTCATCCATTACGATTCATGCTTCTGCCATTTCAGCCCACATCTGTACTCTCTTCCTCTAGTCTTTTCCCACCCCCTAATGAAACAGTCCCATAGGAGAGTGCTGCATGTCCAACCTCCCAGGAGGCAGCGTTAGCTGATTTCAAATTCTTGACCTGGAAGACTGCCATTTTACTGGATTTGACGTCAGCTAGGGGATTCTCTGAGTTGCAAGTCCTCATGGCAGTGGAACCCTTTCTTATCTTCCACCCAGAGTTTCACTCAGAACTAATCCTTCATTTATACCAAAGAAGGTCGTGGACACTTCAATGAACCAAGCCATACCTTATTCCCTAAGCCACAGAACCAAGGGGAAAGAATCCTTCACTCCTTGGATGTACACGGGCAAATTTGCTACTAACTTGACAAGAATGAAACTTTCAGAAAATCAGAACAACTGTTTGTTTCCTTTGCCTTAGTCTCTGAAGGAAAACAAGTCTTCGAGCAAACTATTTTCAAGTTGATCTCCCACTATATTTCCTTTTGTTACGCCTACCATGACAAAAGAAAACCCTGATTGTTAGGACCCACTCAGCTAGGGCCACTTCTACCTCCACTGATTTCCTAACGGGAGTGCCTACCAAAGATATTTTGGAAGCAGCTCTTGGTCATTGGTGCATACCTTTAACAACCACTACCACCTGTCAACCTTCAAGTCCAGAGTAGAATTTGCCACTGCCATCTTGCAGGACATCCTCTCTTCCCATTAAGGAATCTTCATTTTGGGAATCATCCCATAAGTCAGGACTCTAACAATGAAGCACAAAGAACATAGTACAGTTGTGTACACTTTGTATTCTGATGAAGTCAGTGGAGTCTGACAAAAGCACTTAATTGAATAAAGAAGAGCTTCCCTTTTATCTGGATCTGTGGTATTGTTGGCTGCCTAATTCATTGTGTGTTTTTCTACAGTTGACTAATCTTACCATAAATGTCGATGTTTGAGTGTATTCACTTTTTCAGTCTTTCCTTCCTTCCAACACCCTTATTCTCCTTACAGTAATGACATTTTTTCCTGTCATCTTCTTCCAGAGGATCCTCAGCAGGGATGCCCTACAGGTTCCTTTCCTGTGGTCCTTTGCTTAAGATTTATCTATGGGGCCCCTACCTTCTAGGGGTAAGAAAAGTGATGTCATGGCATTGGCTGACTTCCTTTATACCCAACCATCCTGACATCAGGGAAGGTTATCCTCCAGATCAGGGAGGAAGGAGTTTTTGACTCATGTAGTTGGGCCAAGCAAGGGCTTCTGAAGCAGGAAATCCTGTAAGTCAGGACTGCAACAGTGAATGCACTCTAACATCTACATTTATGGTAAGTGTACACAACTGTACTTTTCTAATATAGTCTGTGATATTTGTGGTTGTTGCATCTGGGGCTTTACCATTGGATATTGTTATTACACTACTGTGTATAAAAGCTTTAAAAAGTGTGTTAAATGTGGACACAAAATCCCACCCCAGAACTCTGAATCTTCTGTTATTTTCTTGGGCCCAGATCAGTTTGATGTTGAGTGTGAGATTTATTAAGGGTTCAGATCCAGAGCTCTTGCAGATTAATGCAACAACTTAATAATAAAAAGTTTAAAAGAGAAATGATAAAGACTAAAAAAAAACTGGGACAAAGATGAGGACTCAAAGAAAAAGGAAGGTACAGGATTCTCATTCCTCCCTGGATGTGAATAGTCCTTGGTCCAAGGAGAAGGACCCACCTCCACCTTCCATCTAAGCTGAATAAGCTGAGTCTCATCCCGAGACTGTTATTAGAGACAAGACCCATCCTCTAGTTCCTAGCAGACATTTGTTCAAGAGTGAACTGTCAAGATTTATTCCTTTGATACCTCTTTCAGCAACTTCTGTAAGGTTCTTTTAAGTCCTTCTAGAGTACAACTATAGCAGATTGAGAGCCCATGATGAGAGCCTTTCATAAGACTCCAATGGAGTTGGGCATCCTCTCATTCCTCTCTGCATCTATGGTAGATCAGATTGCTCCCCTTTCACCATTACTGGCTCCTTCCCAAGTACCTATCTCTGTGCCAGTAGTTTTGGAGCTGACATTTCTCTTGGACCCTGTTATACTGGCTCTGATACTTTAACATTTGGTTCTGATTTCTTCACATCTGACATACTAGACACCAATGCCTTCTGGATAAAGTGAGTTCTGGCTGTGATTGCTTGACACTAAGTCTTTGCTTCTGACCCATGTGGGTTCTTTTCCATGTCAGAATTCTTTACCTTCAAGTTGTCAGCTCCAATGTCTAGCTTGGACTGGTCTGGCTCCTTGGTACTGGGGATCTTCAGCCCCAGCCACCATTGTTTCAGCAGGGGATGGCTCCAGAGCTGGACTTCAAGGTGCCAGCAAATTTTGGATTAGTATTTGAAGTCATGGAGAAGGTAATAGTGTCTTCGTCAAGACATGCCACAGGGTTTCTTTCAGTACCGGCTGCACCCCTCAGATGCTTACCATCTGTTTCTAAGCACCATTTTCTGGCTCCCAGGGACACAGCAAATCCAATACCCTCAAAGAAAAGTCCATAATGCTAAAGACTGTTCAGGAGACTTAGATCAGTCACAGCTGGAGATTTCCAGGAAAAGGACGTGTAAAAGGAGAAGTTGAGTCTCTCACCTCAGACATGGACTTGGAGGATCAAGAGGGTTTGTCACAATCCCTCCAGAAGGCACCTCATTTGGCAATATCCTTGAACTAATGAGACAGAGCACATCTTGGCCCACTGAACTACCTCTGAGGATGTAATCTTTGGAAGCATACTGTTTTGCTTCCTCTACCTGTTGGTTGGCCCTTTTGTGGACAGTCTTGTGAACTTGGTCACTAGAAGGACATGGCAGAAACCTGACACTACAGAAGGTGTACCCTAAAAGCCTGACAAAATATTGCTCTCTCCAAAAGATAGGCAGTTCTTGTCAAAGGGTCCTCTGGTAGACTCCATGATTGTTGTATCAGCCACTAAGAAAGCTCTCTAAAGAGTCTTCCTCTGTCTGCATTCGTAACCGAGAATCTAGGACAATGGTCAGAATGGAGAAGCAAGCTTACACCTCAGGCATGTTTGCCTTGAGAGTGTTAAACTATTTAACATATATTAATCAGTTCCAAAGGGACTTAGCTCATGAAGCTGTAGATAATTTGAAGAAGCTACCCCAACAGGATTCTCACAAACAGTTGCAAACTACCCTGCAGATGATGTTGAACATCGCAAACCTTTCCACGTGGCTGCTTCATAATGCTGCTAATGGAGCAGTTAACTGTGGCAGGCACTGGTCTCAAAATGGGCTGCCACACCTGGCTCTACTTATGTCATTGTTTGCAGACAATTTCAAAGCGTCCTTCTCTAATGCTTCCTTTGATGGTACCTTCTTATTTGGTCCTGTGGTGAAAGAAAGGCTAGCCATGTGTGAAGAAGAAGGCAAGACATACTATGTTGCAGGAAATACATTTTTTAAGTTCTCATTGACCTTTTAACAGGCATCCAAGGGCTCAAAAAACTAGAGGTTTAGAAATTCCCAACATCAAGCCTTTGTTTCTACCTCAGACAGGAACAGTTGTGGCAGGACAAGCCCATTAACAGACACAGAACAAAAGCTCAAGGTAGTCTGCAGAATCAGGGATTCCATGGTCCCTTCTTTGGTAGGCAGAACCAGTGGCCTGAAGGCTTGCCCAGCTGTCCACTAACTCTTCAAAAGATGCCTCTCCCAGACTTTCCACCCCACCAATATGTAGCAGTAAGAAAGGAAATTGCTTTCCTTCCTCAAGAGAGCCATACAAGAGGTCCCGCCAGACCAGAGAAGGTCAGGATGTTGTTCAAGATTCTTTTTAGTACCCAAGAAAAATAAGGACCTCATGCTGATCTTGGACCCAGTGGACTAAACCATTTTGTCAAAAAGACTACATTCTGATGTTCACTGTGCAAGATCTTCTACTCTGTCTAGCATAGAGCAATTAGATGTGCTCCATATTACCTACAGGGTGCTTATCTCTACATAATTGTAAAGGAATTCAGGAGGTTATTTTTACTTCTGGCTAGGATACAGTCACTATCCATTCAGAGCCCTGTCCTTTGGTCTCCCCACAACCCCCAAGATGTTCATCAAATGCATGGTAGTCAAAGCTCAACTGTGGCTCAAAGGGATACTAGTATTCCTCTATCTGGAAGATTGGGTCCGTGCTGCAATGAGCTTTTGGAGTCCTTACTGTTAGTCAGAGACTACTTTTTACAGCACTGCCTGTCTTTAGATCTATCAGCCAGTGTTGAATAATCATGCCTCTACCCTATTTAAAATGTGAAACTCATCGATTGTTGCATAAATGCAAAGAATTGCATTCCCAATCTTCCGGCTGAAGTAGTGGGAACTATTGGATCAATGGTATTTCTTCTAATGCAGAAACAATTCCCTTCAGCTGCATTAGTCCGGAAAGTTCTAGGACTAATAGCATCTACCCTGGCAATGGTCTTTTATGCCAGTCTACACATGAGAATTCTTTATATGATACTTTCCTCCCAGTTGTAGCAGTTGTCAGATCCCCATTCCTTACCAATCCTCTGAGACTGATTTTCTTGATGCTAAAGTTATTAGGGAATGTACAGATGAGATTTATACCAAATTATATAGGAAGGAATGTTATGTTATCATCTCTTACATAGAGTTCACACCATCCACATATATTTAAGAACGTCCTATGTAATCAAATTTATAGGGCCTTGAGACTGAATGTAAGGGATGTTGACTTTACACAGCAAGTTGATGCAGCTATAGATCATTTACAGGAAAGGGGCTATAATGATCAAGTGATTCTACCCAATGTTTCAGCAGTTGTAGAGAAAAGATGTACACATGCTTTACCATATTTTTCTGCAAGGGATGGAGTTATGAATAGTTTTAAGAATAAAAAGAAGAGCTTAAACAGCACTAAACCTAAAGTCCTTTTATGTTATACTTTGGATGTAGATAAGTATATGAAAATAATAAGAAAGCACTGGAATATTCTTACCACGGATGCTGATGTGGCTAATTTTATTGTTTCTGAGCCCAAATTTATTTTTAGAAATAGTAGGTCTCTAAGGAGGAGACTGTGCTATCCTAAAGATGGCCAGCAGAGTGTGGTGGGTGTGGGTGCTGCACCATGTGGCAAATGTAAATATTGCCAGTTTGTGGATACCAGAGGCAGTTTTTATCATCCAGACCAAAAGAAGACTTATACATTTAATATTTCAACCACTTGTACGACTGAACATGTTATATAGCTTGCCCACTGTGTACAGTGTAGTAAATTTTATATTGGCAAGACGGACAGGCCCGTTAAAGATCGTATTAGGGAACATATTTATTATATTGGTAAGCTAAACTGTGTTAATGCCTTAGCCAAGCATGTTAACAGTTCTGATTCTACGCATCATTTTAAGCTTTTAGTTATAGGAAGAGTTTATGAAAATGTTAGAATAGGTGATATACGACTAAGAACAAAAGAGGTTAGAATCTACATGGATAGTTAGGATGAGAGCTGATGCAGGGAGTGGATTAAATGAGTGTGTACCACTTAGACCTAAATTGAAGTCCAGACCTCTTAGAAGGTAGTCCTATTTAAGTGAGTTTATGAGATGATAATGTTTATTACTTTATATTTATGGATGTTTTTTATATATATATATATATGTATGTTTTATGCATTAATGTATTTTATTTTTTAAAGAGGTTTTTTTCTTTAAATTTATTAATTGGAGCTGTCATGTGATTTTTTTCAACTGTTTTAAAAAGGGAGTGTTTCTGAAGTGTACTTTCATTACACCTGATGAAGCAACTTTGTGAAAGCGCTTGTGTTTGTTCTTTGCACAAGTCAAGTTTTTATACTGGAAACAGCAGCAGCCGTGGTTGTGTCCTTATCGGTTTTTGTTCTTATATATTTTGTTTCTTTGGACACATTTATTGGGTTGTTGGTGGTACTACTTCTGCAATTATTTTAATGATATTTGTAAAATATTATGTTTAAAATGTTAATATAAAAACTTCAAATTCCTATAAACAAGGCTTTTATTCTTTATAACAACTTATACATGCACGTTTTTCTTTAAATCTGAGGGTTTATCCCTTTTCAGTTGTAATAAACTATTAAAGACCAGATCTTGTCCTTTATTCTAGGGGGATTAGTTGCATCTATTAACAATAGCCAGTACCTTTCCCTATCCTCTAAGTAGGCTTCCCAGTTACCACTCCTGTTAAAAATTTAATGCTTTCCTAAATAAAAAAATGTGAAAGTTCTTACATTTGTTAGAATGTCTCTATTGGGCATTGGTGCTCTCAAAATTTTATAGCATAATTATACTGATAAATTCTTTTTCTAAGGGCATGCTGAGTTTTAACTGTGTAGAAGGAAGAACAAGATGAACAGTGGGCACAGTGTACCCTCCTTCTAGTGCTACAGTCAAACTTAATTAACCTAAGGTAGTAAGCAAAAGTGAGGTTCACACCCTCAAAAATAAATCGACATTGGGTGCAACTAGCACATATCACCATTCCCCTACTTCCTCCATGGTAAATAGTAATAGTAAACCTTTCACAGTATTGTTTTAAATTTCATCCCCTTTGGTACACAAGATCTCCTTAAACCTGTGGGACTCAAAGACAACATATCAGTTTTTTTTGTTCGAACAAATGGCAAACCATAGTTCTTGAATATTCTTTTCCCATTTCCAGAACTTTAACCAAACTGTCTGGATATCTAATAAGGGGTTTATATGTCATCATTCTATCTGTAATTTCTTCCTTAAATTTGTTAACCATGTTCTCAGGACATCCTCTTTCCAGAAACATGTTATTGAACACATTTACCTCATCTAGAAATGTTTTGTCATCAGAAACAAAATGATATAACCAAATTGTCTGGCCCTTCAGAATGTTTTTCTTCTGCCAAGGTGGATGGCAATAGTAAACTATTAGAGTACATCTCTTTTATATATATATATATATATATATATATATATATATATATATATATATATATATATATATATATATATATGTTCATACTAGGCTATCTGCCCTAGGGCATTTATAAGCCTAGCCAGAGTGTGTTTGGCTTTCGCCACCCATTTTAAATAAATTTTGCTATGCCCTTTTTCGAGGTTAGTATACTGTGCCTCTGTCTAACAGTGACACAGAAGTGATACCTGGGGTAAACCTATGATCTCCCATCCACTCATCAAGATTCCTCTTGAAGAGAGTCAATGAGGGACTCTGCCTAACCTGGACTGGGATTTTATTCCAGTGTGAAGGGAGCCTGTGGGTTATGAATCTGTCCCTCCAGCATGTCCTATTTATTTCAGTGCTGAGGTTCAAGTCTCTCGAGCGTGTAGCTCAATGGGATTTGGATTTTCTGAGGTGCAGCATGTCCATTAATTCCGGGTTGGACATGGCTTTATAGGTCAGGCACAGATTGCCTCTGAGCAGGTGGTATGCCACTGAATAGAGCTGGAGTTTCTTTAACCGGGCAGCATATGGCATCTGTATGAGCCCTTTGATCCTCTTGGTGAGGTACCTTTGGGGTCTTTCCAGTTGCTGCAGGTGTTTGGTAAGGTACATCCCAAAAGGGGCATTGTACTCAATTATGGGCCTGATGAGGGATGAGTAAAGAGGCACGATGACCTCCCCTGATCTAGATGTGAATCCCTTCATGATTAGGTGGGCTATATAAAATGTTTTTCTAACCACTTTGGCCACGTGGTTGTCAAATGTGAGATTGCTATCAACTTGGGTCCCCAGGTCCCTAATTACTTCTTCTGTACTTAATGGATTACCACCTATGTGGTAATTTGTGGGCACTTTGTTTTTGCCAAAGGGGATGACTATACACTTTTTGGCGTTTAGCTTGAGGCCATGGCTCTGGCACCAGTTGCCTGTTTCTATGTAGCCCTTTTGGAGGAAGCTTGTGTCGGCTGGAGAGTCGATTATGGCGCCCAGTTTGCAGTCATCTGAGAACTTGGTCAGCCACAGTCCTTCCATGTTGGCCGGTACCTCAGAGAAATATATACCGAACAAGAGAGGTCCCAGGACTGAGCCTTGTGGGATGCCACTTGTAACTGGTTTGGAGTCTAACATGGCTCCAGCAATTCTAACCATGTGGGTTCTGTCCTTGAGCCAGTTTGCAACCCATCTAGTGACATAGGGGTTTATATTTAAGCTGGTGAGCTTATCTATAATGCCCGAGTGGGGTATTGTATCGAAGGCTTTTGTGAGGTCCAGGTAGGCTGTGTGGACCACCTTCCCCTCGTCAATGGCCTTGGTGACTGTTTCAAAGAAATTGACCAGGTTTAAGAGGCAGGATCTGCCCTTAACAAAGCCGAACTGGGTAGGATCCAGTGTCTGTAGGTCCCCAATATCTTTATTTATGAGGTCCATGATGATCCTTTCCATAGCTTTGCAGACCAAGCTAGTCAGGCTTATGGGGCGATAGTTTCCAGGATCCGTTGAGGCACCACCTTTGTGAAGAGGGACCACTGTTGCTGTACGCCACTCTTTGGGTACATATCCTGTAGTAAGGCTGAGATTGAACAGTAGTTTTATGTTTGGGTTTAGCTCTTCTTGGAGTTCATGTAGGACGCAGCCCGGGACACTGTCTGGTCCCATTGATGCTGTGTTTTTTGCTTTGGAGAGGGTGGCTCTTACCTGAGCATCTGAGATGTCAGGGGGGCAGCACTCTGCTGGGATAGATATTTGCCCTTTTGGTGGGGAGGGGGGGACGGAGAAGTTTGCACTGAACCTGTCAGCTAGGATGTTGGCAATGTCTGTGGGTTTGATGTATTTTTTGTGATTTTCGACTAATTCTGAGCATATCTGGGAATTCCCACCCAGGTTCCTAACATAACTAAAGAAAGCCTTGTGATTATCCTTAGTGTCCTGTGCAATTTTTCTCTCGAAGCTGGCCTTAGACGATTTTATGAGTGCCCGTAGTTTTTTGCTAATACTGATCAGAGATGCCTTCCCTTTTTGGGATTTGGCTCTATCATGTAGTAGCTTCCTCCTTCTATTGTATAGTTTGTTTATGGCTGGGGTCCACCAGACAGGACGTCTGCCTTTGGAGGATTGGGTCTTGGTTTTATTTGGGATTGCATGATCCATGCATTCCTGAAAGTGTTCATAGAATGTGTTTATAAAGGATTCTGCGGTCTGGGCCGTATTTTCCACAGGCTCGGGGGCTTTGAAGGATTCCACCTCGGTTTTGAGGAGAGTGAAATTTGCTTTAGAGAAGTTTTTCACTGTGGTTTTCTGGGCAGGGGGTGGGGTCAGGATGTGAATATCCAGTGAGATTAGTTTATGGTCTGATCTTACCAGTGAGGGATACACTTCTGGTCTGGAGCATAGAGTCCCCATGTTGGTGATGATCAGGTCCAGTATGTTTTCCCCTCTTGTGGGAGTGGTAACAAGTTGTTTCATAGCATTTGAGTTTATAAATTCTAGGAACCTTTGGACTAGGGTGTTGGAGCTAGAGTAATGCTCTCAGTCTATGTTTGGGTAGTTGAAGTCGCCCAATATAATGGTGTTTGGAGAGACCTTCATATTTTCCATTGTTCTCAGGAAGGCCGAGTGGGGTTCCTGGGTTTGGGAGGGTGGTTTGTAGCAGGCTATAAACTGGAAGGCAATTTTACCCACTGTTAGTTGCACATGGATAGTCTCTGATGCTTCGTGCTGTGCCACCAACCTGGAGGTGTGGGTATATTTGACGAATATTGATACTCCCCCTCCTTTTGTGGTTTGGTCCAAGTTATGGGGCCGAAAAGCATGGTATGAGGTATAACCTGGTAGTGCTGGGGTGCTCTCGGGAGCCTTGAACCAGGTTTCTGTTACTGCACAGATATCGATGTTCTCCATGCTAAGGAGAGTTTCGAGTGCATGCATCTTGAGGTTTAGACTTATGGCATTAAGTAGCATTACTCTTAGTTTCTTATCCCTTGTGATACCTATGGAGGTGGGTTTGTCTTTTGAGCCTTGCCTAAAAAAGGCACTATGGGGGAAGCAAGAGCCTTTGCCAATATCCGAAAGCCCAGGGGTGACAGGTGCAAGCTGTCCCTAGCGAAGCATCGTGGCTTGTCGAGCATGTCAACCCAGGCTTACAGGCATTGTGGAATCATACTCCAGTTTGTCCTTGTTTTAGTTCTCCTAACATCAAGAAAATGTATACTAAAGTGGTCATGGTCACTTTTAAACTGAAAAAAAACGATGTTACATTAATAAACTCAAAAATTCTTCTACTATATTTTCAGCCAGGCTAGCTTGCACATCAGTGTTCCGCAGAGGAGGGCAGTCCTTCATTACAATCCAAGCTTTCCAGGACTTCTTACCCTTGAGTGTGATAGCTGTACAGACCAACAATACAGCAATGGTTCATTATATCTACAAATGGGGGGAGGAAGTTGGGACGCCCGTGCACTGGCCCAGTAATCAAGGAGCCTCAGTCCTCGCCACTAACACCAGTGAGAGGCGTCCACATTGGGAAGGATAACAAATACACAGTAAAGTACAATTTCCCTTAAGAGCACACAGAGATCACAGTCAGTCTGAGGCTGGTTTCTCTCTTTCCCTCCAGCTACCCAGTAAGACTCCCCACAATATCCATAGTTACCTTCTGAAATGGCTCCTCAGTTACAGATAAAGGCATCAATGGAGCTCTCACCTTGTTGCCTTGCTTACCTTTTGACACTGCTCACAGGTTTTGCAGTACCCTGTTACATCTCTGGAAATTCCAGGCCAATAAAATTTCCGCATAATACGCTTCTTTGTACGTTTTATGCCCATATGACCTGCAAAGGGAATATCATGGACTATGGCTAGAAGCGATAGATGGTAGGCTGTAGGTGTTATCAGCTGCTGTATTCTCTCACCTTCTAGCCCTCCCTCAGGGGTCCACTCTCTATACAGTAACCCTTTGTCCCAATATACAGATTACCCCTTCCCTTGAAAGTCAGGGGCCTCACTAGTTACCTGCCTCAGGCCTTGCAGTGTAGGGTCTGAGAGCTGAGCCTGTCTCAACTCTCTCTTTGTAACCCTTCCCAGCTCCCCTTACACAGGAAGTCTGGCATCCTCTGACAGCAGTGCGTCACTGTCAGCCTGAGTACTACTACTCACCTCTACCATTGTAGTCACTCTGTCCAAGGGAACATCAGTACCCACAAGCAGCTGTGGCTCACCTTCAGTCTCACTGCTACAGAGTAGCTCCCTCCATGAAGTAACCACCTCACCAGTCTTGGCTGCAAGTATGTGGTCTGTCTGGGTCTCCCCCAGTCTACCAGATCCACATGCTTGTCTCAAAGCCTGACTGCGTGTAACTGCGCTAACACGTGGTACTGCCTCATCCAAATCCTTCCCTATCAGGACATCTGCAGCATGGTAGTTTGGTACCTTTGTTGTCCCAAGACAACCTACTGTTGGCATTTTGTCTTTCCCACTTACTGGCTCCCTCAATTTTTGTACCCCACCTTGCCTCCATGGACTTCTGTATGCCACATGGCCCCACTGGTTGCATTCAAAACATTTAACCCTAGGTCCTGGATGTGTACCTGGACTAGTGGCTTCCCCTACTCCTGGCAATTTCTGTTGGGTCAGTCTGGGCTGCCCACCATGGGTTCCTTTAGACCCATGAGCAGTACTGGGGGTCCCTCTCCTGTGCAGGGATGCCCTGCTTGCTAGGTATAGGTCTCTCTACTTCCCCAACTCATCTGAAGTAGCACATTGTCTATCAGCTAACCAGATCCTCATGTCATCAGGCAAAGTGCTAAGGGCTTGTTCCCTCACCAAAAGGTCTGCCAGTCCTTCAAAAATGGTGACCTGACATCCACTCACCCACCTATGAAAATAAGTGTTCATTTCAGCAACGTATTCACACACACTTGCATCTATGCTCACAAAACTTTTTCCTATAAGTTTCAGGTGTTGGCTTAAAAAATTCTAACAAACATGTCTTAACAGCAGTATGATTAAAACAGTCAACATCATACATTTTGGACAAAGTAGTTACAGCTTTACCATTTACCAGAGTAAGGGGGTTAGGAACTGTACCCAGAGCCTTTGATCAGCATCATACTGTTTACATACCCTCTCAAACATATGACTAAAACTATCAAAATTTTCCCCCTCTGTAAACTGCGGAAGAAATTTACTGACCTTTTGTGCTTCTGGGGTGTGGGTACTCTCTTCCCCATTACTTCCATGACTCTGATGAAGAGTCAGCATCTCTGTTTCATGCTGCCTCTGCCTTTCCTTCTCCTCAGCTTCCAGGCGTAGTGGTTTCTCATTCTCCTCAACTTGTAGACATCTCAGTCTCTTTGCTGCTTCTTTTTCCAAATGCCTGACCTCCAACTCATGTCTCTTTAGCTCCAGATGGATTTTTAAGTCCTCTGCAGAAAGGTTGAGCTGTCCATTCTCTGAGTGTTGTACATCTCCACAGCCAGTCTGATCACCTCCTTATTGCTGTTTTCTGATGCAGCTGTGACCAAAGCTGCAATCATGTCTGCTTTAGTTAGGTTTCCATGCACCAGTCTCTTAGACTGGCACATCTCAGCCGACTGGCTCCTTGAGAGCTTGCCATACTCCTCTGCTGACATGCTTGCCTGCTCTCCCTGACTAACTAAGCTAACAAAAGAAATAAAACAATTGTGATCTGAACTCTGAATATTCACTCCGTGGCTGATTTAGAGTGCAAAAACACCTTAAGTGATCACTGTACACAAGCTACAGGAATTCACTATCCACAACACGACAAGCAAATTGCCAACCAAATTTATACGTGGTGTGGGTATCCCACCACTGCCAAACAATTAATATGTGACACCCGTGCACTGGCCCAGTAATCAAGGAGCCTCAATCCTCACCACTAACACCAGTGAGGGGCATCCACATTGGGAAGGATAACAAATGCACACACAGTAAATTACAATTTCCCTTAAGAGCACAGAGAGATCACAGTCAGTCTGGGGCTGGTTTCTCCCTTTCTCTCCAGATCCCCAATACTACTCCCCACTGGCACAGCTATACAATGGGGTCCTTAGCCAGGGTCCCAAACCAAGTCTTCCTAGCACTCTGTGTCCAACCAGTGCTTCGTGTCCCTTCCCAAGTATCTGACACACACACACACACACACACACACACACACACACACACACACACACACACTTTGAGATATGATTTATATACAACCACACAGACACTCCTTGAGAAGGCTGGCGCAGGTTCACTAGCTGTGCCCCTTCTGTCCAGGCTATAAGGTAGTAATCACTGCCACCAGGACCCTTACTTAGCTACTAAAAATGCCCTTACCAAAGGTTGTCCAATTATTACTGTGCAATATTATTATCCAAATGTTATGTGTGACTGAGCAGTCAGGATTATTTGGAGTGGCTTTGTACAGTATCACTATATACATGCAATATACTCCAGAGCTTAAATTATCTCTAGACAAAACAGCCGCAGTTGAAAGGTTTAAAAATATTAAATAAAACCACAGGACAATACTTCTTACTATACAGTGCTAGTCAAGAGTTCAGAAATCACAGTAAAAAGCTTAAAATAATACAGTAGAATAGTCTGACATAAATATTGAAAACAGCTAGACTAAACTTACTATTTTCTATCTATTTCTAGGAGAGACACTAAAGTCTAAGATCCTACTTACAGACAGAGCAAAGCAAGTGCTGTTGAGTGGTCAGTTCTGAAGACAAACGCAAAATGCTCTCTCTGTCTATGAGAAAGTCCTTTAAATTGATAATACATCCTGCTGATTCATTTTAGATGACATCATTCTTAACAATTCTCTGGTTTCCCAGACTAACAGAAACTTTATGTTAACATTTCTTAGTATGCTTACACCTGGTCAGGAAACTACAGCAATTAAAGACATTGTATATGTAAAATCTAGCAAGTAACTCTAGTCCCAAAACAATAGACAGAATCTGCTGGTTCAGACACCATGGCTCCAAGCCCTGAGATCAAAACAGTCATAAAATGCTTGCCTTATCAGTTTTCTTACAACAGAGTGCACAGTTGTTACGTTTTTGCAGTTCAACATCCAATACAGTCTTTTTACATTTAAGAGAACAAGCCTGTGGATTATATTAATATTTACAAATAACAGAAGATAATTCTATCTAGCTAGGCTAGCAGCCTTCACATATCTTCACAGAATCTACCACTGTCCTTTATATTGAGAAGCTCCGGTTCTGTGTAGGCAGAACCAAATCATCCAGAAAGGATCCGCAGCTGTTTACAACCATGTTTCTTTTTAGAAAGGGATATAAAGTTCACAGAATAATCCTAGCTAAGTGGTCGGCTGATTGCTTTAAAAATTTGCCATAAAAAGTACAATACCTATTTGCTATCTGAACTTAGAGTTCGAGTAACGGCTACTTCTCAGACTTTTTTTTTCATTGAGGCCTTGAATAATATTTGTGCGGCAACTACTTGGTTTTCACTACATACTTTTACAAAGCAGTATAAGCTGGAAGTAATTTCTGGGTTTAATCTTTGTTTGGGACCACAGTAATCTGAGGTACATTTCCATGAGTGAGATCACCCAGACAGATGAGCTTGGGATTCTGTTTTGCTGTTAATGAGGCTGGACCCCCTCATATTAGAAACAAACATAATTACCATAATGAGAGATTTGGATGATTAGGTCCATCTTCGCTAAAATACCCATTCATCTATCCCCATCCTCTTGCTGATTTGGTTTAGAGGCTTATATTTGCAATGTTGCCCACTTCCCATAGCACACCAGAGACCTGGGAAGAAGACCGAGTGGCAGAGCATTATGAGCAAAGGGAAGGGTTTTAGTAGCATTGGAAAGTCTGATGCTGAGATGCCTAATGTGTGATGGCATTAGTTCTGCCTTTAATGCGGATGAATTCCTCATTCACTGCTATCCTTATGGTAAGTGCATAACTTTCATTTGCTTCTGTCTTTATTTCAGTGCACCTTTAGGACTATAAAACATCTGTTCTGGGTCATTGCAAGCTTTTTTGGGTACCTTTAATCCATAGCAATGAACATATTTGCTCCATATTATCTGCCATATGCTTCTCCTTTGCATCTCAGTTTTTGATGTATTTTCTTTTCTCACATGTCTTATTTGGCACCAGTTCATTTTGCTGGTGTTGGAGTCATTCATTTCTACTTGTAGCATGGAAAGTGGCACACATTGTTGAGGTGCTACTCCTGAGGCTTTGGCTGCAGGAATGATATACCTATACTAAATTTCTGATGTCCTTCCAAAAGCTGCCACTGCATCTCTAGGGCAAAACATGGCACACACATCTAGGTTTTAGGAACTTTTTTTTCTTTTTTATATATTTTTATAATGTCTCAAAAAAAACTTTACATCTTTCCTTCTTTTTTTCTTCTTCATTATTGACCAAAAACTATTGGTTTTAGTCATGGCCAAAGAAAGCCATTATGAAGAGCCCACACTTAACTGTAACCACAAGCATGAGTGTGTAATCACTCATGCCTACTGTAGTGCAGTGGCTTTTTACCTTTCCTCACTTTGAAATTTCAAAGTCAGCATTTGCCTTGTGCATTGATAGCACACCATAGAGCTATAACTTACTGTGAGACTATTAAACATGATCCATCTGATGTCTGTATTAGCTGTTGCAGTGTACTGATGTCATTTTCAGCATTTTTTCTTATGTGATTTTGAGACTGTATATGTTATCTGCAGTTGGTGCAGTGGGCTATATTTAAAAAGTCTGTTTGAACCATCGTCTTTTAGCAGATTACAGAACCACATCATTAGCTTTTGTTTTCCTTACACTGCATGCATTCTATTAACTGATTTGACTTCCATCACTGTTCCTGCTAAAAACTGTAAAGGATAACTGGGATGGAGATTTAAGAGAAAAATGTAATGGTGAGCAAAATGATGATAATTATTTGCTTCGTTATTCTTGTACTGTCTTGTCTTGCAGTGAGAGTCCTGAAGTTTTATTTGTTGTTGTAGAGCCACTTTAAAAGCTGCTGTTCAGTATTTTCAGCCTGACAAAGGCATTGCTTGTGAAGCAGTATATCATTTAGGAAGAAACTCTTTGCATTTCCACTCTGCTTTTGTATCTTGCATTAGATTATGCTGATTTTGCCACAGCTCTGATTTTTCTTGTAGTACAGTTAATGAGTGGTGCACCACTGTATATGCCAAGTCTTTATGCTTTGCAACCTGAAACAAATGATGTGGTCATTGTTAATTAGATGTTAACAGCCAGCTGTTGCTTATTTCATGTTCTTGGAATGATCCAGAAGTTTGTTCTGAGAAAAAAAAGTTTTTTGGACTTGCAGTGCATGGAAATGAAAGTTGTGGAGTGACATACAGTTTGCAGAATCTGTCTGTCTCACTTTAATCTGTGAAACCAGCAGTTAAGAAATTTTATATTGGTGGCATGGCCTACAGAAGTGGAGCCCTAAGTATGATCTGTCTGAATTCATTTACTGATCCTGGTGTTGAGTAGGCAGATGGGGGGTGTTGCTAAAGAGGTGAAACCTACATGGCCCTTTGAAGTTGAAGTGAATGCCTTGAGCATGGCTCTGACTGATGGGTCCCCAGTAGAGACATAGAGCCATTAACTCAGTAGAGCCATATTTTTTTTTTTTTTTTTATTTTATTTATTTTACATTTGTTAACCGGGCTAGTCTAGCTGGATACATATCCGTTTTCAGTAGAGGCCCGAGGAGAAAAGCTCCAAACAGAATGGTAAGTACATGTTTAAATTACTAGTTACAAAATAGAGTTACAAAAAGAGAATACAAGTTACATTTACAGGATGAAAAAAAAAAAAAATTACATAGATGTTATATAAGACAAAAGAACAAACAGCAGGTTATACATAGCATTGATTTCGCATATATTAATGGAATATAGACTGGATCAAGAATCATCCGCATTACTATTAGGAATGAGAGATTTTAGAGATCTGGATAAGGGAAATGGACTAGGGAGATATGGGACTAGGAGGGTTTGAGATATATAGTTAGTCAGGTTCACGACATGGGCATAGCCATTGTGTTGTGAGATATTCTTTAAGGTTGTTTTTGAACTGATTGTGCGAGGTTGTAAGTCTTAGGTAGTTTGGCAGGGAGTTCCACGGCTTGCCAATGGAATTGGCATAGAGGGCATCCCCACCCGAGTTCTTAGCTTTAATGGTTAGGATCTGGGTGCTGTTGGATGATCGAAGACTATTGAGGTTAGTGTATGGAGTCAGAATGCTGCACAGTGAGGGAGTTCTATCAGGATGGTTGATTATTTTGTAAGCTTCCGTGAGTTGGTTAAGTCTGAGAAGATTAGGCAGTTCCAACCAGCCAAGTTTCCTCAGGTTAAGACAATGGTGGGTTCGATAAGGGGAACCTGTTATAAATCTAGCAATGTGGTTGTAGGCAAGAGAGAGCATGTTAAGTTCACGTTTATTGAGGAAAGAAAGGACCGGGGAAGCATTGAGGAGGGTAGAGAGGAGATGGGTGCGGGCAATAGTTAATTTGGCAGTAGGAGTTAAAAAGTTTTTAATTCTGTACATGGATCCTAGTTTTTTAACAGACTTTACGGTTTGGGTAATGTGTATGTCGAATTTGAGCTTATGATCAATAGTAACACCTAGTAATTTGGTACTGGTGACAGGGGTTATGAGGGTCCCATTGTTGGATTTAACATGGAAGGTTATGTTGTTAGTGTTTGGGAGTTCTTTACCTAGGGGTGAGAAGACGTTGGGGAAGAATAGTAATAATTTCGTTTTAGTTGGGTTGAGTAGGAGTTTCAAATCGGTGAACCATTTTTCAACTAGAGAAAAACAGTGTTGAGTGATGGTTTGGAGATTCGAGAGGGAGATGTCTGAGCAGATTAGGGTGGAGTCGTCGGCATATTGGATGCAGATGGATTTAGGGATGACTAAGTGAAGGTCATTTATGAAGATGGAAAACAGAAGTGGGCCCAGTATCGAGCCCTGAGGAACACCTATGGTATTAGGGAGCAGTCCTGATATTCTGTTTTGCCACAGGACAGCTTGTTGCCTACCAGTGAGGTAGGCCTTGAACCAGTTTAGTGCTGGAGTGTCCAGATGTAGGGTTTCAAGGGTGTTAAGAAGGAGCTGTTGATTGACCATATCGAATGCTTTTGATCGGTCCAGAAAGAGGGCAGAGGATATAAGTTTGTTATTACGATTGTTATTGATGGAGTCAACAAAGGAAAGGAGGGCAGTAGTTGTACTATGGTGGGGGCGAAAGCCGTGCTGGGAGTTGGACAAGAGATGATTAAAGGTTAGGTAGTGAAGAAGTTGTTTGTGGATGCATCTTTCCATAATTTTCGCTATTGGGGACAGTATTGCTATTGGTCTATAATTTGATGTTTCCATGGAGGTACCTCCTTTGTGAAGCGGAATGATATAAGAAATCTTCCAAATAGAGGGGATGTTCATCTCAGTTATAGTTCTATTGATAAGGATTGATATGGGGTAGGCTATTACATCAGACGCAATTTGTAAGAATTCCGCTGCAAGGTGGTCAGCCGCTAGGGTGGTTGGTTTGAGTTTTTTTTAAGAGGGTACGTATATAAGAGGAAGAGACTGGCTTTAAATTGAAAGGGGTAGGGGTGTCATCATGCGGTTGAGCGGCAGATGGGGGAGTGGAGGTTAGTTGACTGGCTAGAGTTTGGATAGTCTCAGTGAAGAAGGAGTTAAAGGTGTTGGCTACTTCTTCCTGCCCTTTCTCTATCAGTTTCTCGGGGGTTGGGGTGGAAGTTTTACCTGGGTGCAGAAGGTTGTTAAAACCTGCCCAGAATTTTTTTGGGTTCTGGTGTTTTTGCTGGAGGTGGCAGAAGTATTGTTTTTTATCTTGGGTAATAGCTGTTTTAGTGGTGTTTCTTAGCTGTTGAAATTTAGTACGATCTTGGGGGGGTTTTGTGGCTCCCCATTTATCCCAGGCTTGGTCACGGAGTTTGATTTTGGTTTTAGTTTCTCTAGTTAGCCAAGGTGCTATACGAACTTTGGATCTAATTTGCCTATGTGGGGCATGTGAGTCAAGTATCTTAAGGAATGTGTCATTGAAGTGGGACACACTCTCCTCGAGTGGTAGAGTTTTTAGTATGGTCCAGTTGCAGGATTTCAGGTCGGCAAGAAATAGTTGTGGGACGAATTTCTTTTTGTTTCTGATTAGTCTATATAGGGGAGGGTTAGAAGTTGGGCATTTATGTTTAATAATATAAGTTATTAGGTGGTCACTGAGGTCACTGGGAAGGGTGCCTGTGGTGTAGTTGTTTGAGTCCCTATTAGTAAGGATCCAGTCAATGGTACTTTCTTTTTGAAGAGAATTGCCTATTCTGGTTGGGGATAGGATGTTTTGGGAAAAAACATGTAGGTTGATAGGTTGTGGAGTTGTATGGGTAGAACAGAGAGACCAGTCAATATTAACGTCTCCAAGTACTATGGTTTCTTGTGGGTAGCTGGTGGCTAGCCAGCTCAGGGTTTGCTCCAGGTTTTCTGTGTTCTTCCCTGGTGGGATATAGGTTACAATGAGGTTGATGCGTTTTTGAGTGTTTAGGCAGATCTGTAGGGCAATAATTTCTAGGTTAGAGATTATAGGAGGTTGTAATGGATTCCTAAGGATATTCAGGGTATTTTTAAACATAACAGCTATTCCTCCACCTTTTTTCTTTGCACGATCAGCCCTGAAAATATTATACCCGGGTGGGAGGATTTCTTCATTTTTAGTAGTGGGTTTTAGCCATGTTTCGGTTAGACACATAATGTCAGGGGAATGAGTAGCTATAATGGCGTGAAGGTTGTGAACTTTGTTGTTAATGCTTCTTAGGTTCAGATGTAGTATTAGAAGGGAGTCAGTAGATTTTCGGGTTAATTTATAGGGGTTAGAGTCTGGCACAGTGGTGGGACCTGTGTTAGGGTGAATATCGCCGTCAATGTTAATACGATTTTTCAGGTAAACTAAAAATCTTTGTAATTTAAATAGGATTTTGAGGTTAGTTTTGTTATGTGGAGTTTTAGGGTGATGAAGTGTAGTGTGGACTATTTTGGGGGATACAGTTTTGTCCTGGTAGAGTGAAGGTGGAATAGAAATGACATGGAGACTGGATTGGGAGTTGGTGTGGCGCTTAGGGAAGGGGATACCTATCAGAGTTTGGTTTTCATACGTTGTTAGGAAATAAGTGGTGATGAGAAGTATTGTTATGAGGGGGGTGATAGTATAAATGAATTTGGCCATAATGGAGATAAGGAAAGGGTAGTGGGAGAGGGAAGAGACTTAGTGTAGGATTTGGTAATGGGTGTGGGCCTTGAGGTGGGAGGAGTATTGGGGTGTGACGAGGGAGCTTTGGATTTGCTAAGGGGGAAAGTGGGAGGGACTGTTTGTTCCTATAAAAGTAGGGGTACTGGGGGCGGGTGGGATAAGGGGGCAGGGAGGGGAGCAGAGCCCGAGCAAAGCGAGGGCGAAGCGGAGCAGGGCATACACCACCAGGAGATTCGCAGGGTCTTAGAAGGAACAGTAGTTGAGAGCAGAACACAGCACAGAGGAGTTTCGACTACAGTTCTTTATAATGAATGCAAGGAAAGAAACAGTTTTCCAAGCTTTATAGTACTTAAGGTATTCTAGTGGCACTGCCAGGTTCCTGAGACTAGAACGCTATACTTCGCTATTAATGAGATAATTCCTGAGACTAGAACGCTATACTTAGCTATTAATGAGATAATAATGCTTTGAGTTTACCCTGTATTTTAAATAGTGATTAGGTTGCAGGTTTTGTTTTCTTTTTGAAGGTAAGTACTGGTCATAGCATTCGCTGTAGTTTGTAGTCTAGATGGGCGCGATTTTGGGTCTTGGGAACCACGCGTTGTTAGGTAAGAGAGGGGGGCTTCCTGTGATACAAGGGAAAGAGATAGGAATATTAGAATTACTAAGGTTGAACTGGTAAAAGCAGACTAAGACAGCTTTACGGTTAAACTGCATACAGTCTGGAGACTGTGTTTAAAACAGTATATAAACAGTGCATGTTACAGACAGTATCACATCAATAGCATTTTATCCATATTACCATAGCCATCCATTTAGCCATAGAGATTCTTGAGAGGATACATCACTTGCAAAAGTAAGTGATGTACCCGCACTGCACACATTATATGCCCACCCCAAAGTGCTTATGCAGCGTACATTGAGAGTGGTTAGGATAAATAATGAAAGCTCCCTGGTGGCTTCCTGGAAGATGGGCTACATCATGTTCAAATCTTGGCTGAATCGGATATGAATAGACTGAGTTAAAGCAATTGACCACGTAATCAGTAGACATGGGGGCCCAAAATGAATGAAAAAAGTTATGAAAATTCATGATCATTCTAGGGTGCCTAGCTATATCAATGTTTTGTCTTTTGTTAATGAATAATAAGTTATGTTTAATGAGCAGTCGTGCTTTTGTCTTAAAAACATACCTGAACTTGTGTTTGGTAATAATCAACAATGTGTAAAATTACTTTTTTTTTTTTTTTTGCCAGAATATGCTGCATATTCTGTAGTATAAACATTAAGTAAGTCCATCTATTCACGGCCCACAAGTAAAGCATAATTGTCATTTCTAGTCGTACTTTATTCATGACTTGTATGCTTAGAATGGCTGATCTTTAATTGATAGTCTTTGTCAGCTGTATCTTTTCCACCAGTTATTCAGAGTATAGAAATGCAACATTTATCATTTATACATTACTTGTTAAAAAGTATTTAAATGCTTACTCCTACGCATCCTCTATAATGGAACAATACATACAATGAGTGTTAATGCTCATTAAAAAAACATTAAATCAGTGCAGCAGGGAAAATACCATTTAACTTGGCCCTTCATTTAAAAATTTAAAGTCATGAAACTAGAAGGTATTCTGCTGAACTTGTAGTGCACCATGCTAAAAAGGTGGTATTTCAGGGACCTGCAAAAGGAGTGCTCCATCTCGTTCTCCAGTCTAAGAATGTAGCTAATTTCAGAGTACGTGGCCAAGATATGCGCAACCCCCCCAAAAAAAAACAAAAACAAAAACAAACAAACAAAAAATAACTTGTCAAAAGTCTTAAACTGAGCTGTCAGAACAGCTAGCAGTTCCTCACTTGAAGACCTGAACTGCCTAGCAGGGACATAAGGTCTCAGCAGCTCTTTCAGATAAGCAGGACCTATGTCACATAAGGTGTGGAAAAATTTTAAATATTTGTCCAGTTGCATATGGAGGGTGACACAGAACCTGTATCACATGCAACATGTGTCACATTTGAAGAGTGCCAGTCAGCAGTCAAGCCTCCTCTTTCTTTTCCAAGTCATGATGGGCCTGATCGCTAGCCAAAAGCTCAGAAGAGAGAGCATTGCAGTACTCAAGACAGGATATAACCAGAACATGCATCATTGTCACAGAATTCAATGGTAAAGTATAACATCTGATTTGAACTGTGTTCTTCAGATGAAAATAAGATATCTCTGGATCATTCAAAGCCTCATCCTTCATCAGTGTCAACTTGACATGAAAAAGATGAATGCCAAGGTCATGAATGAGAGACCAAATGTTCTCTCTGTGCATGTAACCAATGAAAAGAGCAGAGGAACATTAGATGGGTAGATGGTTGCATGCATCAACATTGCATTAGTTGTAGTTAGGCTCATCTTTAAGCATTTACAAGTCATCTGCTCAATGAGGGAATCCAAGCAATCTTCTAGAGCTAAAAAAAACAATATGTGCTATGAAAATGAAAGGTATAATCGAATGCCATCTGATTGTGACTGGTAGAAAACAGCTCTCTCTACATTACCCTCCCAAAGTGGCAGTGTATACCATGAAAAATAAGGGAACAAAAATTGAGTCTTGAGGTCTGACTCAGTCCATTGAGTAGGAACCTGATGAGTTCAAACCAGATAACTATTTGCTGAGTACATCCTTAGGGGTAAGAGGCAAACCACTGTAGGACAGTACCCGGTAACCTGCAGTGCAGTTTCAGATACATGATAATGATTCCAAGGTCATGAGAGTTGGTCGACTGAGACATCAAATAGGATGGTGGAAGAATGCTGACTTTTATTTCCTGCCATCAGGAGGTCAGGTTGTTTCCATAATCTCTCTGGATATAAACCCAGACTGAAAAAGATTTAACAAGCTATGAAATGTGAGATGGTGAATAAAGCTGTATAGGGACTACTATCTCAAAAACCTTTCCAGTTAATGGAAAGTGCAAGACAGGGTTATAATTCTCCAAAACATTTGCATCCAAAGATCATTTTGTGAGTACTAGCATAATCTAGTCCTGATTTAACTCATTACAGCCAAGTGACACCTCCAGTTGCATCTGCAGTTAACTCCTAGTCACAACTCTAGGCATCAAATATGGCTTGTTCATATTTCCATCAGTAACTCCAAAACCATGCTACATACAAGGCTTTAAAATATTTCACCTTAAAGCTTACACAATGGCAAATTCAACTACATTAATATTTTACCTCTGTCTAGTGCAAGTAAATAGATATTGATTGTTCTTATGTTATTAATTTATATAGATATAATTTTCACATTTTTCTAAATATCTCAACATTCAAGTATCACAGACATAACTCCTTAGCCTCATATGAAGAGCTTTCAGCTAGATGAATAAAATGCTGCTGACAGTATGTGTGTAGTGTCAGTATTTCCTGAGATACTGTATGTTGTTTACAAAATATTACAAATGTAATTATTGTGTTTACTGTGACTTATGAAATTCAGTTTAAGACCTAGAACCTAAAGAATACTATCACTATAAAAATAGTTTGGGATGAAGAGTTTGCCATTTATACTGCTTTCATAACTCATGTGGTTCCAGACATATGAACATTTGTTTGAAATGTGAAGACATAATTTGATTCTGTCAAAAGGATTAGGCTTCCCCCATTGGAAGTTACAGTGCAAACTTCCTGGGTTCCATTGGAGTGAATGAATTAAAACAGAAACAATTTGTTCTATAATGAAATGCAAGATTCGGAGAATAATTTTTTGTATTGTTTTTCCCTCAATGCCAGCTTGAACATCAAGCCTTGTCCCATCCATCTTAAGTCCATGTGATCACCAGCACAGAATTCAAGCAATCCAGAGGAGAATCCACTTAAGCAGCCATGGAAGTTGTTCATGCCATTATGTGCATCTTAATATGCATGTTGAAGGCATTTCTGTTGGCTGTAAGCCTGGCTGTGACAGTAGCACTTTTATCAATGTGATGGTTTACTTCGACCATACACGAATAGTGCATTTGCTTCTGCATACACACACGTGATGGCTATCATTACCAGTTTGTTAGAATCAAGCTTTACAGCCTTTAGTTTTATGCCTTTGTGCTGCCTGCAGATTTTTTGCTTCTTGGTGGGAATTTGGCGAAATATCACCACACCCCTACCCGCCCCAAGATGGTGGGCAAACATTGACCACTTGTTCCCATCATTCCCACCCCACTGCGTCAGCACCAAAACCACTAGTCAAACTCTGGCTATGTGGGTCAAAGCCAGGACTTTATCCCTCAATGCAAAGTTTGGGGAATAATTGGACCTAGCAATTTGAGACAAGGTTTTACCCATCTCATAATGTCAGGGTATAAAGTGCAGGTAGTTGAATGCAAAGCTGAAACTGAATTAATAAGCTTTTTGCAACTGACACGTAAAATTTTTCTCAGAATAAGTCTCAATCACCCATCTCAAGCAAATGACAGTTCTTGGTAATTGAATCCTAGGGAAATGGCTGTTTTATCTTTAAAAATTTGTCTGTAAAAATAAAACTCTTCAGTTTCTTCACAAATAAGGGAAAAAAAAAACATCTGTAGGCATGTTGGGCTGCACAACCTGTTGACCATCCAAAAGAGTCCTGCTGAAATTAGAAGTTGTGTAATAACTTTCTTCCAGAAGATCTTCATCTGCTATGAAGCAGAATTTTCATTAAATTTATATTCAAGAAGCCACTTCTAAGATCATATTAATGCTGTTTAGATTAGTGGCTTGCACACCAGCTAAGTTGTTATAGGCTAAGTCCCCCCAGCCCCTCTTGTTGTTATTCCCTAATTTGATACTTTCTGCTTGGATCCATTTAATTGAAAAGTAATTTAAAATCTTGATAATTCACCATAACAGTACTGGTCAGTTGCTCAAAGCTCTTATTTGTCTGGTTTTGTAGTCTCCCGCCTATCCTTTAAGAAATACATTAAGGCTGGTAACTTATGTTATGCTAGTATAATTACATACACTGACCTGTAGATCTTTTCTGTTAACTGATAGTTTTTGTGAGGGTTCTTGGACTGCCCCTCATGGTGGTGTTGTGGACCCGGTAACTGTTAGTCCTTTCCTTACTCTGCCCTTCCCTTTCTTCAGCCACTAATCAGAGCTAATAAATTACCTAGGTTACCAAGGGTGCCATATTTGAATTTTTACTGTTTTACTGTTTGAGTAGTTTGATGCTCATTGCATCCCTGTTTGGTGCGTTTGCCATGTATGTCCTTTTTTTATAGTATATTTTCTTTGTTTTCTTGTTCTCCAGATCTGCCTATGTTATTTTCACTGTGTAGTTTGTTGTATTTTAATATAGACAGCTAATGTGTTCCAGTATACTGTTTGTAATAGCAACGCTATGCCACCATTGATATCCTTGGTCAACCTGAACTAGAGTCTGTTTTGCATGTCTGCCTTTGCTCTTAATATTTTTAATTAGCCCACCTTATTTTGCTGCATGCAGTCTCCTTTTCCCATGCACAACTGCTCAACATAACAGCCTCATGACTGACATCGCCCATGCTGTGGCTAGCTGATATTATGTCTTACAGTTAATTTTGGCAAACTATACTATGCTTAGTTGTATCAAGCATATTTACGCTAGCTGGTCTGCCTTTTTTGAGGGGCATAATGACCACTTTCCTTACTCTAGTAACAGTTAAACAGGTTATTGGTGGTATGTAAGTGTGTATTTTCAACTTCGTTATTTTAACTTAGATGATGTTAGTGTTCTTGTTAACTTGAAAGCTGGTATAAAATTGTTGAGCACATTTATACCTTTAGTTACTGTGACTTGTCACCTGTATTTAATTCTCTTTTGCTCTTTTTATCTTTAATTATCTTATTTTTAACATACTTTCCATCTTTACCTGTTATTATTTTTTTATATTACAGCATACCTCACACTCAACAGGAGGTTTTATTGGCTGCCTTAGAGTATTTCCATCAGCAGTGTGAACGTTTTCCCAGATTTAATAATCCACTTTGGTGTCACTCAATTTATGTGACTGGCGAACTGACTACAGCTTTATAGATTATATTGTTGTCATTACATAATCCTGTTTGGAGTAATGGCTTGCACACAAACTAAGTTGCGATAGGCTAAGTCCTCTCACTCTTGCCAATGTTCCCTAAGTTGATACTTTCTGCTTGGGTCTATTTAATTAAAAAGTAATTTAAAATCTTTATAATTCACCATAACAGTACTGGTCAGTTGCTGAAAGCTCTTATTTGAGTCCATTTTGTAGTTTCCCTCCTATCCTTTAAGAAGGTTGGTAGCTTATGTTATGCTAGTATAATTACAGACACTGATCTGTGGATCTTTTCCTTCAACTGTGAGGTTTCTTGGACTGCCCCTCTTGGTGCAACCTGCTCCATTAATCCTCACTTTGCTCAGACTCTCTCCGATCCCCTACCATACCCCCATTCCCACCCACCTCCGCTTACACTACTTTTATAGCTAATCATGCTAATCTACTCCCCCTTTGGCCCTTGTCTTCTTTTTGTCTACTCCCAATCCAAACATACTGCTAATTTCTTGTCTTCCCACCTCCTTTAACTACACTTATTAACCTATATTTTACACACACCCTTTCCTTACTCTCTCCACCCTTTGCACTGTACTCCCCTTTTTATTATTATCCTAATTTGTCAACACGTTCCTCACTCTTTGTCTCTCCCTCTCTCTCTGTATATATATATATATATATATATATATATATACTTCTTCCTTATTTACACAGACACACACAATTTTGCTCTTCATCGCCTCCACTACACTTCTATTATTCTCACACCTGTCATAGGTTCATAAGTTCATAGGTGTTTACTAGGCTAATGACAATGATGACCACAGGGGCTTTTTTAAGTTTAGCCATGCATCCCAAATCTCTGATATGTTCTGATACCATTGATAAGTATAAGCATGGGCCTGGAAGATGAACCATTTACAGGTTACCTGAGTCCATTCGAGACATAGATGCCAAACAAGGGATGAATTTCCGGTTTCCCAACCAATTGTCCAAATTGCAGTTGAACTGGGTTAGACAGAATCTCCATAGATCTGGTAGTCTCTGGGATACATATCTATGTCTCTCTCTAGCAGGTACTGTTTATATCACAGACAATGTTTAAGTCTTTAGAACGGATAATTTTGGTGCTGTTTGTTTTGTGGATATGTAGGAGGTGCATTAGAGTGGAGTCTGACAATGCCCTGTATGCCAGGCATCATGGGCACCGGAACCATAAAGCGAGGGGGGAGGGGAGCCCCCACTTTTGCAGATCTGTCCCATTCTAATTATATTTCTATTTTGTCCTGTTCTTTAAATTTTTGAATTATTGTTTCACGCTTTAGCAGCTGTCATCGTGCATGCGATGACATCAGCTCAGCCCATGTATTTCCGGGTTTCCGGCTGGTTTGCTTTGAATGCAAGTGGGAATGGACATTGCTGAAGAAGGATTAGCTCTTTGAGTCCGAGCAGGAATGGCCATTGCTGAAGAAGGATTATTAGCTCACTGCATGTATTTCTGGACGATACTGCTGTTAAATCGGAGGAGTCTGGTGGGAGTTACAGAGGCTGGACTGGCTGTTAAATCCGAGGAGTCTGGTGGGGGTTACAGAGGCTGGACTTGCTGTTAAATTGGAGGAGTCTGGTGGGAGTTACAGAGGCTGGACCGGCTGGCTGTTACAGAGTAAGTAGGCTGGTACTGCAGGTGTGTGTGTGTGTGTGTGTGTGTGTGTGTGTGAATGCCCCCAGCAGGATACATCTAGTGGCTAGAGGTACTCAGGCTCAAACCCTGTACCTTGGGTACAGGAAAAAGAGCCTAAAGTCCCTAGCCACCATCACTTGTGAATTTATGCCTTACGTTTGTTCTGTTCCTTTTCTGGTTTGGTAAAACAAAACCTTTTATTCTAGCAATTTTCTAAGTTTATAAAATCTGTATTTGACATGTGTCCCTATTTTGGGGCTGTATTCCCCATTATTGGCTTTGTTCTGTATTTTTGTGCTAAGAGGTTGAGAGCTATGGTGAGATGTAAGAACTGAATTCACTAAATGATATGATAGCCATTTAAGTTTGTCTTCCTGTCTTTCAAGAAACTGCTGGTTTAGCTTAATGGTATGTTGCTCTGACTAGTGCACAGGGTTCTCGGTTCAATACTTGGCAGTGAAATGCATGGTGGTAACACATTTTATGCAAGCAACTTTCCAAAGTTATACATGCAATGTTTAAAATGTATCTCTGGTTTGTGCTCCCCCCCAATTTAAAATAACTTCAAGAAGCTGTGCAACATGCTTACACTCTACTGTGATTATTTATTTATATATTGTGTGTAGAAGTAGACTGTTATCATGGAAATGTTCTGAATAGTGCAGTTTTGTCATTATTGATGCATGCATTTTGCTTCATTGCCTACTGGAAAAATGTTCAAACAATACATTTAAAATGCAGTTGTGTGTGGAAGTAGACCTTTATGATGGAAATGTTCTGAATAGGGCAGTTTTGTCATTATTGGTTAATGCATTTTTTTTCATTGCCTACTGGAAAAATGTTTAAACAAATTTAAAATGCACTCTAACTTAAGTCTATCAAGTGTGTTGTATTATACAAGGAATATAATTTAATACAGGAAGGTGAATCAAGGAATGCATACATGTATGCATGGCCCTAAAAATGTGTTTGAAAACAGCCCGGAAGAAAGTGTGAAAGGTTCAAAATCATGGGCAAATTTTAAGCTTTACTCTTGTTACCAAAGCAATGGATGAAGGTAAAACAGTTCACACCACATTACCTTGATCTGGCCAAGCCTTTTGACACAATCCCCTACTCAGGTGTAGTACAAAAGATGAATAATGTAGGAGCAAACACTTACATCACCAGCTGCATTGCCAACTTGGCTCACAGGATGCAGGAGATCAAAACAGGGGAAGAGACCAGTCACCAATGGAGTCCCCCAGGGTTCAGTGCTGAGACTTTCTGTTTGGCATATACATCTCAAAAGTAAAAGGAAATACCAAAGAGCTTTGGCCAGCTAAGTCTGAGATGACTGCAAGCTAGGAGAAGTTATTGAATCCCCAGATGACTTAACCATCATTCAGGAAGGTTTGTCCCAAGTAATAACTGGTGTCAAAATCATGACAATGCCCTCTGAGAACTGATCCAGTTGTTTGGCATTTGGGAACTTGTGTGTACAGTGACCTAACTTTTGACCAATATGTGCCCAGAGTCATAAGAAAGCCTTTCTATATTGCACAGCTTATAAACAAAGTGATTGTGACTAGATCTAGAGATGTTGTTGTACCCCTTTACAAAGCTCTCATTATGTCAATCATTTTGTATAATGCCCACTTTGACATGTATCTGTCTAGCCACATGCAACAATTGGAATACCTTCAAAGATACCTTAATAAAAGGATACAAGTCCTAAACAATAGGTCTTGCATGGACCACCTCAAAGATTTATTACTATACTCAGTATCCTACAGAGTGCTTAGAGGTGACATGTCTGGCATACAAAGCATCCTCTGACATAATACAGATGGACCTACTGAACATCAGCAAGTCAAATGGCATCAGAAATACTCAGTCCAGGTATCTAAACTGAATGTTGTGGAGAGATGGATATATATCACAGAGGCTACCACAGTCTAATCCATAAAAATAAAGCAAAGCTCATCCATCCATATTTAAATGCAACCTGCATCTAAGGATGGGCAATAGAAAATGTACTCCAGGATTTCCCCTCATGCCACTAATGGATAAAGGTTGTTCCTAAATGCTGCATCCCTTACATGCCCCCTCAAATTATCTATGGTATGATCACAGTTGTTCTCACTAGGGCTAATATACAATTATCAGCCATGGGGATAGCTAAGACCAATCAGAAAATGTTAATTCAAGCACCAAAAGGGAACTGGCTAAGCTTAAAATGTCCTCCAAGTGAACCTATGTTGGAGTAGCAAATAGTTATAAAAAATTACCCTTTTTAGTTCACTAAGTGCCCCTGTCACCCTCCACCCTCCCCAGTCTTTAACAGCTTCCAGTGCCTATGCCAGGCATAGATCTCCTCTCAAAAGCCTGTAGGGGACAGAATACAGGGATAGGGGTTTGAGGCAGTCTGCATAGGACATTTTACTTACGCCCTGCATTCTTTTAGTGAGGAGCCTCTGTGGACATTCCAGTTGTTGGATATGCCTGGTTAGGTACATACCAAAGGGAGCATTGTACTCAATGACTGGTCTGATGAATGCCGAATCCAGTAGAACAATGACTTCCTTGGACTTAGATGCCTTATCTTTGTTTATAAGTTGTGCAACATAGAATGATTTCCTCACCACTGTAGACACATGATGGTCAAAGGCTAGATTACTATGTGTGTCCCTAAGTCCCTGACTGCTGGGTTAACTCTAAGGGGTGTGTTGTCAATATGATAGCAGGGATGGATGACTTCCCAAAGGGTACTATTATGCATTTCTTGGTATTTAGTTTTAGTCCATGGCTCTGACACCAGTTGTTTGTCTGTATCATCCCCTCCTGGAGAACATTTGTGTCAAGTGTGAGATTCAATGACAGCTCCTAATTTGCATTTGTCTGCAAATTTAGTCAGCTAGAGACCACTGACATTTGCCTTGACTTCTGAGAAGTAAATGCCAAAAAGGAGCAGTCCAAGGACTGATCCCTGAGGGACTTCACTTGTGACTGTCCTCTTTGCAGAGGTGGACTCCCAGTTCTAACTTCCTGGATCCTGTCTGTGAGCCAGTTGGCTATCCACCAGGTGACATACAGGTTTGTACCTAACCATATGATTTTGTTAACAATGCCTGAGTGGGGTATTGTGTCAAATGCCTTGGCCAGGTCAAGGTAGGCAGTGTGAACAATTTTGCCCTCATCCTTTACGTTGGTAACCTTCTCATAGAAGTCCACCAGGTTGAGTAGGCATGATCTGCCCTTGACAAAACCAAACTGGGTTGGGTCCAGTGTCTGGAGGTTTACTATCTCTGTTGCTCATCTCCATGATAATTCTTTCCATGGCTTACATATAAGAATAGTGAGACTTATGGGTCTGTAGTTTCCGGGTCTGTAGATGGTCCACCTTTGTGCAGAGGCATGACTGTTGCCTTTCTCCATTCATGAGTCATGAAGCCTGTTTGGAGGCTACAGTTAAATAAATAGTAATTCCAGAGGCCCTGATAGGTCATGTTTCATACTATTTAGAAGCCAACCTGGGATATTGTCTGGGACCACTGATGCAGTGTTAGTCGTAGTGAGAGCATAAGGACCTGTTCCCTAGTGAGAGTAGAGGGAGTTATATTTGATGATATTTCCTGAAGAAAGGTTGAGGGGGAGAGAGGAGAGTTGGAGCTGAATTTTTCAGCCAGGAGGTTTGCTATGTCTTCTGGCTCAGTATAGGTTGTTCCATTTACAATGAGCTCTGCACACAATTGTGTATTGCCTTTGAGGTTGCTGACATAGCTAAAGAATGCTTTGTGGTCCTCCTTGGTCTGGGAGGCAGGGTGGCTTGTTTTTTGAGTTAGTTCTGTACTTCCTGGTGGGTACATCTGCCTCTTTGCAGCTGTTAACATGCTTGTACAGGATTTCTGTGAACAGTTCAGCATAGACAGCAGTGTTCCCATGATTTATGGGGGCTTGAAATTTTGCCAAGTTCTCACTTAATAGCAGGAGGTTAGCTTTAGAATAGTTCCTGAATACCCCAGGTTTAGCTGGGGGTCCAGGTTTTATTTTTACTTCATAGGAGACCATTTTGTGATCTGACCTTACCAGGAAAGGCATTACAGTAGTGGGGTGTGCAGCACTCTCCCATATTAGTAAGGACCAGATCCAGTATGGTTGTACCCCTGGCTGATGTATTGATTATCTGGTCCAGGGAGTTTGTGTTTACAAAACTCAGAAATCTCTTTGCATCTACCTGTGGTGTTGTATAGGATTCCCAGTTAATAGTGGGGTAATTAAAGTCACCCATGGATATGGTATTGGGTTGGATTGTTAGTGTTTCTAATAAGTTTAAATACATGGTCTGGGTTTCCTGGGTCATAGAGGGGGACCTATAGCTTGCAAGGAAGTGGTATTGGATTTTGCCTATGGTTATTTGAACATGGAACAACTCAAGTGCATTGTCCTGTTTGACCAGCCTTGAAGTATATTTATACTGACACCTCCACCTTTAGTCCCTGCATGTGAAGTAGCTGGCCTAAATGTGTGAAAGGCATTATAACCTAGCACTGTTGGGGTGCTTTCCATGGCTGTAAACCATGTCTCAGTGACCACACAGGCATCAGCATTCTCTAGGGTAAAGAGAGCTTCTAGGGAGTGGAGTTTTTTGTTTAGACTCCTAGCATTCAGCAGTAATACCTTTAGATTTTCTTGGTTTTGATTTGCTATGTTGGATGTACTTTCAGTTTGACATTGCCTAAAAAAGGCACTATGGAGGAAGGCAATGTTTTAGCTAATATTCGAAAACCTAAAGTGCAGACCATCCCTGGCAAAAGCAGCATGGTCTGTTAACCATCTCCTTCCATGCTGATAGATATTGTACCCCATAGAATGACATCAGAAACTAAGCCAATTATTAAAGCTGGTCATCTCTTGTTCATATTGTGGCATCATCCTCGGAGAAGGTAAAATACTGCTCAGTGCTAGGCTCATACCTGCCTGAGACACGTATTCCGAGAGCTCCATGATGTCTCTCTTCATATAGTCTAGGGAGGGTACGTCTTGGGTCATTTACTCTCACATGGACTATGACTGAGTTATATTGGTAATTGTGGTCCAGTGAAATGAGTGCCTGCGTAATGTGGCAGATCCTAGCCCCTGAGCAACGGACTGTGACTTTCTCTTTACTCAGCCTAGTGAGAGGAACATCAGTGTGTTTCACGGTGGAGTCTTCAATGATTAGAAAGTTGGATTGTGTGGTGGCTTACCTTATGGGCTTAGACGTAGAGGCTCCATGAGATGTAGCTCTGTGTGTTGATGGAGGTGTTGTTTTGAAAGAGTGCATTTGGGGCTGCTGAGGGTATTTGTTATATGTACTTCATCTAGGAGGTATTTGTGGTTTAAGAAGGTTACATTTAAGTGTCTCAGCATATGTGGGTTAATATGTCTGCTTTGAATTGTGTGTGATGGGTGCAACATGTGTACTACTGACAACCTTATTGACATTAGGGGTACTTTTATGTGAAAGCTTTGCCTCCAGTGACATTGTGTTACCATGTCAGTTTGTTTGAGAATGAACTGGTTGTCAGTAGACATGAGGCAATTTCTACATTGGCTCAGGATGCCCATATCCACCAAGCCGGTACAGTAGGAAAGTTCATATTCATGGCAACAGACCCTTTTTTATTGATTAGACAGTTGGAGTAAAAATATCAGTCACTGTCAGGAGTGTGAGTTTTGCAACTATGGGAACAGTGCTTGTTACTACAAACTACTCGTTCTGTATGCAACTAGGTATTGGAGATCATTTTCAGTTGTGCTTTTACAGGAAAAATGTCACTCAAGGGTGTCTGAGTCTTTACAGAGCACTGCCAAACACCTGAGGGGAAACTAATACTGTCTTCTTACCATACTACATTATCACACAGAAATGTCTCACCTACCTTACTCACTCGCTTATACCCTTACATATTTTCTTCACTTTTGTAATAACTCCCTTTGTATCCTATTTCGATAACCCACTTACTAAGGATCAGACTTATAATTCACTTATCCCACCCCCTAAAAAGTAGACATAAGTACCTAATCCTCTGTCCCAAAACGTATACTATCTCATTATTCACAAGTAGGTTACTTTTGTCTGGTGACATCCACCCTAACTCTGCTACTCTCTTGTTCCTCTCCTAGCACTCCCCCCCCCATCCACTTCCAACACACACCAACTCCTCCAAATGCTTAACCTTTTGCTCCCTAAACCTATACAGCATACTCAACAAAGTCAGTGAATTCCAGTCATGGATTGTCCATCACTTCCCTGACATAACTCTCACTGAAACTTGGCTCAAACCCCACATCACTGACAACAAAATTATTCCCCCTGGATACAATATATTCCGCCTTGATAGACTTCAGAAGAAAAGAGGTGGTGTAGCTGTACTTCATACAAATCAACTTAACATATCCCCTATCACCATCTCTGTCCCCAAATTCCAATCATCTGAACTTTTATTAGTTAATTGTAAACTAAATAACCATAAAAAACTGACAATAGCTGCTGTTTATATTTCCCCCTGGCAATAATATTCCCATACTTGTAAACATTCGGTCTTGGTTGTCTCACCCCATTCATAATGAAACAGTAATACTTGGTGATAACATTGACTGGCAAACTCTCTCCTCAGATTCCTCTAACTGTACCATAAATCTCTGACTTCTCTCAACTTATCACAACTATACCTACTTCAGTAAACCAAACAACTCTAGTTGTATTCTAGACTGGATCCTTGCCTCCAATCCTAACCTTTACTGCAATCCTATCTGACTCATTAAGTGACCACTCTCCAATATGCATTCAGAGGTACTCCCAACAACAATGCAAATCTCACAAATACAAAGACTCATATGCTTTCCAACTTTGACCCTGTTGTGTTGTATTCAGTGATGCACTCTTGGCCATTAACTGGTCTTTCCTCCGATTCTTACCCCTTGACATAGCTGTTGACAAATTCAACAGATTTTTCTGGACATTCTTAAGTCTGTCTCCAATTAGGAAAATCAGAATAAAATCACACTCTGCTCCTTGGTTAAGAAAGTCCACTTGTTCCCTAATGCAAAAAAGAGATAATGCATGGAATCACTGGCAAAAATCAAAATCTCAGTCTCACCTACAAAGATTCAAAGAACTCAGAAACCTAACCTAAAAGCAAGTCATCTATGATAAGAAAAAGGTATTTCTTAAACTTCAGTCTAGCCACCATACAAGTCTCAAAAAATTCTGGGTACATATAAACAAGATGCTGTAGCCTGGTTGCCCAAGTTCACCTAACCCCTGTCCTAACAACTCTCCTCTGGAAACTGCTACCTTTCTTAACTCCCATTCTATTGACGCCATCAGTAAATTAGCTCAAAATAATAACTCTAAAAACTCCTCCTGTTGCATCCCTCCTTTAAATCCTTCTAATACCTTCTCACTAAATACTGTCCCCACTTCTTACATAAAATCTCTTCTGAGAAAATTAAAGCTATGTTCTCCCTCAGCTGATAACCTTACACCATACTTTTTAAAAATTGCCTCAAGCACTATAGCTTTCCCTGTTTCCATACTAATAAATCATTCTATCCAAGAATCTGCCTTCCCTTCCGTCTGAAAACACTTCTATATTATTCCAATACACAAAGAAGGTCAGTCCACTGATTTCTGTAATTTCTGCCCTATAGCAATTCTGACCCCCTCTCTAAAATACTTGAAAAATGTATTCATAAGCAACGTCTAGCCTACATCCTTCAGGAAAATCTGCTCACTCACTCCCACCATAGCTTCTGCCCAAACCCCACAGCAAAACCACTGCTCTTATTTCCTTTACTCATGGTGTATCCCAAGCCAGAGATAACAAATTAGTCTCCTGTTTATTGATCTCTCCAAAGCTTTTGACACTGTCTCCCACCCCAAACTACTTTGCAAATTGACTGATCTTAATATCTCTTATTTTACCCTGAATTGGTTTTCTATCTCTCTCTCTCTCCCACAGGCAGCAGTCTGTCAAATGGCTCTCCACCTGCTCACATTTTCTACCTGTTAATACAGGTGTACCTCAAGGCTCCATTTTTGGGCCACTACTTTCTAACATATTCATTCCTGTCCTCAGTCTTGTCTCATACAATATGCTAATGACTCCACTGTCATCTCTACTCCTGATAACCTCTCTGACCTTCTCTCACTTGCCCATAATTACTTTCACTCTATTAAAAACTGGTTAACTTACAATTAACTCATACTTAAACCCTAAAAAAACTAAACTCCTCCTGTTTCTCCCAAAATGTTTTGCAAATCTTAAATCATCATTTACCATTGCATCATTTAATAACACTGTCATTAACATTGAAAGACACACCAAACTGCTGGGTGTAATAATCAGTGGTCATCTTAAGTTTGATCAGCATATCTTAAACTGCATAAAGATGCATCAAACATTGGACTGCTCTGCAGAAATAATAAATACCCAACAAATGCCTCTAGGCTTACTCTTGCCCATGCCTATCTTCTTCCCTCCCTCCTCTATGCCTTTTCTATCTTTAACAAATTACATTCTTCCCTTAAGACCAAGCTTAAACTCACTTACAGTAAAATTGCTTGGTTTGCTGCTAATCAACCGTTACTCACACCACTGCCTTTCTTCACAAACTCTAAACTGACTGGAATTCCCCCATCAACTCCTATTCCATCAACTATAACTTATTCACACTACCTTAAACAGACCTTCCTTCTGCCCTGCCATCTGTTCCCTTATTTCCATTTACACCCTTGACCATAGTCCTCAAAGCTCAGAGCATCTCCTCCTAGATATCTATAAACCAAAAAAAAAAAAAAAACAATAGGCCAACACTTATACAGCTACTCTGGTGACCTAGCCTTGAACAAACTTCCACTGAAAATTAGAACTTTACCATACACTTTAAGCTTAAAAAAAAAACCCTTAAAATAAACCATTCTTAAATCCTGGATTTTCACATGCCAAAACATAAACTACATGTTTTACTCTGTTTTCTCTTCTACCTTCTCCATACTAACTACTTTGCCTTCACTTTCACTCTGCTGTTATCCTACTCTAATAATTATAAAGTATTCCTTTGTATTCTGAACTGGTGTTCCTTATACTTTGTGCTCTTGTAGCTATTTCTCTTTGTTTAACTACCTTTGACTGTTTATTCTCTTATTACCTTCTTTTTCACTCATTGTTGAAGTGCTCGCATATATATCATACTATTTTCTTAACATACTATGATGTTTACCATGTATTTAGTCTCTGTTATGACTGGAGTGTGCCATGTATTTTTATGTTTTTCTTAGTTAATATATTTTATCCTGTGATAAATATTTAATTCTGAAACTCTGGTTTGATTGTATTCTTACTGGGCTTTCCCCTCTGGCCTCCACTGAAAATGTGCCTTGGCTCATTAGGACATACCTGGTTAACAAATGTTAAAATAAATAAATAAATCTTCATTCCAAACTCTGTCATAGCCTGTACATCAAAATGATGTGTTGCACTGGAAAGTTCCTGAATGTCTCCAGTAAACTTAGTTGCTCCATAACAAATTCACATCTCATCACTGACTTAAATTTAAAAATATTCCAGGACTAACTATTGCACTGATTAATGAAATAGTTCAATGTGTAGATCTTAGAACTCTTGCAGAAGTGCTGCAAGGTAACCTAGTGGAGAGTATATTAATGGAATCTACAATTCATTTCTGCCCCTAACACATTTAAAGGTATTGGAAACCTCCAGCTTCAACTTCATCAGCTCCAAGCTCGATAAATAACCATGCTGCTGCTTCTATGCCAGAGCTCCCCTGCCTCAGGACTGTGAATTACATGGTAACCTACTGGAACACAAGACTGAAGGCAGGACACTGAGCATTCATCCATCCAGGTCTTACTGAGCAATACCAATGTGACCGTATGAAACATGGGTTAGTAATACCTACCTTTTAACAGACTGACCTGCCATTACGTCACATAGTTACACAAACTCCACTCCACACACCTTCAGATAGAAACAACTCTGATCCAAAACAATACCAAAGCAGCAAAATCTTCAGAAGTCAGGAATCGAAAAACAGGAACCAAAGTCAAATCCAAAAGCAAATTCTTTATTCTCCAGCGCCTCGGTGTAACCACCTTTCAAGAGTATACATTCTCACTGAAAGAATGGATATATATATATACTCATAGCAATTAATTAAACAATTATGTTCAAAAAAGTTTTAAAGCAGACACCTCCAGTTTATTTCATTATTCAGTCCACAGGGTGTCATTGTATTGTATTGCATTACGTCACATAGACCTTTACTAGGAAGACAGATGGTTCTTATTAGTCAAGAGATTGTTGTCCGATGCCTGAGATGCTCACAGTTTTCAATGAGAACCCCAATACATGTGTCATTTTGCCCTTGGGTGACAAGTAACCCTAATCTCAACATAGTTAATCCATTAAGGACATGAAATAACAGTGCTTTTCCCAGCTCCAACCCTTTGACCCTTCACCATTCACAATCTCCTTTATTTAGCTAATTCCATCCAGTGGAGCTCTTTTCATCTTCTACTCTAAACTCCTGTTATGTATGGCTTGAGCCTTTAAAAAATGATGTTGTCAACTTGCAGTTCAAACAAATGTTCATATCTCTAGAACCATATGTATTACTAGAAGACTGTTAATGGCAAACTGTTCAGCATAAAGTAATCATCTGATGTCAGTCTTCACTCAGTCCTTGACAGTGGGCTCTGTTCTGAGCCTTTGAACCAACTCGGCCATTTACTTCAGCTAGTGCCATCCAAACTCTCGAGCCAGGCACTATCTATAATGCTCCTCTCAAAATGACCTTAGATCTCATTTGCCGCTTCGTGTGTAAGATGTGTTTATCCTTCTCTTGAGCCTTGGCTTATTCTAAAGTTTTATCTTTATTGAAACTCTTATATTTGTATATTTCTGATTAACTTGCTTCTTCTACTCTCTGTCTACCCACTCCTCTAGTTTTAGCTTTTGCATGAGTGTCTCTTGTTCCTGTTTTCCTTTCTGCCATTGTTAGTCTTTTCAGGTACCATTGTTGGTATATTTCTTATCTCTTTAGCTATACCTTACTTACCATTGTTGGTATTTCTATCTTTTTCTATCTCCTTTCCTTTGATAAAAAAAAGTGTTGGTATATCCCTTCTATTAAATTGTGTGTGTGACTTTTTTTCATTATGGCTGAAAAACAAGTTTCTCTTGTCAAATCTTCTAAAGGCACCTCTGGATTTAAAAGGTGTCAGAAATGCCAAGGTAAAATGCCCAATTCTGATGGGAATACCCTGTGTTTATTGTTTGTGTAAAGTCCACTTACAGGAAACTTGTTCAATCTATCACAGGTTCTCTACCCGCACTCTTACTAAATGTAAGAAACAAATTAACATTAAAGGGACTTCTCAAATATGATTTTGAAGAGGCCATTTCTGGGTCTAGGACTGAAGCTAGCACATCTTCATCCTCCTCTTCTTCCACTATTAAGAAAAGACCTTCTTCGCTTCCAAGTACCTCAGAACCATCAAAGAAGGTCTCTAGATTGACCTCGGTGCCAAGGAGTTCTTTGGCATCTGAAGGTTTATCTGACTGAGCACCTACAAAATTATCAGAGCTGACAGCAACTTCCTTGGTACCCACAGAGTCCTTGGTGCCAAAACAATCAAAGCTGCCTTCATTCCAAGGAAGAAATATTCACCAACTATTGCCCCCTTTAAAGATAGGCCACCAAGCCCTTTTCTCGAAGTGAGAACCCCTAAGCCTCCTTCAACTGCCTTGATTTGATCTACTAAGGGTCTCTCAGAAGCCAACATTTTGAGACTGGTGGATCAGCTTCTGATGGTGAGGGGATTGTCCTCTGTTCCTAGCCAATTTGCCATTGGAACCAGCCAATCTATGACACTTCCCATTCCTCTTCCTCCAACTCCTGTTGAGTCTTTGGAGCCCTCAGTTCCAACACTCCCAGCATTGACTGTCTCTGTTCTGGTAGCATCCTCTTCTCTGGTTTTGAGAGCTGCCTTGAGCTCCTTTGCACTTTTGGCACCGGAGGCCTCTCAGGGTTGAGACTCTCTGGCCAGTTCTGAGGTGGATGAATCAGTTTCCTTGGCTTCGGAGTTCTCCATGTCCCTCAGTGCTTCACCCTGTGTAGCATTGACCCAGGCTTCTGTTTCAGGGGTCACCTTCTCAGTGCAGGGTGTGATCCCAGTTCTGAAGGAGTCTATTTTGGTTCCAGGCTCCCATCCCTGTATTGGGTGGCCAGACATCCGAATCATGGAGAAGGTTTTTTTCCATTGGAGACTTAGTCTTTGCCATCCCTGTCAGGACAACTTTTTACATCCCCTCAGCCTGAGCTGTCATCTGTCTCATTCCCAGGACAGAGCGATAGACCCACATTGGTGGTTTCCTATTCAGACACTTCCCCGGATCATCCTCCGAGGAAGTTCCTGCGAATAATTGCCAGAGCAAGCACTTAGACTACCCAGAGGAGTCTTTCACTGAAGATACTGATTTTGATTAAGGGGAAGGTTCCGCCAGGTCACCCCCTGATGATGTTTCCTTTGGGGACATCCTAGAAATCCTGAAATAGAGAGGTGGCTGGTCCTCCATCCAACCTTCCTTGGAGGAGTCAGTATACCTGGAGGCTTTTCATGGCCAGCTCTCTACTTCTTGGATCTCTCTGCCTGCTGACGATCTCATTAAATTGATCGCTCAGCGATCATGGAAGATGCTCAATGCCATCAACCCAATCCTCTAGAGGCCTGATTGTATCTTATCAGCCCCTAAGGATGAGCCACACTGGTCCAAAGAAATAACTATTGATGCCATAGTGATAGTGGCAGCCATGAAGAGGGAACTTTCTGAGGAAATTATGACTATCCATCCTCCTAACAAGAAGTCTAGGACTTTGAATGGCTTTGGGAAGCACATTTATGCTTCAATGACCTTCGCTCTCAGGTCCTTGAATTATATGGTGCACTTTACAAGATTACAGAGGGATTTGATCAAGGAGCTGTCAGATACCCTCTCAGGAGCAGTGGCTGAAGGGCTATGGGAAACAGTTACTGCTCAGCTAGCAACCTATGATGTAATTTGTAACTCATCCATGAGGATGATTGCTCACGCAGCTGACGGGACATCAAGAGCAGCGGGTTGAGGCATCACCATTAGAAGGCACTCCTGGATGCTCTTGTGCGACTTTATGGAGTCATTTAAAGTGTCATTCATCAGCACTCCATTTGACAGATCTACCCTTTTTGGTCCTAAGGTTAAAGACAATTTAGCCAGATATGAAAAGGATGGCAAGACCCTTTTGGCTGTAGGTGTACATTTCTGCACTCCTCAGAGGCCTTACTCTAGGAACCAGAGAAGTCGGAGACTATGGTTTAAAAAATCCAAAGGGCCTTTCCAGGATTCATGTGATAAAGACTTTCCCTGGGGCAGAGGGGGAAGTAATGAAAGACGCTGTCCCAGAGGCAGAAATGGACCACAAAACCAGGGGGTCCAGGGAATCTTTCTCTGATACTTTAGCACCCCTGAATGGGGCCTGATTGCCCTCCTCTGGAGGCAGTCGGGGATGACTCTCTCTGCACCAATCTGCCTGGCAAATATTGACTACGGACAAATGGGTGGAGGGAATAATATCCAAAAAGTCCCACCAGACCAAACAGAATCCAGGCTTTACTCAAGGTTCTTTTTAGTGCCCAGAAAAAACAGGGGACTGGAGACCCATCTTGGATCTCGGCCAGTTCAACAAGGCAGTTTAGCAAACAAAATTCCGGATGGTCTCAGTACAGTCGATACTTCCATTCTTGGAAAAAGGTAATTGGATGTGCTCTGTAGACCTTCAAGTTGCTTATTACCATATAAAAATGGACAAGAGCTCCAGGAGGTTTCTGTGCTTCCGGCTGGGAGCCAGTCATTTCCAATTCAGAGTGCCACCCTTTGGATTCAATACAGCCCCCTGGGTATTCACCAAATGTATGGCAGTGGTTGCAGCTCATCTCAGGCTGCAAGGATTTTGAGTTTTTCCTTACCTTGGCTACTGGCTCCTTACCACTCCCACCAGGCGTCGGTTAGAACGGGCAAGAGATTACACTCTACACCTCTGTACATTTCTAGGCATAACAATAAATTTTGAAAAGTCAAACTTACAACCTTCTCAGCAATTAGAATTCATCAGAGCCCATTTCAACACTGCTTCAGGAATTGCTTCACTCCCTCCAGAAAGACAACAATGCATCAGATCCCAAGTCAGATGAATTCTACAAAACAAAAGGGTTCCAGCAATACTAGTCCTACAAGCATTAGGCTCCATGGCAGCATCAATCACTCTTTTTCCCTTGGCAAGGACAGCAAAGCCATGGAGCATTTAGGCAAAATATGTACACTTCTGCAACTCTGGCTTTCAGTGGAATCAACTATTTTTTGACTCTGAAGATGCCTTTTTAGCTGTAATGCTAGGTGAAAGTGCTGTAGTCAACTGTGTGTCTGCTTGCTTCAACTAAACGTGCGAATTCAGTGGAATAAAAGACCATCCTTTCATTTTGAGCTTTGGGCTGCAGCTTTACTTTATTTGTGTTTAAGGAGGGAGAGTGGAGTTTGGTTCTTAAATATGCTTTAGCCCTGTTGGAGAAAATTTCCAAACAGCTTTCTGACCTCTCTGACTCGCCAGCCAATGCTCAACTGTCCTCCCTTGTTTCCCTGACCTCTCAGGTGACCAGGCACTCTATCAGATGCAGCTATGATGCTGCTGATGCCTCAGCTAGGTTGGCAGTATCAGCATCTGCCATGAGAAGGTATTCCTGGCTATACCTCCAGTCTTTACCAGGTGATTTTAGGGCTAAACTAGTAGATGCACCTTTAGACAATTCAGCTCTATTTGGATCCAAGGTTGCAGAATTGTTTAAGTCCTTGCAACAAAAAGGTAAGGAGATGCACGATTTAAAGCATCTGTTTTTATATCCAATTCCCAAGTTTCAAAGGCATTATACATTCAAAACCCAGTTTATCAGGAAGCATTCAGATCCTGCTTCCTCTTCCAGACCAAGAAAAGCTTGCAGGAAACAATCCACTCCTGCCTGGACTACATCATCTACCAGCCAGAGGATGCTCTTTCAAGACAGAGCAGGTGGTGTGTGACTACCTCCCAATCTTGAATACTCCCCCCTCCATCTCTCTCTCCTTATGTCTCTCACTGTCCAAGTGTGGAGACTCATCACTTCAGACAAGTGGGTACTTTCAATAATAGAACATGGGTACTTCATAACCTGGATCATCCCCCTAAAGAGAACGGGTATTTCGCAGCCTCCAAAAGAACTGCTCCACCTCTTACAGCCAGTTGTGGACAACCATATGGCCAAAGCCCCATCCAGCCTGTCCCACAGTCTGCAGTGGGAAAAGGCTTTGACTCCAGGATCTTTCTAGTACTAAGAAAAGAAGGGCCTTTGAGGCCAATTCTAGATCTCTCACATCTGAATCTTTTCCTGCACATACCTACTTTTAGGATGTTTACACTGCCAACTCTCTTCCCTCTGATCTGTCCTCAAGGGTTCATGGCTACCGTGGATATCAAGGATGCCTTCCTCCACATCCCCATAAGGCCCAGCTTCAAGAGTTTCCTCCAGTTTTCAGTGGCCTCCTCTCACTATCAGTTCTCAGCCTTGCCCTTTGGTCTGTCCACAGCACCCAGAGTCTTCACCAAATGTCTGGCATCAGTGATTGCCTTCTGCAGAACTCAAGGGAATCCAAATCTTCCCTTACCTGGATGGACCTACTCATCCAGGCAGACTGCAAACGGACCATCCTGCTTCAGTTGCAGGAAGCATTCCCCTCCTGCAGTCCCTGGGGTTTCAGATAAATTACCCCAAATCCCAGTTGGATCCTACCCAGGACGTAGTGTTCTTGGAGCACAAAATTTGGACAGATATCATAAAAGCCTTCCTTCCACACCAATAGGCGGAAAACCTGACACAATACCTACTTTTAGTACTTCAAACCAAGGTAATGATTGCAAGGCAGAACCTCAGGCTCCGGGGCTACATGGCTTCCACTATAGCTATGCTAACTTTAGCAAAACTTCACGAGGAAACTACAGTGGTAACTCATATCTGGATGCAGCACTCCCACCCCTGGAGTACAGGGTGCCCTCTTGCCCTGCCTCAAACAGGAGATCCATTGGTGGCTGACCCAGGTGAAGCTCAGCTCAGGCCTTCCACTCCAGCCCCCACCACCAACACAAGTTATGTACACTGATGCCTCAGACCTTGGTTGGTAAGCTATGCTGGGGCTCCTAAAAGTGCAGGAAGTTTGGCCAGAATCACACAGGAAAGAGCACATCAATGTAAGAGAAATGAGAGCAGTACTTCTGGCCTTGAAGGCTTTTCAACCCAGGCTTCAGCAGGACCCCAAAGCTTTTCACAGACAATACCACAGTACTGTGGTATCTCAACAAGCAGGGAGGAACCAAATCTTACTTACTTTGCAGACTAGCTCTCCTTGTGTGGGAACTAGCCACCAGTCAGGGAGTTACTCTTCAGTCAGTATACACCCCCTCCCAACCGAACTCTCAGGTAGATTCCCTCAGCAGGTCCATGGCAATGTCCCATGAATGGATGCTACACAGGGATGTTTTCTTGGACCTTGTCCAGCAATGGGGTACACCTCAAATCGACCTGTTTGCCTCCACCATGAACAGGAAACTTCCCTCCTTCTGCACCAGACTGCCAGACCTTCTGGCCATGGCAACAAATGCCTTTTCAATCTCCTGGAAGGGGATATTTCTCTATGCATTCCCCTCCTTTCCCTCTTGTTCAGAAAGTCCTGCTGAAGATCTAGCAGAAAAGGGTGAAAATCTTGCTGGTGACTCCCTATTGGCCAGGACAGCATTGGTTCCCTCTCCTCCTGCAGTTAGCTGAGGGCAATCACCACAATTTACCCCTCAGAGTGTACCTTCTCACACAGGACAAGGGAACCCAAATCCACCCACAGTGGCAATCTCTTCACCTCACCTTGTGGGGGATAGGACATGCTCACTGTCCTGCATGAGGTCAGAAAACCTAATATTAAGGATCTTACATATCCAAGTGGAAAAGAGTCTCCATATGGTGTCTTAGAAGGCAGTTGAACCCATTACAAAGTGAGGTCCCCCTAGTGCTGTCCTACCTGTGTGAACTTTTACAGACAGGGTTAGCATTCTCCTCCATTAAGGCCCATTTGTCTGCCATTTCTGCCTGCCTACCCACCCCTGGACCCCCCCTTAGCTTCCAGATTGCCTGCAAAAGTGCTCCTTAAGGGGGTACTTCATCTCAGGCCACCAAAGAAGCCCATTCTGCCTCCATGGGACCTAAACTATGTTTTAGAGCAGCTCACCTTACCTCCCTTTGAGCCAGTATCCAAAGCTTCCTTAAAACACTGCACATGGAAGACTGTTCTGCTAGTGGCCTTGACCTCAGGTAGAAGAGTTTCTGACTTGCAAGATCTCATGGCTATTCTACCCTTGCTCATCTTCCACAGAGATAGGGTAACCCTCAGAACCAACTCATCCTTCATGCTCAAGGTGGTTAATGACATTCCCTTAAACCAAGCCATCCATCTCCACACTTTCTTTTCCAACCCACAGGGAGACAGGACAGTGAGAGAGTATGTCATTCCCTTGATTTGCATGGACAGCTCAGGTTCTGTCTGCACAAAACCAAGAACATCAACTTTTTCCAACCCAGGGCCCTGGGGAAAGCAGCAACTAAGCAAACCATTTCAGCCTGGATTTCCAGGGCTATTATCTTTTGTTACACACACCATGGTAAACACTTATGAGGCAGTGTTAAAACCCATTCCACTAGGGCAATGGCCTCATCTGGAGCCTTCTTCAAAGGCCTGGACACTTCCACTATTCTTGAAGCAGACACTTGTTCTTCTGTGCATACTTTCTCAAAGCATTACAAAATAGACCAGATTTCCACGTCCAGGGCTGGAATCACCAGGGCTATCCTCCATGGTTTCTTGGAGAATTCTTCTGGGCCACCACCCCCTTCCTCACAATGAGCTTTGGCATTCACCCAACTGTACAGAATACTGCAACATGGGAACAGAAAGTCATAGAAAAGTTGTGTAAAATCTTACTATAACCATAGATGTCCTTCTCTTCCATGTTGAAGTACTCCTTCCCTTCCACCTACCCCTTTTGATATCAGGTATTTCCCCTCTTGGATGGCCCAGGACTTGCACTACCTTCTCTGGGACTGGTTCTGGCTGGGGCACTCAGTTCTGAAGTCTGGTGTGAGCAGATGTCACTTTTAAGGCCCACGCTCTGCTAACCATGTCAGACATCCCACGCATCATACAGTGGCTGCAAACCTTTATCTACTGGCCAGACGGTTGGGTAGCAAGAGGAGAAAACCCAACTGTACAGAATACTGCAACATGGAAGAGAAGGACATCTATGGTTATGGTAAGATTTTACACAACTTTTCTATATATCTAATTTGTATAATGTTCCCATTTGTTGCAAATATTTATAAATACTTTGACAGCTGTAACATATGTGAGTACTTTCTGTTATTACTATTCTTTATGTATATTCTGTTTTACTGCTGTATTACTAGCTATGTTTAACCTCTTCATTTGGTTTACCTCTGTAACCCTGCACTGAACCTGATGGTCATCTAATGAAAACAGTGTTCTGTCCCAGTTAACATAATAAAATAAAGCGAATATGACACTTTGTTAACAAAATAAATAAACTATGAAGCAGTTTCATGGGCACAGTATAGTATACCCAAGTACAATGGCAAGAGCTGCCAAAAGACAATGCCCCCTCCAAACATAAATTAACTATACCTCCCTTATAAGGATACAGTGAGATATATTATGGCAAATGGAATGCAGGCCTCTCACGAATTCCATGGCTAGGATGCAGCTCACACAAATATAAAGTGGTTCAGGGCCAGATACTGTAAAAAAAAAAAAAAAAAAAAAAAAAAATTCACATGCCATTGTATGGAAATATTTTGTAAATGTTAGTTATGAACGCAAACACACCCAAAATGAACTTGTTTATAGAGGTAGTCATAGATACTGAGATTCACTACTGAAAGGGGTCAGAGGTTCATGGGGAAATCAAAGGCTGTGGATGAAGGATGCTCTTTATATCAGGAGTAAATTGACCCATTTTAGGATATTGTTCAGCCATATGGTGTTTGTAGTGGTCATGATGTTAGTGGTGATCACACATGAAACCATGCAGTGAGAGTGCAGCAGCATACTTCTGCTCTGCATGCAGGCCTTATGAAGGCATGAATGCATGCAAACAGAAATGCGCTTCAGCAATCATGCTCAGGATACCACATGTGCATTGTAAATATGACAGCTTATGAGTAAGCCATCAATGTTCAGTGTGGAAAGAAGTTGCAAAAGTGCCATATGTAAGTGTTCCTCAACATTAGACTGCAACTATACAGACAATGAGTGTGTATACATTGTAGCCTGAAATATGTCACAGGCAGGTGGATGTATGTATTGTATGGACTTAGATGTGCAGGACATCCACAGTGGAATTAGAGTATGGATAACACACAGAACTGGGTGTGCACTCAAATACAGACTGAGGCAGCCAATGGGAGGTCAGCAATTGCAACTGGCACAGGCATGATTTATTTGCATATGTATTTGTAGCGCAATCCAGATAAATATGACCATGGATGTATAGCTGTCCTTGCAAAGATGTACACATTGAGCACAAGATACATACCTTAGTTGCTTAGTGGCTGTGTTTGAGGGTGGCACTGTGTAGTATTTATTTGTGTAAAACAGATTGATCTGCATGGACCTTTATCATACCCATCTTGGAAATGATGTCTGAACAACTGGTTTACTCAAAGTCAAACAGCAGGCAAATAGAGCCAATGAGCATCAACCTATTGTCTACAGGAAGCAGCTGAATAAGAGCTCATTAATTCTCTGCACAACTGCCACACAGTAGCACAACTTGCACAGAGGGTTTATTAAATGATGAAGGAACATAAAATGGTGCCAGTACTCAAAGGTACATAGGATCATAGCTAAGCACTAAGCTATCTGTCCTTACAAAGTATTTCAAGACTAGCCAGTTTAACTTTTGGTGCTAGAATTAACCTGTCTCATTGATGTTAGATTGGCCTTTCCATCCCATGGTCAATAATTATATGTTACCCTAAGTGAGAATAACTGGATCGTACCATAGATAGTTTGAGGGGTCCCATGCATAGCATAAATCATTTAGGAGTTGCCTTTGTCCATTAGTAGTACAAGGGGGCAGTCCTGGGGTAAATTTCTGTTTCCCACCCATATATCCAAGTTGCACTTCAATATGGACAGAGATGGTATCCTTTGTGAGATAAACCTGTCCTTCTAAACCATTCAGGTGATGTTGCAGAAGAGATGTAGATCTCTATACTGAGTTTTTCTGATGCCATTTGACTTGTTGATGTGCAGTAAATTCATCAGTATTAGGTCAGAGGATGCCATGTATGCCAGACACAGGTCACGACTTAGTCTGTGGGCTACTGAGTATAGTGACAATCCATGTAGGACATATTGCTTACTCCTTGTATTCTTTTAGTAAGATAGGTTCATAGGAGGATGCTAAGCTATTAGCCTGGAGGCCATTATAAGCCTAGCCAAGAATTTTGTCCATGTTCCCACAAAGTCAGCACCTGTTTCCTCTTTCCAGCAGGAAGACAGGTGGGATCCCAGGGGTGACTCTGTGGTCATTCCATTTTTTTGCATGTCAGAGGGGAATTATACTCAATGACTGGCCTAAAAGGCTGAGTAAAGGGGAACAATGACACCTCTAGATGTAGACATGATCCCCTTTGTTTGTAAGCTATGCAATATAGAATGACTTTATTATGACAATGGACACGGCTGAAAGGTCACAGTCAACAAAACTCAGCAAACCCTGAACAACTGTGTTAACTGTTAGGGGCATATTGTCAACTGTGGTAGTTTCCTGGGATAGATGACTTCCCAAAGGATACGATAATGCATTTTTAGCATTTAGTTTCAGTCCATAATTTGGACACTTGTTATTCACTTGGGACAAACCTTCCGTCAGGTTGGCTAAGTATTGCAGTGTCTGATGCTGATGTACACTCTTTATAGAGTATGATATTTAGTCCATATATGGCCACTGTAGCCATGTTCAAACCCACAATACACATTAAGCATAGTTCATTAAAGCCAGTTCAAAGAGACATCAGGAATGTAATGAAGCTTCTGTAGCTGATGAGGTGCTGTGGTGTGCCTAGTGCTATGTATATGGGGACCTAGGAAGCATTTTGAGTTGCAGTGTGCATACTGCACTGTCTGCAGAGCAAAGGAAACAGCACAAGCTTTATTGTGACTACTCCAGTAGAATGGTTGCCAAGCAGTAGATCTAGAACAATGAAACACCATGACTTATATTGTAATGGATGGAGCGGAAGGGGATGCATGTGGTGTGCTTATTGCACTGTATGCAGGGCTAAAAAAAACAGCATGATAACTTTTGGGGTTGTTTTGTCAGAAGCATTCAGTAGCAATATGAATAATGTACTTTGCAAAGGACCAAGGGAAAGCCATAAATTGTAATGCATCCAAAAAAAAAAACCAAAAGAATGTACTAGCAATGTGTAAAGTGCATTTTATGCTAGGTAAGGAAATATAATTGGGATTGGAATGCAGCAGGTGCTAGTTGGGACCATTGCAGATATGTCACAATGTGTTACCACAAGGTGCACAGCTTTGAACAGGCTACTCCTTCACATGCATCACATTTAGCCAGCCAGCTGGTGAGCCCTTTTTCCTGGTCAGTACACAACAGCCAGTTCTCCTGATTCCTCTTTAATCTCAGTCTCTGTTTGTTACATAACATGGTAATAAATACATGCAGAATGTCTTTCTATATTGACAACATGTAATAATACATAACCTGCAGTAATTCTTCTTGGTCACATAGTGAGAGAGATGTGTGACACCCTTTTCGTATCTGTTCATCAGGCATCTGAGGTGTGGTGCTGTGGATATCTGTGTGACAAGCTGGACTGTCTATAGTGACTTAGGTCTCCAGTGTGGGAAATGCTACTTTTAGTAATGCTCAGATGAAGATGGCCTAAGTATGAAACCTTGAGATCTTCATGTCATTGTGCCCAGATGACTTATGTAGTTAAAGAATTGAATGTATAGTCATCCTCCTTGCCCCCATTGTGGTACCTAGCAATAATGCTTCATGTTCCCACCATATTCAATATCTAAATTGAAGAATAATGTACATATGAACTGTGACTTTCTTCAAAGCCACCACTGACTGATGCATCTGTTATAAAAGATACGGTACCTGAGACAGGGTGCATCTGTTTTAAGAGTTAATGATGTACCTGAGACAAGGTGCTCCAAACAGCATCCAATATAGCATGCATATTCATGCTACCAGATAACAGGCAGATGTAATGCCACATAGGAGAGTATTAATTGTTCACTTTCTACTATCAGTGCAAAAGCCCACTAGGAATCAGAATGTACACTAGGGCTAACCCTCAAATTGGTCACTATTGATCAGCACAGTATCCCAGTAAATAAACAACATCAGAAGTCACATGACTAGCCTCTTACAATGTGAATGTCACAGTATATGTGGGATAAAAGGGAAACAAGGGTTGTAATGATTTTGAGGCCACTATGGTGGGGTATGGTGCACTGCACAAGGGCCAAGTGTGATAGTTAGAAAAATACTTTTTTCTCTTGACACTGATGTGCAAGCTGTCTTCTTGAATGTTGGAATATGCTAAATGCAGCCAACATTAGCTGTACCACTTATGAAAAGCACAAATACCTTAGTTCAATAAAAGGAGAGTCAGTGAGCCATCAAAGGATGAGCCCCTATTTTATCTAGCCAACATACATATGCATGACCCACACTATGCTAAATTTACCATCTCAAAGATGACACATCTTGAAAATAAAAACAACAGCATTGAAGCATGTAAAAAAGAGGGACCTTTAATGAAATACAAATAGGAAAACTATGTTTCTGCTTGGTTTGCAAACCCTTTGCACCTTCCATATGGGAGAGTTGACACCCAATACCCTTACTAATTTACATTCTAAATCTGATGCTGCATTATCTTGAAAACAAAATGGGATATTCTTTGGCAGTACAAACAAAGTGGCTACCTTCTTTCAAGATAGTGTGAGTTTCAAGCTACAATGTAAATTAAAATGGATTTAGACTGATGTGTTTTTATTGCCAGCTCAGTGTTCTGTGCTTCAATAAGATATTTATTCAGTAACTGAACTGAATCCTCAAAGGATGCATGTATGTATGAGATGTGCTTGGGTACCAAACAGAAGTACAATGCAGCAGTGATAAACATCTGCATATGGATTGAATTCTATATCTGATCAAGCTTCTTGTATCTTGGAGCTTTCATCTTTTTTCAAGGTATAACAGTCTCAAACAGATAAGTAGCAGGACTTTATGGGGCACAGCCTCCTACAAAACATGCTTTAAAAACTAAGTGATTTTTCATTTTAGTTTGTAGGTGGGTGATCTCAGTCTTGTGACTGAACATTTTTTTTGCCCCGCACCCTTTCACTGTCAGGTCTCTTTCCTACTACTCTATTGACTTGTTCCTACTTTCAGGCCCAAGGACTTATCATTTATTTTTATTTAGCTATTTTTTATCCTTTGTTGACTGTTTTAGTCACATTAGGCTGGTATTCTCTTTTTCAGGGAAGACTCAATGTGACATTTATACTTTTAGGGGTAATTTGGTCAGAACATTGGGGAACTTGCCCTACTCATCATTGTTCTGAGTGAGAACCATTTTGGAGGGGCACTTCCTGTTTCCAGTTCAGGTGCAGAGGTGGTCCAGAGAGACAGGAAGGCAGATGGAGAAAGGAGATGATTGAGTAGTGAAAGAAATGAAGGAAAAAGCAAACACTGAGGCCAGAAAATATGTGTAGGAATCAGAGAAAATATTTCAAGGAAACCTGTTTGATGGAGATGACTCAGTAAATGGTGGTTGTATCATTACAACCCTCCAGTCAGGAGGGTTGTGGCATGAGTTACTTAAAGAAATGGTGGTGCAGAATGAGCCAGAAAATGAAGGAGATGTTTCCTGGGGGGATGTTATGGAGGAAAAAAGGAGGATGCAGTGACAATCCTGAAGAATAGTGGTGAAATGGAAAGAAAACATATGGAGAGAAAGTAAAAGAAGGCAAAAGTGGAGTAGCATAAGGAAATGAAAAAAAAAATACGGAAGTACTTGACATGGATTCAAAGTAAAGAAGACAAAAGAAATGGACAGGTATGAAGTGTGAGACAATTTAATAGCTCCTTTGGGTGTAAAAGCACATGAGGTAAGATGATTTATTCTTAACAAAGAGGCATTTTGTGACACTATATTTGAAGCTATTTTTTTCATTGGAAAATTTTCTTGGAAAATATGAAAAAGACTGTAACCTGTGGAATCTTTATGCAATAAAAGCATTTAACAAGGAAGCAAAAAAGAAGATTCATGTACAATTTAAAACAGATGTAGAAAGACTTTGAAACTACATTTGAAGGCTATATGTAAAGAAGTACTGGACATTGCAAAGGTTTATTACAAAAGGGGTTTATGCACTGGTGGATGAGATTGTAATATTGTGTTAAAAATAGAAAGAGAAAAATATATACATATACCAAGAATGATAAATGTGGGTGGCAATAGAGGTGTTGTAAAATACCAACCCAAAACATGTTTCTTTTGCAGAAAAGAAAGACATTTCATAAGTAAATGCGTCAAAAGAAAATGTTATATTTGTGGGGAAATGGGACATGATGCAAAAATCATCTTCTTTCGGCTGTTCCCGTTAGGGGTCGCCACAGCAGATCATCTGTTTCAATTTCTTCCTCTCCTCTGCATCTTGCTCTGTCACACCAACCACGTGCATGTCCTCTCTCACCACATCCATAAACCTTATCTTAGGCCTTCCCCTTTTTCTGTTACCTGGTAACTTCATCCTTTGCATCTTTTTCCCAATATACTCAGCATCCCTCCTCAGCACATGTCCAAACCAATGCAATCTTGCCTCTCTGGCTTTGTCTCCAAACCTTCCAACCTGGGCTGACCCTCTAATATACTTATTCCTAATCCTATCCACCCTCGTCACACCCAGTGCAAATTTTAACATCTTTAACTCTACAACATCCAGCTCTAACCCCTGCCTTTTTGTCAATGCCACTATCTCCAACCCATATAACATAGCTAGTCTCACTCCCCTCTGAAATGTTATAAATGTAATAAAAATAATAAAGAGGACATAGAAGAATGTTCTGAAATAAGTGATGAGGAAGATAGAAACTAGGAAGTAGTAAAAGGGGAACAAAGAATTATATTGGTAAAAGACAGAAAAAGAAAATGTAAAGGGATAGGTACAAAAGAAAAAAGAAAGGACATGGATGAAAAATACATATACAGCTGAAGATTAGGGCTTGGTATAATTATAAAGGTGTTTAACTCACAAACATAAGGTACAGGGTTTGATTTTCACTGTTGGAAAGGAAATTTGGTAGGCTTAGATTATCCTATTATGAAAGCTGGCCTAGTAATTAGCTATGAATTTATGAAACCATGAATCTAAAGAAAAGGAAAAATGAAAATTTTAGAGTGCTTCCTGTAAGTGTGAATTGTATTAAGAATATAGTAAGAAGAATAGGAATTTTGGATTGGTGTAATGCATGTGATGTAGATGTTATTATATTAGAAGACAAAAGATGTTAACAAATGAATGATTGCAGACAGAGAAAATATGGCAGGGGAGATCATCTGGAATATGGGAAATGAGAGATGTAGAATAGCTGTATTCTGTAGAAATACAGTAAAGATATTAGATGTAACTTTAGCAAAAATGGGAAGATTAACCATTGTAGGTTTAAAATGAAAGAACACGTATATAGAATTATAACATTATATGTTTATACTAACTGTAAAGAAAAGGAAGCTTATTTAATCAGATCTGAGACTATGTAGTTATAAATATGAATAATATAACAACAGGAAACTTTAGTTGTGGTTTAAGAGGCATGTTTTAAAAGAAAAGAAATTATATAAGAAAATGTTAGAAGTTATAAGATGTGGTAAGTTGAAACTTTTGGGACACAAATTCATGGACTTACAAAAGGGGTATGTATAGAAATAAAATAGATTATTTTATAGTATAAGAATGTTTACTTAGAGAAGAAGGGGGGGTAGTTGAATCAGGATTTTCTGATCATCGTGCAATATGGCAAGAGATGAAAGAAAACGAGGAATGTATAAAAATAGGCAAATTAATTAAAAGGATAATGAGAAAGCATGGAATGAAAGAAAAAAAATAATAATACAGTTATGTAAAGATCATATTACCATGAGAACATTTTATAAAAACTGGCCTGAATAGTGGATGATATTTAAGGAAAAATATAATTTTTTTTTACAGTAACAATATGATGCGAGAAAAGTAGAGAAAGAAAAATATAAAAGAATACATACTGCACTGGGAAATTTAGAACATAATGATATAAAGTACTTTGACAAAGAAAAAGAGTTGTATGAAATAAATCAAGAAAAAATACAAGAATTGTTATATAAACAAAGATATTTTTTACAAGGAAAAGAGAAGTATTCAGTTACTTAAGCAGATTAGTAAAGGAAGATGATAGTGTAATGACAGAAATGAAAAATGTAAAAGGAAGAAACAGAAAGAACTCAAGAAAAGATTATGAATAGTGTAGTGCAATATGTATAAAAATGTTTAAAGAAAAAAGGAGGTAGTAAAATAAAACATTGAAAAATAAAAATGTTAACATAAAAAGAGAATAAAGAGTTGGAAAAAGAGGTTTCTTTAAATGAGCTAGATAAAGTATTAGGACAAGTAAATATAGATTCATCTGCAGGCCCAGATGGAATAGTGTATGAAATGTATGCAAATTTAAGGAATTGGTAAAAAATATTTTTTTTAATTTTTGAATGAATGGTTAAATTATGGTTTTATGTGTAAAGAATTATATAGTGGAATACTTAAGTTCATAGGGAAGAAAGAAGATAAAAGAGAATTAAAAAAACCGGAGACCAGTAGTATTGAATAATAATGACTATAAGATATTTATGAAAATAATATAAAAGACATCTGAAACTAAAATTTAAAATATTGTGGAAGATAGCATATATAGTATAAAGGGGGAAGGAGTATTAATGATAGAGCCATTGTGGATGATATTATGAACAGAAAAGAAGTAAATATCATGATAAGAGACATTAATAAGGCATTTGACACAACTGGGCATGAAATCTTACGGGTGATTAAAGAATATAATACAAGTGAGAAAGTTAACTATAAAAGCACTACAACGAGTACACCAATAAGTGCCCTCACTCCGTATAAAACAAATTCACTGCTGGCGAGAACGAGATAAATGAAACAACTTCAATTTTATTAAAACAAGTAGCGGCTGAACAAACAGAAAAATAAATGAAAATCAAGTTAAGCGCTTTCACCCAGCATATCCGGGCTTCATCAGAACTAACAAATTAGTTCAATAACAAGTCATTTAAAACTTTTTTGGGGCCAAAAACTTTTTTACAATATTTAAAGACACAGATACAGCTAAAACAATTGGAGTTGCTGGAAAAATGAATGATTAAATTGAATGATTAAATTGTATGTGTCACATAGATCTCTGACAATATAAATAGAAATGAAAATAAGTAGATAAATGCATAAATATATAAATAAATATGTAAATAGATGTGTAAAGTATGTAGAATAGGTATGTAAAATGCCCACTATCAAGTATAGGACAAAACTATGTATGTGAGAAAGCATAAAAATACACATGTATAATATACATACTACTAAAATTACTAAAAAACTATCATAGCTTGTAAAAACATAAATTTGAATTTATATATTTGAATTATTAAATATATGAATACATATATAAATACTGTATAATTCAAAAATGTTTTATGAAAATAATGACATAATATTACGTGAATATTAATATTAAGTGTCTAAAGTATATAATAACATGTAAACATATTATAGTGAAAAATTAAAATTAAAATTTAAATAAGAATTAATTATATAATACGATAAATTCATAAATAAATCATAAATGGATTAAAATGTAATAATAATGGTTTAATAGATATGAATTCATTTAAACCAGGTGGTGTGGTGGCATCTAGGTATATTTGCCACCATGTCTCTTTGTAACTGAGTAAACTTTTAAAATCCTCTCCTTTGGGGTCAAATTTAATGACTTCCAGTATAATAAACTTGATGTGATGATCGTCCCCTTCTCTGTCAATATGTCTGTAAAGTGCGTTGTTGTTGTCTTTAGTTCTTATACAGTATGTGTGATCATAGATCCTTTTCCTTAAATTTTTTTCCATTTTACCTATGTAAAAACTAGAGCATTTCTGATAAATACTTAAATGTATGACCATCTTGCCATTACAGTTACCTGCCCTTCTTTTTACACAACTTTTATGTCCATTAGCCAAATATATACTATTCTCATCAGACATATATTTACATTGATTACAAGAGCCACATTTCGGGCTCAATCCAGGAGTCAACTTATTATTTGTCTTTCCAATAGTTTTATATTCCACTAGTTGTTTGATGTTAGTTCCCATTTTATATGTAAACTTCGGTTTAGCTCCCAATACATTACTTAACTGAGTTTCTTTGGATATAATGTACCAAAAGTGATTTAAAATCTTTTTAATATAGCTGGCAGCTAAATTGAACTGCAAAATGTAAGACCTATGAAAGGAATCAAGGCTATTAACTAACCTGTTATTGTCACTTTCATAGGACGTACATGTCTCTTGAACTACCTGTTTATGTTTACTCCCTAATAAGGGTTGATATCTAGTATTTCTAAATTGTAAAATGTATTGAATAGTATGGTCCATCATAGTAATAGGATATCCTCTTTGTATAAATAACTCCTTTATAAAATTTAATTCAGAATATAATAGTTCATTGTCAGATGTCATAAGTGCGGCTCGAACACACTGACCTTTAAATACATTGTTCTTCAACTTCAACTTCAACTTCAAGTGAGAAAGTTAGGAAATTATGTATGTCAGAGTATAGTAATAATAAAGGAAAAATATTTGTAGAAAAGTGAATAAACCAATAACAACTCAGCTTCCCGGATCAATAAAGGCAATCCTCCTTGTCTAGTGGGTACCACCAATAATTCCATGTTGTAATACAGAGAATATAATAGACTCGACCTCAAAAATACAAAGCTTTATTGTGTAAAATTAAATTAATAAAATTAACTTCAGATTTAGCGCTTTCGTCTCCTCACCGGAGACCTCTTCAGAATCAAATTAATAACCACTGACATCACATATTTATACAGTGCTAATCACAGTTAATTACCTTCAATAAAACAATTTCTAAAATTGCAGTCAATTATCTTAAAGAAATCTCTTATTTGTGAAATCACTTTTATTTTTATTTTTATTATTATTATTATTATTTTTTTTATTTATATTTATTTTTATTTTTATTATTTTTATTTTTTTTATTTTTGATTTTTTATTTTTATTTGTGTTTGACAAGTTGATTTTTTTATTTTTTATTTTTATTTTTGTTTTTTGATGATTTCATACATACATATATATATTTTTTGTCATACATTTTTACATATATATATATATATATATATCCACATGTATAGCATATAGTATATATCAGATATTATATATTTTTTGCTCTTTAGGAATGCATTTAAAGTGATTTCACAAATTGATTTTTTAACATAAGAGATTTCTTTAAGATAATTGACTGCAATTTTAGAAATTGTTTTATTGAAGGTAATTAGCTGTGATTAGCACTGTATAAATGTGTGATGTCAGTGGTTACTAATTTGATTCTGAAGAGGTCTCCGGTGAGGAGACGAAAGCGCTAGATCTGAAGTTAATTTTACACAATAAAGCTTTGTATTTTTGAGGTCGAGTCTATTATATTTTCTGTATTACAACGTGGAATTATTGGTGGTACCCACTAGACAAGGAGGATTGCCTTTATTGATCTGGGAAGCTGAGTTGTTAAAGGAAAAATATTTGTAAATGGCTGGCTAAGCCAAGAGGTACATAGGAAGAGTGGTCTATGATAAGGATGTCCAATGAGTTGTATACTCTTTGCATTAGTTATAAACATGATAGTATGTGAAATAAATTACAAAATGAAGGAGGTGGGGTATATAACACCTGAAGGGTTAAGAATTCCAGTTCTGTTAACATATGCAAATGACATTATAATAATTTCAAAAGAAATTGGATAAAATAAGTAATAATTTCCACAAATGAGTGTCTAGAGATGATAAGAATTTATTTAAATAAAGAAGGTTTTAGGTGATGTAAAGATTAGGGGTGTCTATTTCACAATGAATAAAATTTCTGAGATAGGCATAAAATGTGAGAATAAAGATGTAAGTAGAATGCAGTGGGAAAAAATAGAAAAATAAAGCAAACTTTTTTCTGGAAAACATATAAATTATCATTCAGAAAAAAAATGCTTATTTGATAAATTCAGTACTGATGGGAAAAATAGCATACTAAGCAAGTGTATTATATTGCCAACAGTATTTGAAAATGAATTATTGCAGATATTTTTTCATTTACATGGGGTTTTCGATAAACCCAGTAAAGAGGAGTTTTATATGTAAATCAAGAAGAGGGTTAAGGGTTAATTAAACCAGTGGTATACACTACTTCATTAAATTTGTATAAAGTGTTAAAATGGACAAATGAAAAATATGAGAGATTAATAGTAAACTGTATAAATACAAGTATGATACATTTTGGAGTATGGTAAAAAGTAAAAGAGCATAAGACTGTATAAAGGAAGAAATAAAATGTTATCAAGAAAAAATATTTTTGTGGAAAATAAAAATTGATATAGAAAGTTATAAGAATGTAATGATAAAACATTACTATGTAAACCATGGGAAAATCTAACAGATGAACAAATTAAAGCTATAAAATTAAGAAGCAAATGGTGCAATCAGAAAGTAAAATGTCAAGATTTTTTGTGGAGATTGGTAATAGATAAATTGCCAGTACAAGTAAATATGGCATATAAAAAGAAAAGGGATAGAATATGTGTACATTGCCAAGAAGAAGAAACAATGGAACATGTGTTCTTGAGATGTAAAAGAGGAAAAAAAACTTATGAGGAAACTGTAAAGACGATGTTTTGGAGTTATAAAAGAAGAGGATAAAATAAGCATGGATATGATTAAATATAAGTTATAGGTTCAGAGGTTCATACTAGGCTATCTGCCCGAGGGCATTTACAAGCCTAGCCCATCGTTTTGTGGCTTACGCCACCCCTTTAGTATGGGGAACTATACCCATTATTTTGCTGTGCCTCTGTCGAGCAGTGACACTGAGGTAATCCCTGGGGTATATCTGCGATCTCCCATCCATTGGTCGAGATTTCTCTTGAACAAGGCCAGCGAGGTGCTCTGCCTCACATGTACCGGGATTTTGTTCCACAGCATAGGGAGTCTTTGGGTGATGAATCTATCCCTCCAGCACGTCCTATTAATAGCCGTGTCGAGGTTTAAGTCTCCCGCCCTTGTGGCTCTGATGGATCTAGATTTTTTGAGGTGAAGCATATTCATCAAATCTGGGTTTGACATGGCCTTGTATGTTAGGCAAAGGTCACCTCTGAGCAAGCGGTAAGTGACTGAATAGAGCTGTAGTTCTTTCAGTCGGGCAGCATAAGACAGATTTTTGAGACCCTTTATCCTTTTGGTGAGGAACTTTTGTGGCCTCTCCAGCTGCTGCAAGTGTCGGGTCAGATACATCCCGAATGGGGCATTGTACTCAATCATTGGTCTGATGAGTGATGAGTAAAGGGAGACTATGACCTCCCTTGATCTAGATGAGAATCCCTTCATGATAAGGTGGGCAATGTAGAAGGTCTTCCTAACTACTTTAGCTACATGGGTGTCGAATGACAGACTACTATCAACCTGGGTCCCCAGGTCCCTGATAACTTCTTCTGTGCTCAGTGGATTGCCACCTATTTGGTAGCTAGGGGTAACCTTGTTTTTCCCAAAGGGTATGACTATGCATTTTTTGGCATTTAACTTCAGGCCGTGGCTCTGGCACCAGTTATCCGTTTCTGTGAGACCCTTCTGAAGGATATCTGTGTCAGATGTGTTTTCTACTATGGCGCCCAGTTTGCAGTCATCTGCAAACTTTGTCAGCCATAACCCTCCTGTGTTTGCTTGTACTTGGAAAAGTAGATGCCAAACAAGAGTGGGCCCAGGACTGAGCCCTGTGGGACACCACTTGTGACAGGCTTTGAGTCTGACATGGCGCCAGCAACTCTGACCCTGTGGGTTCTGTCACTCAGCCAGTTTGCAACCCATCTTGTGATGTATGGGTTAACATTTAAGCTGATGAGTTTTTCAATGATACCCGAGTGGGGTATTGTATCGAAGGCCTTAGCCAGATCGAGGTAGGCTGTATGGACTGCCTTTCCCTCGTCAATGGCTTTGGTGACTGTTTCGAAGAAGTCAACCAAGTTTAAAAGGCATGATCTGCCTTTGACAAAGCCAAACTGGGTTGGATCCAAAGTCTGCAAATTCCCTATGTCTTTATTTATGAGGTCCATTATGATCCTCTCCATGGCTTTGCAGATAAGGCTTGTCAAGCTAATGGGCCAGTAATTTCCAGGGTCGGTGGAGGCACCGCCTTTGATATTATAAGTATAGAGATAAAGAATATTTTTAAAAAATTATTTTATTTTATATGGGTTATATGGAATGAAAGAATAAATGAAATTATGTTTAATGCTAAATGGATTTTAGCAACAATATTATATAAAATCAGATGGTGGTTATGGAAAAAGGAGTGGGGGTCTAATAGGGATGAACATTTAGCATGATTGTAAAGGAAATTATGAATATGTATAAACAGGTATGCATATTTATATATCTGTACATTTGCAAATGTTTGTAAATAAGAGTTATTTCTGTATATAAATAAAGGACCCCTACTCTTTTTGAGTGGGGACATTGTTTGTTGTTGCACTTCCTTCTTCTAGTTTGGGACTGTATTTGCCTCAGAGAAGCAGGAATAAGTATGGTGAGTGTTCCCAGCATGGAGGAGGTTGTTAACAGAGAAGTCAAACAAGAGTCAGATGATTTAACTTTAAGTGTAAAGGAAGCTGATCCTTCACAAAAACAGAAAATGGAAGAATAAGCAGTGTGTGAAGGAGTGAAGAAGATATTTATAGTGAATGGGAAGGGAGAGGCAAAGGAGGAAAATTATGTAAATGTTGTTGAATCTTCACAAGATTCAGAATTTTTTCCAACAGAGATTGATCAAGGAAGGCAGTGAGTCACAACAGTGGTGTATTATTACAACCCTTCAGATGGGAGGGTTGTGGGATATGTATCTGAATAACTTAATTAATCAAAGTGAACTTGAAAGCAAAAAAACAGTGTCATGGGGAGAAATTGTGGACATAATTCAGGAAGAAGAAATGGAGGAAATAAGAAAGGAGGTGTTGAAGTTATATGTGCAGACCATGAGAGAAGGAGAGAAGAAAAGACAATAGATGTGAGAAGAAGAAAGTTTCTAGTAAGAATAAATATTAGGAAAGAAAAATAACTTGATATGTATGACATTTAGGATAATATTATATTATCTTTGGGTATATCACCTAAAGAAGTAAGGGCATTTATCATATTATAATAAAAAAACACATTTTGTGAAATTTTCTTGAATCAGATCAGTATACAGAAACATTTTAGAACAGTATGAAGTAAAGAATTGTCATCCATGGAACTTTTATGTCATTCAAGCATTTAACAGAGAGACAAAAAATATGTGCAGTTTCAAATTGAAGTATAAAAAGATGTATTAAAGGACTATTTAAAGACTGTATGCAAAGATGTTGTGAAGACTAGTAGAGATGGGTGAAGGCTGCCAGCCTAGTCAAATAGATTTGGTACATAATTCTATCATTTGTAAATACTGTGAAATGTTGAACTTAAAACAATGTGGCAACATTGCCCTCTGCTGTAAAGAAAGCTAAGTCAAGCATTTCTTGTTGGTCCTTTGAAATTAAAATGACTTTATGTCTGTTCTTTTGAAGTTATAATTTTGAGTCAATGAGTCTGAAGTAAGCATCCTGCCTATTGTTTTAAGGCTAAAGTTAATGACCAGAATTTACATGTGGAATGTCCTTTATTGCTCTAAGTGTAAAAGAATGTAAATGCAGTCAGCCTGGGAACACCAGGAAAGTGTACAAGATGATGTCATGTTTTATCAGAACTGCAGTTTCAATTTAAACAGTGAGAACCAGCGATTATTAAGCATTTTTGTCTGAACATCCAACCTACAGCACTGCCTGTAACATAAGTAAGTTATCTTAGAAGTGTGTTTTCTTGTAGAAATAGCTAGAACTATAAAGATTAGACTAAGTGTTTTTCTGTGATGTCAGAACTGTACTACTGATTTATTTTAAGTATTTCTGTGTGATCTCTGAACTCTTTTGACTAGCACTGTGTAGTAGAAAGTATGGTCTTGTAGTTTTATTTATTATTAAATATTTTAAAACATTTTAACTGTGGCTGATTTTATGTAGAGATAGTTTAAGCTCTAGAGTACATTGCATATTTATAGAGTTTACTGTCCAGGTCACTCCAAATAAGCTTTGACTGTTTAGTCGCATCTTCCAATTGGATAATAATATTGCACAGTAATAATTAGACACCCTTTTAAGGGCCTTTGAGTAGCTGATAAATATTAGCTGGGTGGTGGCAAGTGGTACTATGGTATAGTCTGAGTAAAAGGGGCACAGCTGGAGAACCTGTGCCAGCCTTCTCCAGGAGTGTCTGTGTGGTTGTATAAACTTATCTCAAAGTGTGTGTGTGTGTGTGTGTGTGTGTGTGTGTGTGTGTGTGTGTGTCAGCTACTTGGGCAGGGACACAAAGCACTGGTTAGACAGAGAGGGTGCTGGGGATTTTAGCTTGCCCAACTAGGCTGAGATCTGGACACTATAGCTGTGTCAGTGGGGAGTCTTATTGGGGAGCAAGGGAGCGACCAGCCCTGGACTCACTGTGATCTCTGTATGCTCTTAAGGGAAATTGCACTTTACTGTGTGCATTTGTTATCCTTTCCTCATATATGAGACCCCCTTTCTGGTGTTAGTGGTGAGGATTGAGGCTCCTTGATGCTGGACCAGGGTACGGGCATCACATATTAATAGGTTCATAGGTTCATAGGTTCATAGGTTCATACTAGGCTATCTGCCCGAGGGCATTTACAAGCCTAGCCCATAGTTTTGTGGCTTACGCCACCCCTTTAGTATGGGGAACTATACCCATTATTTTGCTGTATGGCAGCGGTGGGATATCCACATCACATATTAATTAGTTGGCAAATACTAATTGGCTTGTAGTGGTGTGGGTAGAGTGAATCCTGTAGCTTGTGTACAGTGAGCTTTGAAGGTGTTTTGTACTCTAAATCAGCCACACAGTGAATACTCAGAGTTCAGATCACAATTGTTTTATTTCTTTTGTTAGCTTAGTTAGTCAGGGTGAGCAGGCAGCATGTCAGCAGAGGAGTATGGAAAGCTGGCAAGGAGCCAGCTAGCAGAGATGTTCCAGGCTAGGGGACTGGTGCATGGAAACCTGACTAAGGCAGACCTGATTGCAGCCTTGGTTACAGCTGCATCAGAAAACAGCAACCAGGAGGACAATCAGACTGGCAGTGGAGATATAATTCCCTCGGAAAATGGACAGCTCAACCTTTCTGCAGTGGACTTAAAAATCCAGCTGGAGCTAAAGTGACTTGAGTTGGAGGCCAGGCATGTGGAATTAGAAGCAAATGAGAGAGTGTGACATTTGCAGACTGAGGAAAATGAGAAACTGTTATGTCTGCAAACAGAGGAACAAGAAAAGCAGAGGCAGCATGAGAAGGAGATGCTGACTCTTCACCAGAGTCATGGAGGTAACGGGGAAGGGAGTAACTGGACCCCAGAAGCACAAAAGGCCAGTAAATTTCTTCCAAAGTTTAAAGAGGGGGATAATTTTGATAGTTTCATTCACATGTTTGAGAGGGTATGTAAACAGTATGAAGTTGACCAAGGGCTCTGGGTACGGTTCCTGACCCCCTTACTCCATGGTAAAGCTGTAACTGCATTAGCTAAAATGTCTGACATTGCATGTTTTGATTATACTGCTGTAAAGAAATGTCTTTTAGAACTGTTTAAGCTAACAGCTGAATCGTATAAGAACATTTTTTCATGAGCATAGACGCAAGGCAGATTAAAGTGTGTGTGAATATGTTGCTGAATTGAGCACTTATTTGCATAGGTGGGTGAGAGGATGTCAGGTCACCACTTTTGAAAGGCTGGCAGACCATTTGGTGAAGGAAAAAGCCCTTAGCACTTTGCCTGAGCACATGAGGATCTGGTTAGCTGATAGACAATGTGCTACTTCAGATGAGTTAGAGAAGAAGGGAGACCTATACCTGGCAAGCAGGGCAGCACTGCACAATAAGGGGACCCCCAGTACTGCTCATTGGTCTAAAGGAACCCATGGTGGGCAGCACAGACCGCCACAACAGAATCTGCCAGTAGCAGGGGAAACCACTAGTCCAGGTACACATCCAGGAGCTAGGGTTAAATGTTTTGAATGCGACCAGTGGGGCCATGTAGCATACAGGTGTCCATGGAGGCAAGGTGGGGAACCAAAGGTGAGGGAGCCAGTAAGTGGGAAAGACAAAATGCCAATCATAGGTTGCCTTGGGACAACAAGGGTACAAAATTATCACCAGAGGCTATATCCTATTGTAGTGAATGGCCAAGAGGCCATTGCAAAGAGAGAGACACAGCCTTTGATATAACCATTGTAAAGCCTGCATTGGTTACAGAGGAGCACTACTTGCCTGGGCAGTCTACTCCAGTCAGAGCTTTAGGCGGGATCCCATTCCAAATACCTTTGGCTAGGGTTAACCTTGATTGGGAGGGTGGAAAAGGAAGCCAGCAAGTAGGTGTGTTTGAGGATATACCTGCAGATGTCCTGATAGGGAATGATTTTGATAGCGCAGTACCCTGTGCTTGTGCAGTTACACGCAGTCAGGCTTGGATTCAAGCGTGTAAGTCTGGTAGCCTGGGTGAGACCCAGACAGACTGCATACTTGCAACCAGGACTAGTGAGGTGGTTACTTCAGGGAGGGAGCTACTCTGTAGCAGTGAGACTGAATGTCAGCCACAGCTGCTTGTGGGTACTGATGGTCCCTTGGACAGAGTGACTGCAAAGGTAGAGGTGAGTAGTAGTACCCAGGCTGACAGTGAGGCACCACTGTCAGGAGATGCCAGACTTCCTGTGGAAGGGGAGCTGGGAAGGGTTACAAGGAGAGAGTTGAGACAGGCTCAGCTGTCAGACCCTACATTGCAAGGCCTGAGGCAGGTAGCTAGGGAGGCACCTGATTCTCAAGGAAAGGGGGAATCTGTATACTGGGACAAAGGGTTAGTATACAGAGAGTGGACCCCTGAGGGAGGGCTGGAAGGTGAGAGAGTACAGCAGTTGGTAGTGCCTAGAGCCTACTGTCTGGCGCTTATAGCCATAGCCCATGATATTCCCTTTGCAGGTCATATGGGCATAAAACATACAAAGAAACGTATTATGCAGAACTTCTATTGGCCTGGAATTTCCAGAGATGTAACAGAGTACTGCAGGACCTGTGAGCAGTGCCAAAAGGTAGGCAAGGCAGGAGACAAGGTGAGAGCTGCTTTGATACCTTTGCCTGTGATTGAGGAGCCATTTCAGAGGGTAGCTATGGATATTGTGGGTCTCTGAGTACCCCAAGTTCCACAGGGAAAAAGTATATCCTAGTGGTAGTGGATTATGCTACACAATACCCTGAGGCAGTGGCTTTGTCCTCCATTGAGGCAGAGAAGGTGCCAAATGCTTTGTTAGAGATTTTCAGCAGGATAGGTTTCTCAAAGGAAATACTGTCTGACAGAGGTGCCAATTTCATGTCAGACCAGCTGGCTTGTCTGTGGAAGTCCTGTGGGGTGAAGCACATGAAGACCACCCCCTACCATCCCCAGACTAATGGTCTTGTTGAGAGGTTAAACTCTACAATCAAGTCTATGCTACGAGCATTTGCAGATCAGTTTAAGAGGGAGTGGGGCAAATATTTACCCCATCTGTTGGTTGCTTACAGAGAGGTTCCCCAGGAATCCACAGGTTTTTCAACATTAAGTTGCTGTATGGGCATAGGGTGAGGGAACCTCTAGATTTATTTCAGGATGAGTGGGAAGGTGAGTGCGAGTCTCACAAGAAGTCTGGCATACATCCTAAACCTCAGGACAAGGCTCAGAGAACTCATGGGCTTGGCCCAGGAGAACATGGCAGAAGCCCAACAACAGAATATGTGTGGTATGACAGGAATGCTCGAGCTAGAGAGTATGCTGTGGGGGCAGCAGGTAATGGTTCTCATTCCTGTCAGACACAACAAGCTGCAAGCAGCTTGGGAGGGTCCCTACAAGGTGGTAAGAAAGGTAAGTGATGTTAACTACATGGTGGAACTGCTAGGCCAATGGCAGGGGCACAAATTTTACCATGTTAACATGATGAAACCTTACCATGATAGGGAGGCCCTTGTGCTGAGCATTTGCAGTGGATTGCAGGAGGAGTCTGAGGGAGATCTGGGGACTGATCTCCTCAGTGAGGCTCGGGGTGACACCTCAGTGGAAGGGATTGCAATGTCCCAGCAGCTATCTCCTACCTAGGTTTGAGAAATCCAAGCAGTGTTGCAGGAATTTGGGGACATGTTCACTGGGAAACCAGGGTGCACTCACCTAGTGCAGCACCAGGTAGATACAGGACCCCAAAGGCCTATTAGGCAGGCCCCTTATAGGATGCCTGAGAGAGTCAAACAGACTCTGAGGGAGGAGGTACAGGCGATGTTGGAACTAGGGGTGATTCAAAAGTCCAACAGTCCCTGGGCCTCCCCAGTGGTGCTGGTGCCAAAGAAGGATGGCAGCACCAGTTTCTGTGTGGACTACAGGAAATTAAATAGTCACACAGAGTCGGATGCTTACCCCATGCCTAGGACAGATGAGGCCCTAGAGCAGCTGGGTTGGTCTATGTATTTTAAAACCATTATCAAGTGTTACTGGCAGGTGCCCTTGACTCCCAGTGCTAGACAGAAGTCAGAGTTTGTGACTTTTTTTGGCATATATGAGTTCACAAAGATGCTATTTGGGATGAAGAATATCCCAGAGACTTTCCAGAGGCTGGTAGATAATATCCTAGCAGGAGCAGGAGGATTTGCCCTTGCTTACCTAGATGATATTGCCATCTACAGCCATTCCTGGCCAGAGCACCTTCAGCATGCCAGAGAGGTGCTAGGCAGACTACAGAGGGCAGGGTTGACCATTAAGCTGAGCAAATTTCAGGTGGGTATGGCAGAGGTCTCATACCTAGGACATAGAGTGGGGAGTGGTAAGATAAGGCCAGAACCTGCCAAAGTGGAAGCTATTCAGGCATGGCCTGCACCTATTACTAAAAAGCAGGTGATTGCATTTTTAGGGACAACAGGGTACTACAGAGAGTTCATCCCCAGTTATAGTGCCATAGCTGCTCCCCTCACAGACCTGACAAAGAAGAACAGGCCAGATAAGGTAGTGTGGACCCCAGCATGTGAGCAGGCATTCCAGAAGCTTAACGAAGCTGTGGGAGGATCCCCTGTGTTAGCCAGTCCAGATTACAGCAAATAATTTGTTGTGTAGGTGGATGCTTCAAACCATGGGGTGGGGGCTCTACTTAGATTTGTTCAAAGGGGGAAGAGCACCCAGTGGTTTATCTCAGTCATAGGCTCCAACCCAGGGAGGAATGCTATGCAGCTGTAGAAAAGGAATGTCTAGCCATAGTGTGGGCATTGCAGAAACACCAGCCTTATCTGTATGGAAGGGAATTCACTGTTATGACAGATCACAACCCCCTAACATGGTCAAACAGAGCCAGCCAGCAAAATTCCAAGTTGCTAAGATGGAGCCTGGGGTTGCAAGCATATGATATGTCAGTGCAGCACTACAGTGGGGTTACCAATGCCAATGCAGATGGGCTATAAAGACAGGGAATGGGGTAGATATACTCAGATAGACCTAACCCTCTCACATGGCATTTCTCAAGGGTCACTTGAAAAACTAGCTTGAGTTCTCCGGGGGGGGGGGGGTGCGAAGACTGGTAGAGATGAGTGAAGGCTGCCAGCCTAGTCAAATATATTTGGTACATAATTCTATCATTTGTACATACTGTGAAATGTTGAACTTAAAACAATGTGGCAACATTTCCCTCTGCTGTAAAGAAAGCTAAGTCAAGCATTTCTTGTTGGTCCTTTGAAATTAAAATTACTTTTTGTCTGTTCCTTTGAAGTTAGAATTTGGAGTCGATGAGTCTCGAGTAAGCATCCTGCCTATTGTTTTAAGGCTAAAGTTAATGACCAACATTTACATATGGAATTTCCTTTATTGTTCTAAGTGTAAAAGAATGTAAATGCAGTTTCTGTCAGCCTGGGAACAGTAGGAAAGTGTAAAAGATTATGTAATGTTTTATCAGAACTGCAGTTTCAATTTAAACAGTGAGAACCACCAGAGATTATTAAGCATTTTTGTCTGAACATCCAACCTACAGCACTGGATGTGTCTTACGTAAGTTATCTTAGAAGTGTGTTTTCTTGTAGAAATAGCTAGAACTATAAAGATCAGACTAAGTGTTTTTCTGTGATGTCAGAACTGTACAACTGATTTATTTTAAGTATTTCTGTGTGATCTCTGAACTCTTTTGACTAGCACTGTGTAGTAGAAGGTATGGTCTTGGGGTTTTAATTATTTATTATTAAATATTTTAAAACCTTTTAACTGTGGCTGGTTTTGTGTAGAGATAGTTTAAGCTCTAGAGAACATTGCATATTTATAGAGTTTATTGTCCAGGTCACTCCAAATAAGCTTTGACTGTTTAGTCACACCTACCAATTGGATAATAATATTGCACAGTAATAATTGGACACCCTTTTAAGGGCCTTTGAATAGCTGATAAATATTAGCTGGGTGGTGGCAAGTAGTACTACCGTATAGTCTGGGTATAAGGGGCACAGCTGGAGAAGCTGTGCCAACCTTCCCCAAGAGTGTCTGTGTGGTTGTATAAACTTATCTCAAAGTGTGTGTGTCAGCTACTTGGGCAGGGACAGGAAGCACTAGTTGAACAGAGAGGGTGCTGAAGATTTTATCTTGCCCATCTAGGCTGAGATATGGACCCTATAGCTGTGCCAGTGGGGGGTCTTATTGGGGACCTGGGGAGCAAGGGAGCGACCAGCCCTGGACTGACTGTGATCTCTGTGTGCTCTTAAGGGAAATTGCACTTTACTGTGTGTATTTGTTATCCTTTCCTCATATATGAGACCCCCTCTCTGGTGTTAGTGGTGAGGATTGAGGATCCTTCATTGCTGGGCCAGGGAACGGGTGTCACAGATGTTATGGACATTACAAAAATGTATGATAATAGAGGTTTGTGGACTGGGGGTTGGGAATGTGCCATTGTATTAAAAATGGAAAATGAGAAGATAATGCATATTCCAAGTATAATAAATGTAGAGGGAAACAGAGGTACTGAGAAATATTGAAGGGAACTGAAAACATGTTTTTTGTGGCAAAAAATGATTATTTGATTAGTAATTGCGATAAGCGAAAGTGTTATATTTGTGGTAAAGTGGGACATAAAAGGAATACATGTGAATTTAAATTTGTAACATGTGAACAAACCAGGCATTCATGGATGGATTATAAGGAAAATACAGAGGAAAAAGGAGAGGAAGTATGAGACAGAACAGGAGAATGTACAAAAACAAAGTTATGTAAGTATACCAAGAAAAAGAGCAGGAAGAACAAATAATGGTAGAGAATAAGGAGTTAGGAAAAAAAACAACAAAAAAATGAAACATAAAATGGGAGAAAAAGAAGTGGGGAAGAAATGACAAAGTCAAGTGATGAGGAAGATATTAATTGGATGATGATTAAGGGGAAAATAATTCTATTAGGAAAAGAGTAAGAAAAATGAAAATTTAAGATTGTAGGTTTGAGAGAAAATTAAAAAGAAATTAATTTCAAACTGAGAAATTTAGCTATAATGTGAATAGTATAAAGAATATTAAAAGAGGGTTAGGTGTATTTGAATGGTGCAGAATGCCTGATATGGATATTATACTAGAAGACACAAGAATTTTAACAGACTGGAAGAGATTACAATTAGACAAATTATGGGAAGGTGAGATTATATTAAATATGGAAAAGAAACATGCTCAGGTATAGGAATATTAAGTAGAAAGTCAATAGGAAATTTGGAATACACTTTAGTAATATTAGGTGGAGTAACAGTGGTGGTTGTGAGATGGAAAAAGCAAGGATATGTTTAAAAGAATTTTAGAATATGTGAGTGTGAATATGTAGATAGTAGGAGATTTTAAGTATGACTTAAGAAGAAAAGAGAGAGCTGATGTTAAATTAATCGAAGAATTTTTGAAAAGTAGAAAACTATATATGGGATAATAAACAATAGACTTATAAAAGGGACAACTTAAGAATGGAAATTGATTATTTAATGATTTCAGAAAGCTTGAAAACAATTTATTTGTTTATTTTACATTTGTTGACCAGGTTTGTCAGACTGAGTTGGTAGCCCTTTTTCAGTGGATGCCCGGGGAGAAAAGCTCCACAATTATGTATACATTGTAGTAGTTTAGATTCCAGATCAACAATTTGGAGAAAAGCTCCAGGTAATAGTTGTTAGGAACATATTAATAATGTTCAAAATAGAATTTATATTGTGTACAAACAAATTTTAAAATGAGTTTTTCAATAAAAAGACTTAAATACAGGCAAGTTAACTACAGGCGATACAGTACAGGTTTATACTTGGGTTTACTCATAACAAATTGATTATAAGCCTTGATTTAGAAAATAGGATAGTGGAGGCAATGCAGCATAGTTGGGCAATGTTGGTTAAAGGAGTTACAGTAATAAGTAGTAGATGGTGACATGGAGAGTAGAAGTATGTTTAGTTTGAGAAGGAGAAGTGTGATTATGTAGGTAGGGGAGAAATTGAGTAGAGGTTTTAGTGTGCTGCAACAGGTAATAGGAAGGAGTAGAAGTTAAGGAGGCTGAGTACTTGAAAATAAGTTAAGGAGGCCGAGTACAATGGCAGGTCCTTTGACTGTTCAGGTATTCTTTCAAGGCCGATATACAAAAAGGAATAAAAGCAACAGGATTTTCAGATCATGTGGAAATTTGGATAGAGCTTCAAGAAAAAGGACATATAAAATAGGTGAAGGTATTAAAAGATTCAGTGGAACAGATTTGAATGAATGAGGAAAGTAGCAAAAGGGTTAAACAGTTATGGAAAAGTCATATAGATATGAGAGTGTTTTATAAGAACTGGACATGCTGGTGGATACATTTCAAAGAAAAATATAAGAAAAGTGTCTTCGAATGGCAAAGTTTAAAAAGGGAAGAAGAGAAACAGACATATTAAGAAGTATGCTATGAAGGGTTTCAAGAAGTAAAGAGATATTTTTGAAAGAGAGAAGATATATGAAATGAATCAAGAGAAAATTTAAAAAAAAAGTTGTTTAAACAAAGATATTTTACAAGGGAACAAAGAAGAGTTTGCACAATTTAAATAAAACAGTAAAAAGAAAATAGAAGAAAATCAGAGAAATAAATGAGAAAGGAGAAAATGTTAAAGCACAAGAAAATAATTAATGTAATATATAAAAAGACATTTATCAAGTATAAAACAGAGGTAAAACATAAGCAGAGATTTAAAAAAAATTAACTAAAGAAGACAATAAAGGTTTACAAAAGAAGATAACTGTGGAAGAAATGAAAAATGTAGTAAAACCGGTAAATATGGAAATCGCCACAGGGTTGGATGGGATTGAATATTATATTTACAAAGATACTCTAGATTGGCAGAAGTATTTTGGAGAAATTTTAAATGAATGGTTAGAGAAAGGAGTGGAAGAAAAAGAAATATGTACTGGAACTATGAAATTTATATGGAAGAAAGATGAAAGGACGATATAAAGAGCTGGAGACTGATAGTGTTAATTAGTGCAGATTATAAGATATTATGAAAATATTAGAGAAGAGATTGGAAAATAAAGTAAATAAAGTATTCAATGAAACAGTATATGGAAGAACTCAAACTTCGATAAACCATAGTCCTTTCTCACACAGATCCCCCCTCCCCCGATATCTCCTCTATATTTTTCAATTAGTCCACCCTCTGTTCTCTCCACAGCAACATTTTCCATGCTAGTAGCTGAAAATCTTGCTGAGTTTCATTCTGCTGGCCTAGTAAGATTTGTTTTCATTTGGCTGCATAATTTGAACTTTGTAAAAGATAAAGCAACTTTAACTCATTTGCCTCATAATATTCTTGTAAATTCAGGACTGCCAGACCACCCTCTTCTTTGAGCAATATTGTCATTTGCCAGCATACTTTCTGGTGTTCACTATTCCACATAGATGACATGACTACCCTCCTCAACTTATTTTAGTAACCTCTTCCTAGGTTGTCTAACATTACTTGAGATATATATAATATTTGGAGGACAATGAACATTTTAATTTCTTGAATACTTTGATATAGACTATTGGAACATTTATTAATCATTTCTTTTATTTTTTTCTCCTACTCCACTCCATGATTCTATAATTGATTCTTTTACTGCTCTCATCAGCCATATTCCTAAATACTTGATCCTATAATGACCCAACAGTGATGGGTAGGCTTGGATCAACTCCATAGTGGGGGTGTAATTAATTACAAAAGCTTTTGTTTTCCTTTTATTTATTTTAAACCCTGTTATGTTTGCATATTCTGTCAGAATATTATGAGCAATATTCATATCTGTTTGTAGTTCAGACACATAAAGGAGAATGTCATTAGCAAATAGAGAAATCCTTGATTTTCACCCTCCCTCCATTTCTACCCCAGTATATTAGATTGTTGAATTTTCTGTGCCAAATGTTCTAGGTATAAGGCTAAAAGTAGTGGTTAAAGTGGGAATCTTTGACAGGTTCCTTTGCTTATAAGGAAATATTCTTAGTTTGGCATTTACCTTTAAGGTTGCTACAGAGGCTTTATATAGTTTTTGCAGTAGTAGTTTAATGAAACTTTCATTGACCTCAAGCCTCTTTAATACTGCCTATAGATAGCCCCAATGTACTTGATCTAAAGCTTTTTCCACATCTAATCTTAATAATACCATCTCACCCTGTTCTCCTTCCACTTCCTTTTGGATGATTACTGTTTTCAGAATGTTATCATAGGTTTTCCTACCCTTGACAAAGCCACATTGATCCCTGTTTATTAATCTAGGAATGATTTTTGCTAGTCTCTTAGCTATTCCAGGACAAATCTTATAGGTTCATAGGTGTTATCATGTTGAAGTATTGAAATGGAATGATAATTCTTTGGGGAACACGGATCCTTCTCATTTTTTGGAATCAATATTATGATTGCTTTTTGCCAAGAACTAGTGATCTCTGTGTTCTCCATTATTTCAACAAAGAATGACATCTAGGTAAAATTTTATGCGCGACTCTGGATCTGTTCTTCTATTTCCACTAGTGTTACAGGTTGAGATAGGTATTTGTTTTTCTCTACCATCACCTTTGCCTTATCAGTCAGCCAGCATTCTGTTGAATCCCCAAGAAATATATAACAGACACACCTCTCTCTGGTGCATTTCCTACCTCTACTGAGCATTTTTGGTTGGATATACTGGTCCTGTTTATTTTACTGGTACTAAAATAATAGATGCAGGTCTACTTTCCCTTTGTGAGTTCACCCTAGAATTTTGTGTTGGTCCTTCGGACCTATTTAAGGCCAAAGGCTATACTCGCAGGCCTGGGCCACCTCAATTTGATTTTCTGCCATCACCTTTAGGACATCTAACCCTTTGTAAAAATCCTGTATCCTGCTTTGCCAACTTCTACTTTCCAGTTCTATTTTGCATAAATCAGCATAATAGTCATATAAGATATCTCTAATCTCCCCAGAATTCTTAGTTATCCTACCCATTTTTCAACGTCTTAATTTTAAAATCATTCTATCTGCTTTCATCTGTGTTAACTTAGCACATTGTATTTTTCGGTATCTAGGTGAATGGACAAAAAAGTGTTTTCAAAGCTATCTGGTATCTCAATAATTTAATATTAACCTTTTCTTTCTGTTGTTTCTCAAGTATCCATAATTCTTGCTTCCCTTATTCAAGTAAATCCTTTGAGTTTTGCAACTCCTTCAATCTTTTTAATGTTGTTTGTTCACTTTTCCTGTTATTTCCTAAAATTCTTTATCTCTCTTTCTCTGTTGCTTATTTTCTTCTGAAGCCCCCACTTCAACTTCTGCCATTCCTGAATTTTTGTTACATGTTGGTTTCCCGGTTTTATTTCTAATTATCTTAGAAACTGCTTTTTATTTTTAGCTTTTTCATTGCTCTTCACCCAAGTCATGCCTGATCTACAAAGTTTACGTGCTGGATCATACCAGGAGTAAGGCAGTTTACTATTACTTGTGCCTAATCTGATTCCAGTAGGGGCTATGTCATAGCCTTTTCTAATATGCCTTTGTGCTCCTCTGTAACATACTACCCATCTAATCTTGCTGTAGTATAATTCTGCTGTGACTTGTACATTGTCTCCATTGCCCCATAGCTTATCACCTACATCCAACGTTTTTGCTAATTTCTGAAACACTTTGCTGTCATTGAGTAATTTAGTTCTAGGGCCACTGGAGGCATCCAGCGTATCTGTTATCAGATTCCAGTCACCTCCCAAGACTGTAGTACCTTCTATAAACTTTATAGTCTGCTACATTATTTGTTTAATTTCCTCAATTTTTGCCTTGAGTGGTAAGTAGAAGTTTCCTATAATAAATTGTGTATCTGCCAAGTCACAGTGAATTGAAACAAACCTCCTTTGTGTGTCTTTTTTAATTTTATACACATGGAAACTTGAACTTTTTTTAATGTCATATCCCCTGTTTTCCTACCTTCCAGCAATTCAATGCAATATCCCTCCCTAAAACCCCCTTTAGCCATATAATCCAATCCACTGTAACATCACAATATCAGCTTTATTAGCATGTATAAGATGAATAATTCTAGATCTCTTCTTCTCACTGCCCACTAAGTCATTGATGTTCCAAATCAGTAAACCAAGACTCTTACTCATTTCTGAGATATTTTAACTTTACCTTAAATCTCCATCCAGCTTTCCCCTCCCAAGCATCCCCATTCATTAAATTGTACTGTCCACAATCAGATTTAATATTTAATATAACATTTCTTTTAAAACAGAATAAAACACATGCTGTCTTACAGTTCAAATCAAAATTTTATAACATTTTGGAAAGTAAATGAACAACTATAAAAAGCCAATACAGTGATAACCTATTCTGTGTACTCACCATACCCAAATTATATGGGGATAGTTATGCCTACTTCAAATAAGAACTTGAGATATATAATCTAGATCACATGTCTTAAACACAATAATTACAAGTGTTAAAACAATTGCCATCAGTCAAATGATTCCTGAAGTCTTGTGTTTTATGTTGCTCTCCACATGTTAGCGTCTAGTGTCTGCTTGCTCAGACAGCCCTTCAGTATTTATTAGCTTGTCATTTATCCACTAATGAATCACTACACAACTCATTTCAAACACTTTTCCTTCATATATTTAGTGTCTGTTAAGAAAATAGCATATTAAAAGTTTCTGTGTTCGTAAATCCAAAATGTCCAACTCCCTCTTTGGATCTCTATTTTTAACGAACAGCCAGCTTTTTATCAAAAAAATAAAGTAGAACTACTCTCTTCATTTTTCATCAATAACAAAGCTCATAGTAGCCCCAACATGTGCTGTGTATCTTCTACCAGATGTATTTATAATCAGTCCCCTTCTTCATCCTGTGATGATGAACCTAATGGCTGCCTGGCTGATTTAATTGCCCACTCTGTCTTCTTGAATTCCTTTCAGTTGCCCTATTTTTTCTTCCATTTTGAAATACCTTGCCCTAAATAACATGACTGGGATTTTATTGCTTTTTCACTGTTAACTTGTTTGTGAACAACCAATTCCAGCATGTGCAGATGTACGTATGGGGGGGCAGATGCTAAGTCCAGAGTCACAGCTCCTTTGACTATTCCCTTTACTCCAAAGTACAGCAATCTCAGAGTTAAAATACAAGAGTGACAGACCGTGTTGTGCAGTCTCAATGTTTGGGGTGCATGAGGTGAAGACTCTGTAAAAATGTTTTTATTGTTTAAACAGTGACTTTTGAAATTTGTTTTTGTTTAAATCACAGTTTATTTTCAGACCTTTGGACCCAAAATTTCAGACCTTGCACTTGCAATAAGGGAATCCACAGATTTTCAAGATGGGCATTACATCCTAGGCAGGCACACATCTACACCTCCTGATCTGCAGTTACCACAAAAGTGACATGACATCACAGGGAACAGAGGCACAGGCACGTGAACAAGACCTGGGGGTGGTGATACATGCATCCTCAGACCAACCACACATGGGTGAAATACATTTGTGAATAATGAGGCTTGTTTAGCTTAAATTGCTCTATGGTTTCTATTATCTTGTCCTGGCACACAACTAACTGTGTTAGAAATGACGATACTTGGTGTGAAACATGGCACATACACACACACACACACACACACACAGTGTGTGTGTGTGTGAGGGTGTGTGTGTGTGTGTGTGTGTGTGTGTGTGCTTTTATAAATTTGATGAAGGAGGAATGCTTTTTTTTTACATATGTAAATATAATGTAATTTTATATGCGCTTATCTCCTCCATCACTAGCTTGCAAGCAGCACACAGATTCTAGAATGGCTTGTTTTTGGTCCACAAGGGCCTCCAGGGATGCTGGTATGTTAATATGCAGTAGGCTGATAATAAGAGTGCTGATGCAAACTAATGTGAACAGTTATATTTCTTTAACATAACACTAACTTGCTGGATACATCTAATGAACAAATTTGGAAAAGAAGGAATAAATTGTGGTTTCTGACTGCTGTTTACAGCAGCTTTTGTGCATTTGTTGCTAACCCATGAAGCTGTCTATTTACATACATTTACAGCAGCAGGGTATTTAGGCAGTGCTGTCTAATGTTGGATTGGGGAGGACAGAGTTGTCTTGGCAATGGCACAGTGACAAGGCAATTTTTACTTGCGTCTCTCTTACATGAGACGTAACATTTTCACCATATGACACTTGTATGATAAGTTATAGAATCGCTTCCCTGCATTAGATTGATGCAAGCTGTTTTGAAAAAGCCACCGCTCAGGCTCATCAAACTGAGAAACACTTTCCTAAAATCCTGCCCAGAAAAGCATTTTTGAAGGGAAAACATGGAAGACAAGCTCATTCTGTATCTTATATATACATGTATTCCATGGCTGCAAAAAAACAAGGAAAGGTAAATCTCTACTAAAGTGCACCGCAGTCTTACAGAAACAGTTCAAGTCAGCAGTCTTTGATCTTATCCATTTGTTACTTGGCATTTGCAACATAACTTGTTTGTGTCTTTCGGCTTTTCCCGATTAGGGGTCGCCACAGCGGAACTCCGGTCCGCTAATAATTGGCAGTTAATTTTTACGTACCGGCTTGCCAGGCCTGACGCACAACCTTCAACGAAGGTACGCCCATTCACGCATGTCTCTACGTAGAAGACACTCTAGCTGAGAATCGAACTGGGTAGCGTCTTACCATGAAGCGACAACGCTACCGCGGCACCACCACTGCGGTTTTTATTTGCGACATGACTGAATAACTAGTCATTTTTTCTCTGTAGAAAAAACCTATAGGATGTATGTATATATACAGCACCATAATATTTATGTTGGATCTACCATGAGAAGAAGATTTCAGTATGCACAAGAGCCATAGTGCAGAAACATGTATGGGGTGATTCATTTGCATATACCATATCCTACTGCTAGAAGGCATGTCGTCAGAGGTTTGATATGCAGTCCTTTATTTTCATTGCTGCTGACAGTTCATAGGTTCATAGGTTCATACTAGGCTATCTGCCCGAGGGCATTTACAAGCCTAGCCCATAGTTTTGTGGCTTACGCCACCCCTTTAGTATGGGGAACTATACCCATTATTTTGCTGTGCCTCTGTTGAGCAGTGACACTGAGGTAATCCCTGGGGTATATCTGTGATCTCCCATCCATTGGTCAAGATTTCTCTTGAACAAGGCCAGCGAGGTGCTCTGCCTCACATATACCGGGATTTTATTCCACAGCATAGGGAGTCTTTGGGTGATGAATCTATCCCTCCAGCACGTCCTATTAATAGCCGTGTCGAGGTTTAAGTCTCCGCCCTTGTGGCTCTGACGGATCTAGATTTTTGAGGTGAAGCATATTCATCAAATCTGGGTTTGACATGGCCTTGTATGTTAGGCAAAGGTCACCTCTGAGCAAGCGTGCGACTGAATAGAGCTGGAGTTCTTTCAGTCGGGCAGCATAGGACAGATGTTTGAGACCCTTTATCCTTTTGGTGAGGAAATTTGTGGCCTCTCCAGCTGCTGCAAGTGTCAGGTCAGATACATTCCGAATGGGGCATTGTACTCAATCATTGGTCTGATGAGTGATGAGTATAGGGAGACTATGACCTCCCTTGATCTAGATGAGAATCCCTTCATGATAAGGTGGGCAATGTAGAAGGTCTTCCTAACTACTTTAGCTACATGGGTGTCGAATGACAGACTACTATCAACCTGGGTCCCCAGGTCCCTGATAACTTCTTCTGTGCTCAGTGGATTGCCACCTATTTGGTAGCTAGGGGTAACCTTGTTTTTCCCGAAGGGTATGACTATGCATTTTTTGGCATTTAACTTTAGGCCATGGCTCTGGCACCAGTTATCCATTTCTGTGAGACCCTTCTGAAGGATATCTGTGTCAGATGTGTTTTCTACTATGGCGCCCAGTTTGCAGTCATCTGCAAACTTTGTCAGCCATAACCCTCCTGTGTTTGCTTGTACTTCGGAAAAGTAGATGCCAAACAAGAGTTGTGTGGTAGGGAGGTAGACCATAATATTTCCTTGAAGGTACTGCTGGTGACGATTGTCTGATTAGAAAGTGGGCTTGCTGACCTTTTAAGTGGGAGTTGCTGATAGGAAAACGATTGTGCATTTCTGTTTTCATTAATGTTGATTATGGTTGTATGTTGGAGAAGTTGGAGAGCTAACCTTTATTTCCCAACACTCCTGTATATAGTTGTAGGAACTGGAAAAGGGATGCTTTTGCTTTTACATACATGCACTTCAGCTGATAGATTCCTCTGCTGGAGCGGATGAGTACATAATCAGGAACATGCCATTAACCTTTGTTTGCCCTCACTACTGTTGATGAATATGTAATGACAAAGGGATTACAGTCCTTTTGTTAACATTACTGATGGGTGTGTAATCAGCAGAGTTGTCACAACCTTTACTTTAGAGGGTCTCAATTACCATATCAAATGGTAAAAATGTCAAACGTTCACATGAGCGAAAACACAGGAGAATGAACTTGTTTTTTGGGGTCATGGTACAGTGAGGATTGGAATATTTGCCCTTTCCTCACTGTAGTGATGACCTAGGAGTTGGAATATATATTTAGCGGGGGTGTAGCAAGTTCGTTTTCGCTCATGTGAGCGTTCGACATTTTTACCATTCTATATGGTAATATAGACCCACTTTAGATAGGGTCTATATTATATCATCGAACGCTTAAAAAAGCGAATGCTGATTGATCAACCTAATTTAAGCGAAAGCTTATAATGTCGAACTGTCAGATCAGCGATTTGTTTCCCAGGGAAAAAAATCGCTGATCCAAAACACATACACAAAACACAAGCACACCAAACAAACAGAAATCCACACACATACACCTAAAATCTGATACCTAACCCTACACTAAACTATGCACACACCACTAACTACCCACTTACCTTAACCCAAACCCTAACCCTAAGGTCCGATACTATCGCACACTCACCTCACTCGCTCCCTAACCCTAACTCACTTAAATCCGCCCTAACCCTCATGTCCACTCAATCGCACACACACCTAACCCGAGCCCTAACCCTAACTCACCTAAATCACCCTAACACTCACATCCACACAATCGCACACTTATCTGAATCCGACCGGTAACTTTCCACCATTTCACTGAAAATACAGAAGCAACAGAAACGGACAACCAAATTCTTTCCCTAGAAAAAAATTAGAGTTTCTATTACTTCGATATTTTGCAGTTTTGCGAAAATAAGTTCGATCAATCAGCGTTCGATTTTTTAAGCGTTCGAGGATATAATATAGACCCTTTAGATACTGCTGCAGATAGTTTTGTGAAATGAATAGGGAATGCTTTTACTTACCAACAAATGCCTATACGTGTGTGATCAGAAAAAGGAGGTGCTAACCCTTATGTTTACATATTAATAAGTGTGTGATCAGGAATAGGTTTACTTTTTAGTGATCAGGAAAGGGGATGCTCACGTTTTCTTTTGTGCAGTGATGGGTGTTTAGCCAGGAAAAGGAGAGTTAGCACTTATTTGTACACTCTGGGGTGAATGATCAGGAAAGGGGGTGCTAACCTTTACTTGTAGACACTGATGGGTGTCTGATTAGGCATGGGGTGTTAACATTTACATGTACACACTAATGGATGTCTGATCATGAAAGGGGTTGCCAACCTTTATTGTAAATGCTGCTGGATATATGATCAGGAATTGGATGTACTAACCTTAACTCATACATACCACCTCTGAAGGATATATAACAGGAACCGGAATATACAGTTCTGCTTTTGAAATACTGCTGATGAGTGGGGGTTAAACATCTAGTTTATTTGTTAATATGGGTGTGTTTATGGAGATGGGGAGCATTGACCCAATAATGCTGCTGATGGGAATGTGATGAAATGAGTGCCACCACTGGGTCAACCATGAGATACAGGAGGGAGAGAGAGTGTGTGTGTGTGTGTGTGTGTGTGTGTGTGTGTGTGTGTGTGTATATATATATATATATATATATATATATATATATATATATATATATATATATAATGTATGTGTAGTCTATTAACTGCATATTTTTCATGTGACATACTGGTCAAAAATACACACTTCTTGACTATATTTTTATTGAGTCAGGGTGCAAATGCAAGATCAGTGTGTTCTTCTATATTTGTGTGTTATGTAATTGTTTTTACTATATGAAAGATTTGCAGGACCTACCAGAGCAATGCAAGTGTGAATAAGCTGTCAGTAGTGAAAAAGTTCAGTATGTGCTGTTATGTATGTTGGCTGAATATTTTGCAAGTAGGCAATGCAACTGAGTGGCTGAATGTGTGTTCTGAACTAGGGTGTGTAGGTATTTTTGAGCGACTAAAAGTGTATGTGTCTGTATGTGCGTATATGTCCACATGCACACAGTGGCTGTACGTTTAATGAGTGATTAATAGATTTGTGTCGAGTGAGTGTTTGGTTATTGTGTATGTACACATATAGGGTGTTGCAGTGTGTGTGTGTGTGTGTGTGTGTGTGTGTGTGTATGTGTGTGTGTATCACCTCTCAACAACTTATAGCAGAAAATCTGGACAAAGCTATAAATAATGAGGAGGGGTTCAAAGGCACAGAAATAGGGACAATGTTTAAATATTGCTCTTGCAAACTTAGAAAGTTGATAGATTAACAGGTTTTGCATTAGCGTGAATTTTTGAAGGGTATGAAGTCTGAACCTCATATGTCTATCATTATTTTCTGACTTCAATGTTGAATAATTTGCCATATGTCTGTCATTATTTTCTGATATCAGCATTTAATAATTTGCCAATGATTTGACAGAAAACCACAATTTTATGAAAAATGGTTCAAAAATATGAGACAAAAATCTGGACATTCTGCAAAAATCTGTACAGTTGACTGTATGTGTGTGTGTGTGTGTGTGTGTGTGTGTGTGTGTGTGTGTGTGTGTAAGCAGGTGAAGAGGAATGTGTTTCATGGACAAGATCATAATATGTGCGTGTGTGTGCGTGTGTGCATGCATGTATGTGTGCGTATGTGTCTATATGTGAAGGTGGGAGATAACATGGGTGTCTGTGTTTGCTAGGGGCTGTGTACACTGAGTGAGATAAATGATTATGTGACTCTGTGTCCCATGAATTACTTTCCTCAAGATAGATGTGATCTTGGAGATGATTGTATAAGTTTTGTTGTGTTGCTTACCTCAATTGTTTGAAATTATTTTTTTTATGTTGTTTCAGGTTTTTGTGTGTGTGTGTCTGTGTATTCATGATGCATGTAGCATTGTTGAGTAGGCTAGTCCATGACTACTCTGCCAATGTCTTTTTTTTTTCTTTTTCTGACAGGTAGGTAGTCAGCTAGTCTTCCATCAGTGTAATGGATCAAATTCATATGTGTGTGTGTGTATGTGTGTACATATATATGTGCATGTGTATGTGTATATATGTGCATATAAACCACTTAATCAAAACTCACTTACCCGTTCCCACTTAGGTGAAAAAAACCCACACAGACCAAAACTAACCCCCATATTCCTCTACTTAAATATTCCAACTCTGAGATCACACTTCCGTGTAGAAAGGGCAAAGTTCACCATGGTGGCCAAGTGGTTCCTTTCTCAAGGAAAGGATGTTGGCAGTCTGTGCTTTCATTAAAGTGAAGTTTTGCTGAAGTGGGAACAGGTTAAGTGAATTTCTATTAAGTGTTTTTTCGATGGATCAAAGTAGATCCATATATATATATATATATATATCGAAATGGAGAACCTCTTGCTGTGAAGCGACAACGCTAACTGCTGCACCACCGTGGTTTGCCAACTCATTACACTTCCAAAAATATGTTCTCAGTTACCTCTTTCTTTCCCATCATCCTCCGTTTGTTGTCTACCTGAGGAAACATTTTCTGGAGTCTACTTTGGGTATAAAAATATCTATGTAAACCTTTCCAAGCAAACATCCTAAATCTTCTAGATTTTGTTGCATATTTGGGAGACAAACGTATATCCTTCATTGTTTCTTTGTGAATTGCTTATCCAATCTGTGTTCCCAATCCTTTCTAACCTTCTCTGACTAATTCTTATAGTTATCATGCAATATTTTATATGCTGTACTAATTATTCTTTTTTAAACAACAGCTTCTGTTCTAGATTCTACTGAAAACTCTACCAGTGCTAGTCTTTCCTTTAGGACCCCCCTTTTTCTTTCTCTTTGCCTATACTCTGATATCAATCCATGATATGGAAGGTGATCTGTTACCTGCAGTCCAAATGAATTCTTGGCATATTCCCATTCTAATACCTTTGCCTCTCTAGATATTTGCTCCCAATACCTTAGTTTCTTTGCCAGTTTTCTCCAATAAATTCAAGCCCCCTCTTGCCTATTGTCTGTATCCCTAGTTGCAGTCATCCCTATCAGCAGAATCTCTGTTCTCCATTCCTGTGTTGGCTTACTTCTTAGAATACTTTCAGCTACTTTATGAATATAATATTCTGTATGATTATTGTTAATCTCCTTAAAGGTCTGCATCCAAAATCCCAATCTCTTTTTTTTTGTTTTTTGAACCCCCCCCCCCCCCATTTCATCATCCCTTTCCAGTTTGAATTATAGGTTTCTGTGTGCGTTATGTATAGGAGCCTTAACTGTGTAGCTGTGAAATACCCCTTCAAATCAGGCAATCCCAATCTGCCTTGTTCTGTTGGAAGGATTAGCTTATCCCACTTGACTCTTGCCATCTTCCCCTCCCAACTACAATCCTTCAGCTCTTTATTAATTGGTATCCACAACTTCTCCTCTGGTTGATAAAAATATGCCTGACCTATGTATAAAATTAAAGGGACTTAAAACATATAGAGCCACCCTTTTTTGACTATCATAGCAATTACATCCTTGAATTTCTGAGTCCTTTATTTTCATTGCGAATGGTTCTAAATGTAAAGCAAATAACAAAGGGGAAGTGGACACCCCTGCATGGTTCCTCTGCTCAAGCACAAATGATAGATTAAGAAATATTCTTGACCTGGTTCTCAGATATTGTAGCCTGTACCTGTTCTACCACCGTCTCTCCGTCTCTAGTTAAGTTAGACTGCCAATTTGTGAAATTTACTCTCAGACCCTCCATCTCCCTGTAACCATGTCACTACTTAAGGGTTACAAAATGGCAAAACTTATACAATTATATGATGAACTCTCCAAATTTAGCCATGACATAATCACTCCTGACTCTAAATTTGCAGTCATCTACTCTAAAGACTTTTATGGACAAGTAGACAAATGCATTCATCTAACGGTCCTATTCATAGTCAAATATAATAATAATAGACCATATTTTCAAACAGCCTTTTCATCCTTATGAAGGGAGTTTCCTCTACTCCCCGACTGCTGTTCGCAATTTCCCAGTGAGCACATCTGACTAACCCTGCTTAACTAGATCTCCTACCCATTGGCAGCTTCCTTATGGCAAGAAATACAAGCATTCTTCTCACCTGCAGAGAAACTATTAGTGTCATTAATCTTCTTGCTGTACTAGGCAAGTTTCTGTAGTGGAACACCCTAGTGGTTATGTGAGTAGTGGCACGCTCACTAACTCAATCAAATAGTGATGGGCTCCCCTATCCCTTCCCCTGAACGTTCTCCCTCCATTCTTCTCTGTTTTTAGCAATTGCTTATATCAAGAGCTACAAAACTATACAGAACTAGTAATGCAGCATGTGTTAGGTTGCTCTTACATGCATTTTTCTTACCTCTAAGAACTGCCTACTCTTAACTGCTCCACTGTCTTGAGGCACACATTAACCGATTGGTTTCTACTGTGGTCTGGCAAGCTGCCTCAAGATTTCTGCCAACTCCATTCACCCCTCTCTACACTGGGGCTCACTCCGCTCCCCTATATCCATTCCCACCCACCTCCACATCAATTACATCTATATCTTCCATAAGCTTTTCCCTTTCCTGTCTAACTCCCAATCAATCACCCAGACACCTACACCAGTATCCTCCCATCCACTCCACCCTAATTATCTTCCTTCTTAATATTTTCCCTACCTGAATCTTCCTCCTTCTTCTCCTTAACTATAGTACCATAACCTTTTCCTAACATGTACTATACATCAAAACCTTGTACTACCTTACTCTCCCTTACCTCCATTCTTCTTTTCCTATCCCACACCACCTCCCTAAATACTATATTCCTCTCCTCAGCTTCATTTTCCACATCACCCATTGCACCCCACACTAAAACCAGTAGTTTCTCTGACATCTCACCCTCTTTATTCAACTTCCATACTTGGCACCTTACAAAAATTAGATCCTTTGTCATCATAATCAAACTAAAATTAATATGCAACCCCCACCATAGGCTTCTCTTCATTACTCAACATCCCTCCATAATTAAATGTCACTACCAGGCCCTCTCTCTATGTGGGAACATTCACCCCAACCCTGGACCAATCAACCATTTTGCCCAAAACCTTTCTTCTAATGCCAAGAACCTCTACTTCACTACAATTAACATATGTAGTATCTGTAACAAAATCACTGAATTCCATGCCTGGCTCTTTCACTTCTCCCCAGATATTGTAGCACTCACAGAGACCTGGCTAAAACCACATATTGCTAACACTGAAATAATCCCTCCAGGATATAATATACATAGAAATGACCGGCTACATAAAAAAGGTGGAAGTGTCGCATTAATCTACCATGACACTTTAGCTGTTACACCATATGATAAACCTATACCAACATTCGGAAATATGCAATTATTACTAGTTAACCTTCACATCAACAATAGAAAGCAATTGTGTATTGCAGTACTCTATATTCCCCCAGGTCAAAATATACCTACTCTGGAAGATCTGCTATCCTGGACCACACTCAATATATCAAATGAAACCATCATTCTTGGCAATAGAAATATAAACTGGCAAACTCTCATCTCTGACTCCCCAGTAAATAGTATTAACTTGCACTGGTTTACTCAAGTCATCTCTAACCCCAGTCGTAAGGTAAAAAACAAACAGAATCAACCCTAGACTGGATACTCATCTCACACCCTCAAAAATTCACCAAGGCAGGGACCCTTCCCAATACCTTTAGTGACCATCTTCCTGCCTATACCCATAGAACTCAACTTCAAATTGACAAATTGCATTGTCTAAGAACAACTAGGTATCTTACCCATTTCAATGAACAACTATTCTTAGAGTCTCTAAAAACCTACAACTGGTCCCCTACCAAATTTCTTCCACTGGATGAAGCACTGAACTACTTCAATAAAGTATTTTTAGATATTATAGACAGTCTTGCCCCCACATGTACCAAAAGAGTAAAGCCTAACAATGCCCCATGGCTAACTAAACAAACTAAACAGTTACCTGCCTCCAGGGATAAAGCCTGGAAGGAATGGTATAGAAACAGTACCTCACAACTTGAACTCAGATATAAACAACTCCGTAACAATGCCAGAAAGCAAGTCATCAATGATAAAAAAAAAACAATTTCTCCACTATACTCGCTACCCAACAAAATAACCACAAATTGTTCTGGAACTCTCTTTCCTCTCTCCTAAATCCTGGTACTCAACACAACCCCTCCCCATCTCCTGACAAAGACCTGCAAGAAATTGCCCAAGCCTTCAATTCTCATTTTATTGGTACTATCCAAAATCTTGTTAATGATTTCTCTCTACAAACTAACAAAAGTATAATTGGCAACATAAACAACAATACACTCTCTAACCACTCCCCCCACATCAATTGTAATTCCAACAAAAACCCATCCACTCCTCTATTTACATTACAACCAGTACCTACCTCTCTAGTTTGTAAACTGCTCTCAAAACTAAAACCATGCTCCCTTTCTTCTGATGGCCTTCCAGCTGAATACCTAAAACTTGCAGCAGATTCTATACCTCTTCCAATTAGCATTCTCATTAACTGATCAATCTCTGAAGAATATGTTCCACAACTATGGAAATACTCAATTATTACTCCCCTTCACAAAGGCGGTAACACCAGTGATCTGTATAACTACTGTCCCATCTCCATACGTTCACCTCTATCTAAAATTTTAGAAAAGTGTATTCATTCTCAATTGCTAAAACATCTCACAGACAATAACCTACTCGCACCTATCCAACATGGTTTTCGGCCAGCACACAGCACAACAACAGCCTTACTGTCATTTACCAACACTGTATACAAAGCTCTTGATGCAGGCCTACTAACATCAGTAATCCTACTAGACCTATCAAAAGCTTTTGATAGTGTCCCACTCAAAACTACTTTTACAACTTGAGACCGTAAGCTGCTCCCCACACACGCTATCCTGGTTCCATAACTATCTACACAACAGAAAACAATCTGTTACATGGCAAAGTAAGCAATCCGATTGCCTACTCAACAACACAGGCGTTCCCCAAGGGTATGTTCTTGGGCCCTTGCTTTTTAACATATTTATGAATAATCTCCATAAAGCATCCCTGCAAATTACACTCATTCAATACACAGATGATTCGACAATAATTACATCCTCTAACAACATCTCAGATCTCCTAAAGTTAACACAAAATGCATTTGCTTCCATCAAATCTTGGCTTAACAAAGCTCAACTGGTACTTAATCCCAAAAACTCAAAACTTTTACTCTTCACTACCAAACCTCTAACTCTAGACTTTTAAAATATTCTCTCAAAACAATATGGAAATCAAAATTATAAAAACAGCCAAAATACTTGGCATCACAATTGATGACAAACTATTCTTTGAGAATCATATACTCAGCTCAATCAAAAAGACCAATTTTAAGCTTGGCAAACTCTATAGGCATAAACTCTATTTGGACAAGTCTACCAAGTTGAAACTAACTAATAGTCTACTTCTACCCTCCTGCCTCTATGGTTGCCCCATTTTCACTAACCTACACACATCTCTGCTGAACAAACTGCAGTCATGCTACTATGAAACTGCTAAGTTTGTCTCCAACATGCCAACTCGCACACATCATTGTCTGGCCATTAAATCTATAAACTGGTTTGAGTTCCCTCATTACTTACATTACTCCCAACTTACTCTCACCCACAAACTGCTAAATAATCCAAACTACTGCCCATCCCTTCAAACTGTAATACAGACACACACCTCTACTCGGCATCTTAGGTCCTGTAACAAACAACTCCTAACCATAACTAAGCTCAACAAATGAGCTGGAAACTGTCTCTATTCCCATGCCATTGCCAAACTTTGGAATGTGCTCCCTCTCATTCTTACTCAACTGGACTCTTTAAAAACATTTAAATTTGCACTAAAACACTCTCTCAATAACCTTGTCTGTTCTTGTAGTCATATAATTGAACCACCTTAAATGTTTTGGCCACTATACACTACAAATACTTTTACTAAGTTAATATAGTTGCAATTTACATGATCTATCTTCGTATACAGTCTCTCTTGCTTTCTTTATTTCTGTGGCTGAATAAACAGAATTGATTAAACAGTATTCTTAGTTATGAGAATATATAAACAGAATTACTAAAATTTAACACACTGGGTTTATTTTCTTGTATTGTATACCTCTAAATATGTATTTGTCTTGTATATCTACTTCAATTTATATATCTACTTCAATTTGTATTGTGTAAAACATTTATTGACTTTCAAAGTTAAGCAGATGTTATGTAAAAATTTCTGTGCTTCAATGGAGCTTTTCTCCCCGGGCCTCCAGTGAAAATGGATCATTGGCCCAGTGGACTTTCCCGGTTAACAAATGTCAATAAATAAATAAATAAATAAGTATATAAAATAGGAAATTTAAACATAAACCACCATGGTTGTCAAATGACAAAAATAAACATTTTAACAACAGAAAAATCTCATTAAACTTTACAGTAAGACCAGAATGCACCACCTCGAGGACAGTTTTAATAAATCTTGCAAAAAAAACTAAAAAGCAGTATAAGGACCAATAAAGTAACTCATGAAGGGAGAATGGTATTGGTAGAATAGGATAGCTAGAAGTCCTTCTTTAGCTTTATTAAAAAGATAAGACATTACACACAGCATTGCTCTGAATGTGTCCAAAATGGGACCCCTCATTCCAATCCCAAAGATTTAGCAAATATACTTGCAAGTACATTTTCCACTGACATCTTCCCTGAAATCCCTATTCCAGTGCAAATAATCCCTGAATCCCTCATATCCAACACTTTCACCATAGAACATGTTCTTAAGGTGCTTTTTAAGACTAAGAGCATTTCCTCATTGGCTCCTGATAAAATACTGGGTGATTTGATAAAACATGTAGTCACTGAACTTTTCCTTAAATTGTTCAGTCACAGGGTATGTTCCCAAATTCTTGCACATCAGTCTGTAGTGATGCTTCTCCACAAGGGAGGCCTCATCAAATACCTGGTAAACTGCAGACCTATCAGCCTTACATGGTCAATCTGTAATGCTCAGGAGAGTATCATAACTGATCTCATCAGCTACGATATGAAGAATATCATTAGGCTTGACCCACAGCTATTGGGTTTCTTCAGTGGTAAATCAAGACCGTGAAATCTTCTTAACTTTTTTGAGAAGTTCTTTTAAGATGTCAGCACTGGTCATGCAGTTCACACAGTTATCTGCCTGCCTTAAACATTGATCCTTATGTGATCAGATAGATTACCAAATGGTTGAAAGTCAGAACACAGATAGTCCATGTGGCAGGCACCTCTTCAAACAGTGAAAAGGTTATCAGTGAAGTCCCTCTGGGGATCTGTGCTTGGTCATATCCTGTTTGGTATCTGTTTTTGTTACCAGAAAGTTGAGAGCCAGGACCTCTGGTTGAATAAATTTGTTGATGACTGCAAGCTGGGTGCTTTAGTTAAAACCTCCTCATATATCTGCATGTTTCAAAAAGATCTTTCCCTTGTTAACGCCTTGGGGTAAAGATAATGGGCTTACACTGGACCCTAAAAATGTAATATTGTTTCCTTTAATACCTACTATGCAGATCAAGAGACAAAGTAGTCAGAGACACAGGTGCTTGAATAGATAGCGCTCTGTCTTTTGATCATGTAGCAGTAGTCAGGAACTACTTCTATAAATCTCAATTATCTGCCAAAGGTATTTCATCTTGATCTAAAGAAGTTATAATTCTCCTGTATTCAGTACTGGTCAAACCTATTGCAGAATATAATTCCTGCAATGGATTGTACCTCACTAGACATATCCATTAGCTTGAAAAAAGAGGGGTTCTGAAAGTGTCGTTCCTGTATTCTGTGACTTCTATACTCCCGAGGGGTGATCTTTCCTTCACTTACTGCCCCATTCGAGATCCTGTGATACTTAAGTTCATAGGCAGACAGTCCAGGAGACCACTGAGGAGCCCATTTCCACAATTGCCTCAAACCACTATCTGGTTAAGTGACTTGTTCTAGGCCACTCATTAGGCATGTGGAGGTTGAGGGAATCAAAGCAGCTCATTAGCAGTTCATAGCCTTAAGCCTCTGTGCTAATTGCCAAACAAATGAATTGTTTCCATGCACATATTTGCCTGTATGTTGACCATGTAAATTCACTGCATGGAACTGACCTAATTCAGTGGCAGCCCAAGAGCACTGCCTGGTTTAGTGACTTTTTCAGTGTTCCATTATGCAAATGAAAAATAAAGGAATCAAACCCTATTCCTGGTCACAGAAATCAGTGTATCAGCAGCTCAGAGTTTAGCCCTCTGTATTAACTGCCATAGCTGTCCTTCTTTTTTTCAGTAAGTTGAACTGCGCAGCTAACACTAGAACCAAAGATCTGAAACCTTCATCAACAAATAAACACAAAGCATTGGAAAGAGAGATTCATGACGGAGTGCCTTCCCCTTCTTTGGAATAAACTTCCACTGCAAGTAAAGTAATGAAATTCACTGTCTTCCGTTAAAAATAACCTGGATGACTGGATGGGTCCTCTTAAATTTGCCCCAGTATTAACTGGCCTCACCCTCCGTTAGAATGGATATTTAACATGGTGCTCATAGTCATTAGATTAATTAGCCTTATAAATCCTACCATTAGATAAGCAGTGTACAGCAATTATAGGAACATAGGAATGATACTAGGCAAATGCTCATGAGCACCTTAAGATGTCATATACACCTTTAAGCTGAAACACATAAAAGTTCATGCCTCCCTTTTCAAGCACTTAATATTGTTCACCTGCCAATCTGATCAGGGCTGTACACGAGAATCCCAGTGTAAATCTAATCGTACCTATCCAATTATCAGGACTAGCCTTAAAGGTAGCCAAAGTAGTATTTTGAGCTACATTTTTAACTCATGCCATAGTCTGAGAATTGTTGAGTTAGGAACTTTTCCGTCTTGTGAGTTTTGGTTTATTTGTTGGTATAGATTTAGGTCCTGAGTGTGCGTGGTTGTAGAACCACGGGTTTTCTAAAGAAATAAGATGTCAAATATGAGTGGGTCATTCGTGGCTGAAAAAGCAAGACATAGGTCACCTTGCAACAGCCTGTAGGCTACTGATTATAAGGAGATTTGTGCTAATCTATTGGCATTGCTGAAGAATTTAAGGCATTATCAGTTGAGTGATATGCTTGCATTTATATGTACCAAACGGAGCACTGCATTCATTGATGGGTCTGATAATGGAAGAATACAGTGTTAGGTGATTTATTAGATCATGAAGTTGTTCCCGTTGAAATCTTCTAGGTCAGATAGAAGAAACTCCTGTCTATAGTAGAGACATAATGACTGAATGAGAAAGAGTTGTCCAAGTACGTACCTAGGTCTCTCATGTCAATTTCTTTGGGAAGAGGAGTACCATTTATAACACATGAGGTGAGAACAGCTTATTTTGATGAATGCTACTAAGCTGCACCTTTTTTGCCTTTAGCTTCAAACTGCTTTCTGTACAATAGGTATGCGAATGCTTTAGCCCTTCATGGAGATCTACAGTATTAGTAGATGAGCCATCATCACCAAACATGGTCAAACACACTTCTGGGATATTGGACTGGATTGACTGCAAAACAGATGCTGAAAATGAAAGTGCCCAGCATTGATCCCTGTGGTACCCAACCAGCTACAGTTTTACATTATTTCTAGTTATGGTCTTGATGTCTGGTAAGCAGTACTGTCTGACACTGGGTATTAAGAAGTAATGTCGGATGATACTGGCTTTGCATGGTTGAATGTTATATTCTTTCAAACATACAAAGGGCTGTATTCAGAAACAACACAGCTTTGAGTGACACATTAGCTATAATTAGAAAAGTCCTGATTAACTGTCAACTTGTATGAATCTGAATCAGTCAGTGATTACTGCAAGTTCAGTAAAACACTTTGTCTTGGTAATTGCCACTGGTGGCCCATGTATTTTGTTGGCACAGGCATCCCCTCATTCATTCCCCCCCACACATGCACATATTCAAATGTGCACATGCACACGCACACGCACACATGCACATGCACACACGCACACACACACACACACACACACACACACACACACACACACACACACACACACACACACACACACACACACACCTACTGTATCTATCCCCTAATTATTCCTCCAATGCGACCACCCAGTATAACACTGCAGGGAAGAACTGCATCACTTGGGGACTGTGCTAATATACTTTAAAAAAAAAGATGATCATGGGGAAGAAATATACAACATTATCATCTTGACTGCTTGACAAGTGCTATTTTTCAAAAAATTTCAGGACTCTCCTTCAACAAATCAAAATCAAAATATTTATTATTAAATAAAAAAAGGAGATACAGGTACCAGTTAATCATATTATTGGTAACCAAGTTTTAACTCTAGATTATTTAAGAATAGTCTTATGTAAGAATATAGGGGAAAATTTAAAGTTTAATTATGCTAAAACCATAGACTTAATCAAGACATTGATAAACAAATGGAATAATATGTTTATAAAATATGAAGACAGGTTACAACTGATAAAAATGGTTTTGTTACCCAAAATATTATATATAGCACAGGCTGTTATACTACTACCAGAGAAAACAATTCTTACAGAAATTACCTCGATTTTGATGAAATTCCTATGGTACCCTAAAATAAATAGAGTGGCATATATTTATCACACCAGAAATTGGGAACAAGGGGGGGTTAAAATTCCCGGAGATTGAAACTTATATAAAGGCATCTATAATTAAAATAGTGATATATTGGATAAATCCTAGATATTCTTCCAATTGAAACAGCTACATTCCATAATATTGATGAATGAAAATTATTTATCAAAAAATGCTTTAGCAACTGATAAAGATAACAAGCTATATTTAAGTATAAACTTACAATATAATACAACAAAAACTAATAAATCATATTTTTGTTATTTTTAGGAAATTCATTAACACAAACCTAGATATAAAACTGTGGTATAGATTTTTAATACCATTTACTATTACAAGAGACTTCCCTGATAAAACACATAGAGATTTTTGGATTATGGGAGAATAGGAATTTATTTTGTTGGCTGCAATGTATAGAAAATCAACAAGCTTTGAACACACAACATATATTGTTAACCTATGGCCTATCTCCTAATGACTGGTTAGTTCTTCAGAGTGTCACAGCATACACCAAGGATCTGTGTAGAATAATAAATAACTCATCCTTCAAAACCGTACCAAAAATTATAATCTGGATTTTTGAAATCCTATATAATGAGACCAATATTAAGAATGAATTATCATATCTATATAATGTTTGAATTGTTTATAAGACAGCTCCTAAAGCTTCTTACTGGCAATATCTAACTAAAGAGTTTCAAGTAGCATTATCAATGGAAGAAACAAAGCAAAGCGCAGTCAAGCCACAGGAAAACTCAGGCAAAAAGTGTGGTTAACGTAAATTTAATAAGAACGTTTTCGCTCTTCTCATAGAGGAGCTTCTTCAGACAAAAATAAAAAGCGCCAAGCGCTACTTTTTAAAACCAAAACAGCTGGTGAGTCTGATGTCATTTCCTTTAAGCTAAAAAGTACGGAACACTAAAAATAGCATGGATCTACATGTTTTTAACAATGCAATACCACAGTAACACCACTCGATGTGCGCTAGGAATTATAATACAGAATAATATTTAAAAATCATCAGTTTTAATAACAAATACATGTATGCCCTAAACTGATAAACAGGTAATAAATAATGGGTGCAATGCATTAAAAAAGTACTTAATGCATAAATTATTAACCATTTCAATAAAAGTAATAAACTGTTAGCCCTCACAAATTGACAATTCAATTTCTTAAGTAGCTATTGTATTTCAAAATAACAGAAATATTACAACACTCATTTAGTCCAGGGGGGGAAAAGGCATTTAATAACAGCTGCCATTCGAGTTCTTTTAATTCAAGCATTAAAGACTGTGGGCCCCCCCTGATGCCAACTTTAACCCAATCAATGCCCATAAAACAAAAACTGTGTCCAATATTCTCCAAAATATGTTTTGATAGTGCGTTGTCAGTTTTTTTATTTTTTATAGCGTAATTATGTTGGTAAACTCGATCACGCATCTTTCGATCCGTTTTACCAACATAAAACGCAGCACAACAGTTACATTGTGCTATATAAACAATAGATTTGGTTTCACACCCAATCTTGTGTTTAATATGATATTTCACATCTCTGACAACAAAGGAGTTCCCTGTTTTTAATAACTTACACCAGTTACAAAAACCGCATGTAAAACAGCCAGTTTGTCTCACTGAAAAATTTGTAGAGTCACTTGTCTGTAATAACTCTTTTAAGTTTTTACCTCTCCTAAACACAAAGTGGGGAAGTAACCCCAAAACATCCAACAAGTAGGCACTATTCACTATAAAGTGCCAGTTTTTCTTAACAATTGAACACATGCTGTCAATATGTTTGTTGTGTGTAAGGATTAGGCTGGTCTTAAAATCATGAGTTATACTGACATTGACCAGGTTGTTATTACAGTTATCTGTTACAGGTGAGTTAAATCTGCCACTGAGTGTAGTTGTTCCCTGATTTTCAATAATCAAAGGGTCATTTACTTCAGTATAAAGGAGTAGTGGCTTATAGAACCCTGATATCCTTTTAAGTGATACTTCGTTTATTAAACTATCTATGAGTTCACAGGGGTAACCCCTACTCAAGAACATTTCTTTTAGGTTTGAACACTCTACTTCGAAGGCTGTATCTGTGTTACACATACGTGTAGCTCTGACTAATTGACCCTTGACGATGGATTTTTTCTGTTTCCATGGGTGGTTACTAGTGTAATGTAAGAAAGCATTACAATATGTGTGCTTTCTAAAAATACTTGAAAGTAGCCGCTCATTGTCAAGGTCTTTAGTAAGCTTCACGTCCAAATAATCAATCTCAGAGACAGAGAAATGGTGGGTGAATGAAAGAAAGTGGCAGGAATTATTCATTTTTTCAATTAGATTAGAGACACATTCTTCATCTCCTTGTACGAGAATGAAGATGTCATCTAAAAAACGCGTGTAAAATTTATTTATCTCTTTAAACAGGTTGTCCTTAAACAAAAAGGACTTTTCCCAATAGGCGACCACTAAATTGGATACGCTTCCCCCACATGGAGAACCCATGGCAATGCCTTTTTTTTGAAGGTAGTAGTTGTTGTTGAAAATGAAAAAGTTTGACGTTAAAATAATGTTTAGTAAGATGGTGACAACGTCAATTTCATCTTTAGGGGCACCCAGATCTAGTAACATTAGTTCAACCCATTCAATGGCCTCACCGTGTGGTATGCAAGTGTATAACTCAACTACATCTATAGTTAGGAAGTTATATGAAGGGTGAAAAGGAATATTGTTGATAGACCTTAAAAAAGACCATGAATCTTTACAGATCTGGGGTAACAGCTTGAGGTGTTTGTTTAATATATAATCAACGACCTTAGCACAAGGATATGTGATGCAACATCTGCCGTCCACTAGAGCACGCATAGGGGGATCAACCAAACATTTATGTATTTTGGGGATTCCAAACATTACTGGCACTCTAGGGAAAGAAATGTTGATGAAGTCGAATGTTTCGATGTCTATCCTACCTTCTATAAATAAATCTCTAAGGTACCCTTTAATTCGCTTATATTCACCAGACATCTCATTAAGAGATGAGATTTCATATGCTGGTGTATTGAGTACTTTAAGCATCTTGAGGTTGTACTCGTCTTTATCGAAGATGACCAACCCCCCACCTTTATCAGGTTTAATCACCCTAATCGAAGCATTCCTAAGATTTTCCAAGCTAATCTTTTGCTTATGTGAAATGTTGTTCCTAATGTCAGACCATCTAATTTTTTCAAATAGGTGTCTGAAATCAATTTCACAGGCATATTCAAATGTCTGTAAAATAGGGTGAAGGGGGGGATTAAAGGTACTCAGCATTTTAAAGGGGTGCTGGTCTGTGTTAGAATCACCTCTAAACAACACCTTAAGATTTAACTTACGAACATAACCTTTTAAGTCCATCAAAACTTTAGGCAGGCTAATCTTCTGATCAGGAACAAAAGATAGCCCGAAAGCCAACAGTTCTATTAGGTCTTGGTCAATGCTGACTTCGGAGAAGTTGTAGATGGTAAAATCACCTTTCAGGTTTTTCAAGATGACCGGTTTACCAAATGGGAAAGTAACAAGTTCGTCTCTCAGTTGTTCTACTTGTTTTTCCTCTGTTTTTTTCTCCATCCTAAAAAAGGCTTGTTCTGATTTTTGTGATTGGAAGGGTGCCCATTTTTATTATAGATGGATTTAATCCTATTACTTCTTCTTGGTTGTTGTATTGATGGACCTTCATCGGCATCATCATTTTCAAATTCATTTTCATCAAGTGGGGGGAGTGCCTCTCTGTCAGTGTTATTACTAATGAGTCCTTCTTTATTCAAAGGCACATTAACTTTCTTGGCTAAATTTGGAAACGCCGTATCAGAGGCGTATGCTTGGCGGTCTCTAGAAAGTTTTTTAATTTTGTTGGTTTTTAATTTAGCCAAGAGGGAATCAATGCTGTCAAAAATCCTGTGGTAGTCATATTTGTAACGGGAAAAGTTAAGGTCAACATTAATTTTATTGTCAAGGGCATTGGTTTCAGACAATAAAACTTCAATGTGTTTTTCATAGTGCTTAACCATAACACCCATTAAATCCAGTCCTTGTTGGTTTAAGACACTATTAAGTTCTTCAATAAACACAGTATCTGAAAATAATCCAGTGGGAGTAAAAGTACTCCTTAAACCTTTAGGCACAATCTTCTCTCTTATACATTGTTTGAAATAGGAGACTTCCAATTGAAGTTTCCTAATTTTTAGCATGTTACTGTCTAAAAGTTTTAAGTTAATGGCAATATTTTCATCAGGATTACCTGGTGTACTAGCTCCCGAAGCCGGCAGACCTGTTGAGCAGAACGCAAACACGTCCGTGTTATTTGCCCATTCAGAAAAAGAAGGAACGCCAATAAGCCCAGGGGCAGCACGATTATCACTCAGGATAGTATTTTTGTTACCAACATCGAGGTCTGTTCCGTTTTGACGGTTACCCACATCCCTTTGATTTATTGTTGCAGGTATGGGGGAACCATTAGCTGGTTCAACAGAAAAAGAAGTTGTAACAGGACTGGTAATTCTCGATCGTTGTCCAGGTTCTATTGATGCAGAAGAACCTCCAGTTAGCCTCGCCGCATTTTGGTTAGAGCTAAATACAGTAGTGTTCCGTAAGTTTAAAACACCGGTAGACTCGATCCTGTCTAACCGTGTGTTAAGAGAATCAAGCCGTTGGGTAAGCAAAACCAACAGCTCACCAACATTGGTATCCTCACGAGTAGGTGGAACATCCGAAGACGGAATGTTTTCAGTTCCAAACAAAGCCGGAGTTGAAGGGCTTGACATAGCGCAGATTATCAATGGAAGACAAAATGAACATGTTACTCTCAGTCAAACTAACTTCCTATTCACATTTCTGGAGGATTTTTCACTGGAAATTTCTGCACAGATCCTTTTTGACACCTGATAAACTTTCAAATATAAACTCTTCAAACAACAAGTTATGTTGGAGATGTCACCTGTCAACTAATGCAGACTGGTCTCGTGTTTTTTGTGACTGTACTAATATTAAAACATATTGGAATGAGATTAATAATTCTTTCAAGCAATTTATACAGATATATTTGTTTTGACAAAACCTGTAATTTTATTGAACGTAAATAATAGTAATCATATGAAAAAAGATGACTTGTATTTGTTGTGGACCATGTTAGCAATATCTAGAAAACGTATAACCAGAAGATGGAACTTTAATGTAGCACCCACTATGGAGGAATTCCTATCTTCACTGAAGAAATGCATACTAATGGAGACAAGAACTAAAGAGCTAAGAACTTTTCCTAAGCCATTGGTTAATAATTTGCGGAGGAAAGTTTTGAATTTGATTGATACCTTACAGCTAGAATCAAACTTTTCCTAACAGCCATAGTTAACATATTAAGTTATTATTTATTTACAGATATTATTATCTAAATCCTTTTTGTCAGGCTGAATGTAAATATTGTTAATAATTATTGAATGCTATGAATGTATCAAAGTATTGCGTTATTTCATCAAAATGATAATCATGTGAGTAAAAAAATAAAAACAAGTGCTATTGCCTGACAGAGAGTGAGAAGTAACATTGTATAAGCAGGAGGAATATTTCACTTTATTTTATAACATTGCAAATATCATTTAGATCACTGTTTTCATACAGATGTAGGAACTCGGGAATATGTTGCTTTACAGTTAAATATTTTTTAATAATACCTTTTCCTGCAGAAAAAAAAGATAATTCTAAGGTTATTATAGGAGAGTAACATACAACATTATGGTATTGAGATTTTGAAAAATACTATCCTTGGCTACACAGTCATGATAAGTAATAGCTAAATATAGGCAAGAAGAGGAATAATTCAGTTTGTTTTGTAGGATTGCACCTCCATTATGAATAATCCTTTATTTCTGCAACTATCTCTTAACTCTCAATGCCATCACATCTCTCCATTATACATAAACCCAACAATATTACTGCCCAGCAAGCTAAAACTGTAAAGTATATGCTTGATTGCTTGTGGTAGCAAAACATGCCAGAACATGCAAACTGCTCAGCAGCAGTGCCAGAACATGCAAACTGCTCAGCAGCAGTGCCAGAAAATGCAAGTAAATGCTGCTGAATAGATTCAGTTGCAACTACTAATGTGACTACAGGATGCATTGCAGGCATTTTCAAGAAAAAAGATACACTTGAAAGATTTTGGATTCGTTGGCATCTAATATCTTCTTTAAAAATATTACAGGGTATACTGTGAGGAAAGCTGTGCTTATTTTGTTCACTTCATAGGGATTGGCAATGTAAAATGCAAATGAGCAGGCATTATGAGTAGTAATACAATTTAAAATACTACTGTTTCTCTAACATACTACTTGTCTCAGAAGATATGAATAGTAATAAAAGGTAAAATAGTACTGTTTCACTAACACAATACTTGTTTGGGGCTGTATAAGTAGTAATGCAAGCTGAAATAATACTGCTTCTGTAACGTAGCGCTTGTTTGGGGCAGTATATATAGTAATGCAAGCTAAAATAGTACTGTTTCTCTAACATACTACTTGTCTCAGGAGATGTGAGTAGTAATATAAAGTAAAATAGCTCTGTTTCTCTAACATAGTGCTTGTTTGCCACAATGTGGACAGTAATATAAGCTAAAATAGAACTGTTTCTCTAACCTAATACTTGTTTTGGGCATTATGTTTAGTAATGCAAGCTACAGTAGTACTGTTTCTCTAACATAGTGTTAGTTTGGGGCAGTATGAGTAGTAATACAAACTAAAATAATAGTGTTTCCCTGACATAGTATTTGTTTGGGGCATTACGATTGGTAATACAAACTAAAATAGTAGTGTTTCTGTTATCTAGTGCTTGTTTGGGGCAGTATGTATAGTAATGCAAGCTAAAAATGTGCTGTTTTCCTAACATAGTACTTGTTTGGGGCAGTACGTTTAGTAATGTAGGTTCATAGGTAGGTACTAGGCTATTGGCCCAAGGGCCTACGTAAGCCTAGTCAACAAGGTTCCCTGGCTTATGCCACCCAAGAAAGTTATTTTCCTGTGCCACTGTTGAGCAGACACACAGAAGTGATCTCTGGGATGTATTTCCTATTTCCCATCCACTCATCAAGATTTTTCTTTAAGAGTGTTAATGAAGAACTTTGCTTGACATAGATAGGTAGCCTGTTCCAGAGTATGGGAAGTCTCTGGGACAGGAATCTATCCCTCCAGCATGTCGTGTTTATTGTGGTGACAAGGTTTAGATAAGGTTTAGGTAATGCAAGCTAAAATAGTACTGTTTCTCTAACATAGTACTTGTTTGGGACAGAATGATTAGTAATACAAGCTGAAATAATACTGCTTCTGTAACATAATGCTTGTATATACAGTAATACAAGCTAAAATAGTGCTGTTTCTCTAACATAGTACTTGTTTGGCGCTGTATGAGTAGTAATACAAGCTGAAATAATACTGCTTCTGTGACATAATACTTGTTTGGGGCAGTATGAATAGTAATGCAAACTAAAATAGTACTGTTTTTCTAACAAAGGACTTGTTTGATGGTTGAAGTTGTGTGTTAATAATAAAGAAGAAAACTGTGGCCTGTATTGTTTTCACAACAGCTTTTGTGTTTTGCAAGTTTGCAGAGCTGATACATACACTGAAGACTTACACATGGCTCTTACACCAAAAGTGAAGGATCATTATCTACCTTTAGAAACTGGCAGCAGCAGATGGGAACCATAACAAAATGCTACCGTCTGACCTAACCTGACTTTTGCTTCCCATGCCAGTATGATCACTTGTACTACAGTAATGCTACTCAAGTACCAGAGAATAAACTAAGAATGTCTTCAGCACATAGGGATAGCAGATTTTTTAATGGTAAGCTAGGCTGCTTGCTTACTGCTAGTTTTGTATCTTGTATCTCTGTTTTAAGGTGATTTTATCCAATCCTGTGCAGTAGTTTTGGCATACATTGTGATGCCCCAGTCACTTGGTACCACATGATATAGCCTGCTGTTTAGGGGAAAGCCTTCAGAGTTGATGGGACAGTTTGGGGTAGATGACAAGATACAGTAAAAAGGAAAAAGCATTGCAGAGCACTGTTTGATTTCCTTACTGTTATGTTGTGCATTGCTGGTGCTGTCCAAAACTATACATTTTTAGCTTGCATTCAAAGATAAGATAAGATCTGATGCTGTCAAGGAATCTGATCTTCTGGATTTAAATGTAAATTTCTGTTCAGTACTGCACTATAAAAATCTCCAGTTTGTAATCACATCAATACTGAATTCTTTCTTCAACTGTATGACTTGTTTATAATGGTACATATGTTTTCATACCACTCAACCTCTTAGTGCAAGAATTTTCGACAAAGTCAAAAATGATGAGGGGACAAAAGCCTAAAATCAGGAGCAGATTTTAAATATTGTTCTTATAAACAACAGTAGGTTTTGTATTAGCACACATTTCCTAAAGGACAGGAAGTCCAAATCTCAAATATCAGACTTTATTTAGTGACTTCAGTCTTCATTGATTTGCCAGAAAACTCCAAATTTTATGAGGAACAGACCAAAACCATGAGGCAGCAATCTGGATTTTCTGTGAAAATCTGGGCACTTGAGAGGTGTGTGAGGTTTAGAAGTTGGTGAACTTCCTATACAAAGTTAGTGCTGCCTGTTAGTGATTGTAACCTTGGGAATGTGATGAAAAAATAGGGAATGGTATAACAGGAAAATCACACTTTCCATGAAGTCTTGGAGCAGGAGTATTTCTTTATTAAACAGAATAGCAACGCTGTAGAGTTACACACTTTGGATGTAGTTCAACAATTAAATTTTACAATTTCCTTTGACATTGCAGCTAAAGGTACCCAAATCTTGCCAAGACTTTTTCCAATAGAGAGTGATTAATCTGTGCTTCATTGTGAGTTTTTTTACTGTGTTCTTAACCTTAAAATTGAGTAGCATAGTCTAGATACAGGTCTGCTGCATCCAGAGCTTCAACTGCATGTTTTTTAACCCTTCTTGAGGTATTCCATCTACAAATTTTCCCTTAGCAGCCCTTGTGTTATCATCTAGTAGCTCTACTCTTAGACCTCCCTCCCTTTACCCTCTTAGCTCTTTCAGTTTATGACAAACATGGATGGACAACTTCCTACATTTTCCTCTGCCAGTCTGGTTAATATGGGCATCCTGAGACAGTGTAGCAACTGCCTCGTACACAGACAATCCTCTACTACTACCACCTAGGAACAACATTTGTGAGAGTTGCAAATGCATCAAGCACCTAGTGTCATTGCTCTGTCCCCCCACAAACCAGTATATTTAGCACTGATAAGGTTGGCAACACGAACACCACACCTCAAACACCACCCGCACCAACACAAGATATGCCCACATATGTGGAGACCCTCAACAAAAGCATAACCAAATAAAAAGAGACCTCCAAGGCATAAATGCACACAAAAACCACTGCCCACTACACCACACAGCACACATAGTCCACACACCTGTGTCTAGCAGCCAGTAAGGCCTAAACATAAACCCAGCATATTAGTCATAGTAGACTCCATTTTGAGACATACAAATGTGCCCCTCACCAGGCTGGATAAGGATAAAGCCACGGTTAGTTGTTTGTTGGGTGCCAGAATCCACCATATCACCAATGCACTGTAGTCTCTCAACAACAGGTACTGTTATGACACTGTCATAGTCCATGTTGGAGTGAATGGCTTGAGATGTACCTCCCTGGACTATATGAAGAGAGATATGATCGCGCTCACTGAATATGTGCCCCAGGCAGGTATGTTCCTAGACTTAAGCAGCATTCTACCATCACCCAGAATGATGTCTCAATGCAAACAGAAAATGATTGACTTTAACAATTAGCTTAGTTGCTGGTGTCATATCCAGGGGAATCCAGTACCTGACAGCCTGGGATGACATGATTGACAAACCACAATGCTTTGCCAGAGATGGCCTGTATCTGCCTCAATGGGCTTCAGGCTCCTGGCAAAGGCTCTTGCCTCCCCATAGTGCCTTTTTTAGGCAATGCCATGAGGTCAAACCTACCAACATGAAAATTTAATCAAAATGTAAATTAAAGGTCATGCTGCTAAATGCTAGGAGTCTAAACATGAAACTGCACTCATTGCAAGCATTCTTAACCCTGGAAGAAGCTGACATTTGTGCAGTCACAGAAACTTGTTTCAAAGCTACAGAGAGCACCCCAGCCATACCAGGTGACTCATCCTTTCCTTCATTCAGTCCTCAAACCATGGGCAGCAAAACAAAAGGAGGTGGAGTTGCAATATATATAAAAGACATACACACCTCTAGGCTGGTCAAGAAGTCTGATGCAAAGGAAACACTCCAGGTGCAGTTAGCAATTAACAAGACCCTTAGTCAAATCATAGCTAGCTATAGGCCTCCACCTTTGATGCAAGATGCTCACTTCACCTATATGGACCTCTTCAAATCTATCAGGATTCAACCCTTTACCCTGATCCTGAGCAACTTTAACTATTCAACCATAGACTGGAAGAAATACTCATGTCAAAACACAAATGCCCAGAGATTCCTTGATTTCATCAATGCAAATGCCTTGGACCAGTTGGTTGACACCCCACAAGAGGTAAAAATATCTTGGACTTGGTATTAACCAACATGAGTAACCACTGCAGCATCCCTACAGTGTCATCATCCCTGGTAAGATCTGACCACAAAGTAGTCACTTTCAAAGTCACCATCTGCCCCGACTACCCCCCTTCCCCCAGATAGGGTCAAACAAAACAAATTCTCCAAAGCTGATTACAACCACCTGAGGGAAGGTATAAACAGCTTCACAGCTCCCTCCCCCTCCATAGAAACTGGTAAATATGTGCAAACCTACACCAAAGTACTATATGAGCATTTATATAGCTGCATGGAATCAGGAATACCAGACAGGATGAAATTCTCCTCCTCAAGGAAGAGTAAACCTGTCTGGTGGACATCTACAATAAATAAACTCTATAATAAAAGGAAAAAATTGCTGTCCAGAACCAAGAAGGAGCTGGTGCCTAATTGGAAGCAATCTCTCCTTAACCTGAACAAGCAAATAAGAACACTAGTGAAATCCTCCAAAGCAAACTTTGAGTCCAAACTGGCCACATCTACTAAAGACAAGCATAATGCCTTCTTCACATATGTCCGCAATCTCAAGGGAAGCACTCAGATCTGCTCAGAACTGGTGGTCAAGGACACACACACAAATGCTGTAAATTTTATTTATTTATTTTATATTTGTTGACCTGGTTTGTCCGACTGGGTTGCAATTGCCCATTTTCAGCGGAGGCCCGAGGAGAAAAGCTTCAACAGAAAAACAGAAATTTTACATATTGAATACATACAGAATACATTAATCAGTACCACACATTACTGCATTATAGTGCCATACATTACACTGTGGCAAGTGAAATACATATAGAAATGCATTCATCAGAGGGATACATTCATAATTACATATTATTTACATAATAGTGCAATAGTTACATAGCTGAAATATTTTTCTAGTTATGTTTATACAGTGATGTACCAAGAGGAGAAGATAAAGTAGTAAGTTTGTTTATTGAAGGGAAGGAAGAGAGAAGGGAAGCAGAAGGTTATAGAGGAGTGTTTACGGGGGATAATTACATTGGCAGGTCCATTTTTCATGAAGGTATTTTTTGTAGCGGTTTTGAATTGATTGGGATGTTCAAGGGATCTTGTATCTAGTGGTAGGCTATTCCAGGCCTTGGAAGGGTTAAAGCTATAGACTAGGTGACCCATTTTGGGCCTTGGTTTGTAGATTTTTAGTAGGCCTTGTTCAGAACTGTGGAGTAATCTAGTGGGTAGGTAATGAGAGATTAGAGATGAGATAGCTGGACAAAAAGAGGGTTTGTAGAGAATGGAGTGAATAATCTGAAACTGATTATACTAAAGCAGGTTAGGTAATTCTAGCCAATTTAGTTCTTTTAGTGAGAGACAGTGATGGGACTTGTAAGAATTTTGGGCAGCAAATCTGGCAATCCTGTTATAAGTTGTTTCTAACTTGTTTAGTAGTCCACTGTTGAGGCTGGTGAGAATTTGGAAGCTATAGAGTAAAGTGGGTAAGAGGTAGGCATTTGAAAGGGTTAGTTTTGCTGTTTTGGCAAGACTTTTTTTTTGTTTCTATAGAGGAGACCTAGCTTGAGATGTGTTTTTCGGATATAATTATTGACATGTAAATCAAAGCTTAGTCTATCATCAACAGTAACACCTAAGAGTTTTGTACTGGTGTCCACCTCTATTTCAGTATTATTTTGTGACAATATGGAGAAGGAAGACTTTATGTGGTTAAGGTTTTTAGGGAGAAAGAGTACTAATTTGGTTTTCTTTTTAAGATTAAGGATAAGTTGATTTTCAGATAGCCAGTTTTCTACAGAGTTAAAAGAGGACTGTGTGTGATTAGTGTAGAATCAGCTGCGTATTGTATCAGTGAGGATCCAGGACAGGAAGAGTAGAGAAGGCTGGTAAAGATGTTAAAAAGAAGTGGCTCAAGGCTGGAGTGGCTGACAAGTTCAGTGAAAACTTCACTCCTCTGTCTCCCCCATCAGTAAAACAGGACATCCCCAGTACCAGCCTCCTCCCTTTATCTCTAGGGAGCAAGTCATCACTGCCCTCTCTAAGGCAAAAAATATAGTCTCCATGGGACCCGATAACATCCCAGACTGCATCCTGCATGAACTCAAGCAGGAACTTGCAGCACCATTAGGCATCCTATTCAACCAAAGTCTGAGTACCAGCTATGTCCCAGCTGAGTGGAGGACGGCTACTGTCATCCCTTTGCACAAAGCTGGAGAGTCCACCAATCCTGGAAATTATAGATGCATCAGCCTAACTAGCCTGATCTGCAAGGCAATGGAGTGTGTTATTATGGACCTCATTAACAAGGGTATGGGCAATCTCCAAACAATTGATTCCACACAGTTTGGTTTTGTCAAGGGGAGGTCATGTCTGTTAAATTTGGTTGGCTTTTGGAGACAGTCACTACGGCCATAGATGAGGGGAAGATGGTGCACACCACCTACCTTGACCTGGCCAAAGCCTCCGATATTATTCCCCAATCAGGTATAATAGATAAACTCTCTCAACTAGGCATCAATCCATATGTTACCAGATGGGTAGCAAACTGGCTCACTGATAGAACCCACCTAGTCAAAATAGGGAAAGCCACTTCAAGTAGTAGACCCGTAACAAGCAGTGTACCCCAGGTATTGGTTTTGGGGTCCCTGCTGTTTGGGATATACTTCCCGGAGGTGCAGGCCAAATCTAGTGGGCTATGGCTGACCAGGTTTGCAGATGACTGCAAGCTGAGTGCTGTCATCAATTCCCCTAGTGATGTGGACATCCTCCAAGAGGGTCTCACCCAAACAAATGACTGGTGCCAGAAACATGGCCTCAAACTGAATGGCAAAAAATGCATCATCATCCCTTTTGGGGAGAGTGATGTCCCTACAAATTATCACATTGATAATAAGGTCCTAAGCATGCAGTCAGTCATGAGGGACTTGGGCACCCAGGTTGATAGCAAACTGACTTTTGACCACCATATTGCCTCCGCTGAATGGAAAGCTTTCTACATGGCCCACCTCATTAGTAAGGGTATGTCATCCAGGGACAAGGTGGTCATAACATCCCTGTATTCTTCCCTTATAAGACCCATTATTGAGTACAATGCCCCTTTCGGCATGTACCTCACAAAGCACATGCAGCAGTTGGAGAAACCACAGAGGTTCCTCACCCAGAGAATCCAGGCCCTCAAACATCTATCCTACACAAATAGGCTAAAAGCCCAGTCCCTCTACTCAGTCTCCTACAGACTCCTCAGAGGTGACCTCTGTCTGGCATAGAAAGAAATCTCAGACCCTGCCCTGATGGGACTGCTGCATATCCGCAAGTTAAGCTCCACTCGAGTAATCCACACGTGTGACCTCAACCTGGAGTGTGACACCAATAGGACTTGTTGGCGGAACAGATTTGTGTCCCAGAGACTCCCCCTTTTGTGGAATAGACTCCCTCTCCACATAAAGCAGAGTACCCTATTAACTCTTTTTAAGTGCAACCTAGATAACTGGATGGGAAACAGAAAATACACCCCTGGGATTCCACCTGTGTCCCTGCAGGACAGTGGCATAGGGTGCTGACTTGTTGGAACATGGGTAAATTCTTGGATAGGCTTGTAAGGGGCTCAGGGCCAGTAGCCTAGTAACTTCCTATGATCCTATGAGTTAATCACAGAAAAAGCAGTTAAAGGAACAAAAAATGCAGTTATAATGGAATATCTTCAGAGCTCCATTGAAATGCAGGGGGTATGACTGGACAGCATTCTAAATTGGTCAGATTCTCCTTTCAGCCAGAAACACCACTAAATTGATTCTTAAGGAGCACTTGCAAGATGCTGTTAGTGATCTTTATTCTGAGGGTTATGATCATAAGAACAGTTCTTCAAAAATAAAATCTATAAATGCAGGGGGTTTGTTTAACCCTCAGCAAAGATGATCTGCTATAGCAACTACTGTCAGATATGCATGTATGCTGTTTCAGCTGTCCAGTTTTGTCCGTCAACAATTCAGAAATGCTTTAAAGCTCATTTATTTATTTATTTTAATTTTGTTTACCGGGAAGGTCTGACTGGACGAGGTCCATTTACAGCGGAGGCCCAGGGAGAAAAGCTCCAGTTATATTAGAACAACACATTACAGAAAAAAACATATAATGCAATGTGTAGGAAGTAGTATCTATTAAACTAGTAGTTTCTAGAAAGAAGTCAAACAGAAATTAAAACAGTAGACAATTGCAATCAAAAATATTTACATATGTACATTTAGTTTGCAAAGAACAACAGTCAGATTTTAACAAGTACATGTTTTCCATGGATAGTAATTTGAGGAAACATATTTATTGGGGCATGAAAAGAGAAATAGGAGATGGTTGTAGAGGTAACAGATTGTGGACTATGTAATACATGGACAGAGCCAAGAACTTGTAAGATGGGCCTTAAGGGAGTTTTTGAATAGAGTGGATATGTTTATATGTCATAGAGTGCATATGTTGGAGTAAAGTTTGTACCAAGGGGGAAAACACTATTAAAATGCTCCATCACTTCTCAATTACCTTCCAGAGGGACAGAGTTTGTGTTTTGTCAAATTGTCCTAAACGTTAAACAGTGAATTTCACTTCAATGGACTGAGTGGTTGCCTTTTCTATGAATATTCCAGTTTTCTACCACATCTCAGCTGGCTACTGTTAAACTGCCACTGTGTACAGTATTTCTTGCAACCTACTCCATGACTGAAATAATTGCACAGATCACTTTGCTTTCCTAAATAATAAAATAATAAGTAAAAATATATTTAAAATAAATGTTCTGTTAATAAACAGTCTATGTTTTCTCTAATATTACCTGCATTTTACTCTTTACAAGAAAGCAAAAAAAAAAAATTAAATATAAAAAAAAAAACTTCATCCGGATATGAAAATGTTCAGAGCCTTCCTGATTGCATTAGCAGAATGCAAGAATTATATTTTTTATTATTGTTATTAAGTCTGTGGTCTTTTCTTGCATTCAAAGTCTTGTAGCTAGGGAAACTGTCACTCCTCTAAACCCAAAATGAAAGTCTGATGTTTTTGTGATCAAGTTAAAAAACAATTATCTTAAAACCTTGGAATCATTTGATTGCAAGCCACAGTCAAGATAAGCAAAAAAAAAAAACTCACAAACAAAACATTTTTTGCAGGGGATCAAGTCTCCCTGCCCCAACCGCCATGTGGGGGCTGTACTCCCCATACTCTTTGATATATATATATATATATATATATATATATATATATATATATATATATATATATACATATACAAACTTCAAAATTCACACTATCTCAGAAAAAAAGAAATCTCCAAGATACCACAATCTTAATGTTCAGTGCCAAAACTCTGGAATCTAACGAGTGATCAATGATTTGAGTCTTGATCAGTAGTATAATGATTGGAAGACTGGTGTCCGTAGGTGTTTGGGGTGTTTGATTCAGTGAAAACTCATTTCACTGAATTTCAAAGCTCTCACACCAAATCGCTGAAAGCTCAAATCACTGAAAACTCATTTCACTGGTTCACATTTCACTGAATGCAAGTAGTGTTGGGCAAATAAAACATACATGCCCTTTTCCTCACTGTAGTGCAATTCTGGAGATAGTATATATAGTTGGGGGGGTTGGTTTTATATTGCTAGCTTTCAGTGAAATGAGATTCATAAATATAAAAGCTAAGTAGGTGGGTGGCTATGCCACCCACACACCCCAGTGTGGGGGGATGTGCCCCCCACACACCCATAACTATATATACTAACTCCAGGATCACACTACAGTGGGGAAAAGGGCATATACGTTTTATTTGCCCAACAGTACTTACATTCAGTGAAATGTGATTCAGTGAAATGAGCTTTCAGCTATTTTTTGAGGGTGAATCGAAATTCAGTGAAATGAGTTTTCAGTGAATCAAAGTAGACCCATATATATATATATATATATATATATATATATATATATATATATATATATATATATATACACACATACATACATACATACATACACACCCTTCAGGATTAGTTCTCTGGCCTGCACTGTTTTGCACTCACTGGATGCCTGGATAGAGTATGGCTGTCCCACAACTTTAAAAAGGATAATGTGGGTGCCAGAAGATGAATGAATGAATGAATGCCAAAAACATGAGGTATAACATGCTTCTTTCTTCAAATTCTTGGACAAAGCCAAATTCATTCTGGAAGTCTGGTACCTGCTGCAGGAAATTATAATTCAGTTAATATGTCAAAGGTATCTAAATGCTTGTTTATATAGGTTTTGCAAAGTATAATGCCGGAATCATAGCATGTACATGATCATTACAATCAATGGGAATTATCATATGTAATAACAGAATATATACATTCTATTTCACTAATTATGAACAAGTAGCAAAATATTTACCTGACAGCTAAACCAGGACTCTTAAACAAATCACTTTTTTCACTGATGTTACCAGTCGTATACTATAAATTGTCTTGTACAGTGAAATTCACTTTACAGTCTTTATAGTTAAGATAAATGCTTTCTAAGATAATATTTAGTTTCAGAGTCAGACCTGATACGAAGGCCCTTCCTTGTTGCTCGAATGTGGTTTTTTTATGCCCACCACTTGATATCCCAGTCAATTATAATTCCATTCCGGTCATTCATCACTAGTTATACCAACTGATATAATCACAAACACACAAAAGAATCCGTAATTTAGAAAATAATGACAGTTTATATTAACTTTAATAATATAAATTACATTACAGTACAAAAATATAATAAAATTAATACTTTAGTATTTTAAAATATGTAAGTGCCTGCACAAAAACTTTCATAAGCATCTAACAGTACTGTTATGAATGTACATTAGGGACTTTGTTCAAAACAGTGGTATTCAGTTTTTAGCAAAAATTGTTTTGTTTTTTTTGGCAAAGAAATATAAACCTTCCTCAGTTTTTCTTTTAATTTCCTTCTAGTATAGAACCATTATACTGGACCTATGGTCTGGTTTCCATTCCTGGTTATTATTCTAGTAAAGCTAAATAAAGTTTCTTGGAATGGTGCATTGTGGTAATCCCACCAAACAGAACTTGTAACATTGCATCACTCCAGTTATTGCTATGAAGTCAGCAGTCTGTTGCAACAATACATTCCCAGATAAACACTTCTTAAACAACTGGGAGAAAGAAATGGCTTTAATACACTGATTCATAAATTATTCAAAAGAAGAATAAAAACAGAAGAACATGAGGATATCTGTTTAACTTGCTAAATGCACAGGTTGAGGTTTTTGTTAGGAAACAGTATTTTAAACAAAATAAGAATTCCTGTTACAGTGAAAATACTGAAAATAATATGTTACAAAATGTATTTTGAATACAAACTAGATCAGGTTGTACTTATAGTGTAACTGATCAGTCTCCACATCACCTCTGCATAGTTTCTTGTAATTTTCTAATAAAACAGCTTAAGGAATAGAGTAGAAGCTATTACATTTTTCGAGGCCAGATATACAAAATACAGCCCTTAAGCAAAATGAGAAAAGCTCAGAAATAGTTTAGTTCAATCAGCTACAGTCTTGACTTAATAATAAATATTTCAGCTGAGGGTCTATCTTATTTACACATGCCACTATTTCAAGGCCATTTCAGCTGGAAATCAAAATGGTTTGTTCACAACTCAGAAATTAGAGTGCATAAATTATAATAAAGATAGTAAAGTGGAATTTGTATACACTTACGGAAGGAAAACAGCTTAGATGCCCCTTTAAAGTTTAAAGCTGAACATAATTTACTCCAAAAATGGAGTTACACTAACCCTGTTCACTGTATCAATAATTCACACGATGACAGAAAAATACATACTTAAATACAGCCCTAAATGCATGCATTGTTACTTGGCTCTGATTCCTATTCTAATAAAAGAGGAACATATTACCACAGTAGTAATCAATCCCTTGCTACAGTAAGTATATCTAAGAATTTTTGACCTCCGTTAAACTTCTAGCCATGGGTTTATGTATCCTGAAAAGTGCCCAAAAGATCAGACGAAATAGTCTGAATTCATGATTATCAGTCAAATAGTTTTTATATGATAGACATAAAAAAGGCTGAAAGCCACTTTCAGCGGACAACATATCAAGTATTTTTGCATGGGGCAAGCCTTCCTGCCTGCTTCATGGGGGGGGGGACCTCACCCCCCCCCAACTTATATATACCAACTCTAGGGCCGCACCACAGTGGAGAAAGGGCAACATTGAATGTTTGCTGAAAGCAACTTTCAACAATAATTTATTTGTGCTGTTGTCAATTGGACAAACAAAGAGTTTAAAATCTCCTCATATTCCCATCTGAATGACTGTCAATTACATCCTCGCTGAAACGGTATATGGTGGTTCCCTTCCCCCATTTAACACATGTGAACCAGCCTTACTAGGGACAGCAAGCACTGGGTAAGAAAATTATCAGACTGTTCATGACTCAACCCAGAACACCAGAAATCCTGTAGTTTAAACATGTATGCTAGTGTCTTTTACTTGGCTACAGTTCTGCCATATGTGATGATATAGGTGACTGGTAGTTAGCCCAGTCTAGAAGTAGGAGATCCTGGCAGTCTGTCTCTCCCTCTCAGGACCTGCTGTCAAGTGGGGGAATTTATTTTTATTTGTTTTGACCCTGTTTGGGAAATAATTTTACCGGCCTGAGCCCTAGTGCCTAACTTCCAAGCCAAGTCCACCAGCTTGATTCTACCCCCCTCTGGACTTTCTGTATAGCTGGAGCCAGTTGTGGATCTTAAGGGTGTCATGAGGGCTCAGTTGTTCTGTTTCCATCCTGGGGGAAGTTCATATGCCGTACCCACCTCCATGTCCCATCTTCTATTCTCATTGTTTATGTTTGAGGTCAACTCCCCTCTTTGAACCATGCCTCTCCTAAGGGAAGGTCAGAAATAAATGTCCTCCCTGCTGGGATGGGCATGCTCATCCTTTGCTGCCATGCTGTTAGTCACCAGAGCCCCTGTTTGAGCCCAGGTAGACTGTAGTATACTTAGGGCTTTATCTCGCTCGGCTACCAGGCTACCTGTGCTGAACCTTTATTTAGAATCATGAAGCTTAAAGTTTAATTACTCCTAGTTTCTTCAAACAAGTAACATGCAGTATATGCTCCTGTCTGGTAACAATGCCTTTGTCCTCTAGTCAAGTGGAAAAAGTGATGTGATTATAAGGCACAGAAATTTTGAACGCACACACTGCAATTTTTTTCTCCCTTTCTCTCTTTAAGTGTTTCACACCTCCTTCCCTACTTCCTATATATACTGTCCACAAGAAATGCTCTTTCTGTTTGTTTGCTTTTGATTTTTTTAGCAGTGTTAGAACAGGACACACCAACAAGTTGATTTCCTTTTAAAGGAAACATGACCCAGGGTCAATAAAAAAAAGATGTCCACTGTGGAACAAAACCTTTTGCAAGACAGTTATTATAAATAAATTAAAATGAAATAAATCTGTTAGTGGGGAGAATGTTCAATCCACACAATTTTTTTCTGCTCTTCACGTACAGTATTTGTAATGCAGGTCATTAAACTATCAATACCAGTCCAGCTGTCTGCAGGGATGGTGTTAACAAGACATGGTAGATTGTCTAACATCGCTTCCTCTCTTTGACAGCATTCCAGAAGCATTTCTTCAGAAATTTGCAAGTGCTGAAAATTTTTCCTGAAAAATATTTAAAAATAAGTTAAGCTAAAGATATAATTTTAAATGCAATGCCAGCAATATTTCCTTTTAATAGAAGTGACATTTATTTCAAGACTTACTGTGCAGCCTTTTCTTTCTTTTTTTTTTTGGCCTCAGTTCTTTATTTTCCTTCACAACCTATGTATTACCCCATGCAGATACACTGTGACTCAGATATAGATAGATGCTCCCTCACTGTCTTTTTTTGCCTGTGCTCAATACTGAGACCAAAATGGGGAGAATGTCTAACCCTGCTGCTTAATTTTTAAATAAATTACTTCCGCTTCTGAACAGGGCTGCCATTTTTACAGCAGTAGTCTTTTTATCACCATCACAGGCTTAATCCATCTACTTTGACATTCACATTAGATAACTTGCACTGTTCAGTTCTGTGGGGCTGAGCTGTTGCTAGTTATCTGTATGAGAATGTGTGATCAGTGAAATAGTGTGAAGGATTATTCATAAAAATATTACAGGACTACAAAAACAAACAGGTTCATAATATAGATGTGCCAAAATATGTCTAAGTTTACACTACTGTTAGATAAAGAAGAAAACTGAAAATGTGAATTAGAAGCAGAAAACCTTTAAAAGCATCTGAAGTTTCAGTGAATGGATATATGGTGGGATCGAAACATATCTTTTAGATCCAAAGTTACCAAGAAACTCAGAGGAGGGATCAGGTTTAAGAAAGACAGAGAGAAAGCAACTTGAACTTTGTAACCTTGCTATGGAGATTTAGGAAAGACAGAACTAGAATAGGTTTTTAGGTTCCTCCTTCTTGGCTATCAGAACTATTTTTTTTTTAAAACACCATTATTAAGTTATCACTTTAGACATAGGCATACATGCATTAATAAAAAAGAAAACAAATGCTAATATTTTTCTATTTACGTACATTATACATTTTCTTTCTTTATGACAACTGTCATTCAGTCCATTACATTACTTATATTGCTCAATTTCTCCTCCTCATGAGCATTATTGTATAGTGCTGAATAGTGACTATTCATTTCATCCAAAGGAGGACACACTCAGCTCTCCACTCAATCCTTCAAACTTATACACCAATCCAAACTCTTACATCCTCCAGCTAAATGTTACCAAACCCAATAAAAGAGCAGGACAAAGTCTATTTTCCCACAGCATTGCTAAACTATGGAACACATTACCCCTCCACATAACTCAAATTGACTGCTTTAAAACCTTCAAATCAGCTTTAAAAAATCATCACCTCATGAACCCCTGTTGCTCCTGCAATACAAACATGCCTCCTTAAACCTCTTCCTTGACCAATGTATGTGTAAACTGATGTAATTAATGTATGTGTAACTTAATGTATTCATTAGTTTTAATGCAGCCCATTTGCTTGCAACTGCTCTCTGTGTCATATACGACTATGCATATTTTTTGTTTAAATTCTGAATTGTACTGTATTATATTTTTGTATACATATACATTTATACCTATTGTAATATGCTACATTCTGTGTTTCTTTGTTTTATACTCTGTACTTTGTACAAATAATTCTTGGAGTTTTTCTCCTCGGGCCTCCACTGAAAATGGGTTCCTGACCCAGTGGACTTTCCCATAGGTTCATAGGTAGGTACTAGGCTTTCTGCCCAAAGGCATTTTCCCAGTAAACAAATGTCAATCAATCAATCAATAAATAAATTATGCATGCATTGTTCCCACCAATTCTATTGATTTCTATTTAATTTGTTCCTTCCCCTTTTTAAAGTTTCCTCTTCCAGTTTGTTTATCTCTTTTACAATATTCAATACTTGAAATGCAGTTGATTTAGGTTTTGATTTCCATTTCCTAGCAAATGCTTTTTTGGCAGCCAACAGAATTAAACTGAATAAGGCATTACTATGTGTAGGCAGTTCAGATCCTGTGTCCCCAGGTCAAAAGAAACACTTCCTTGTTTTTAACCATTGCTCTCTCATTATTTCTGGAGAGTACACTGTAGGGAATTTTTTAAAATGTGCCAATTCGTTACACTCCCCAAAACACGGTCCTAAGGCAGCAGGACTTAAACGAGCTATGTAATGTCTGAGTGAGAAAGACTGGTTAGATTATAAGTGATGTATAATGTGTGCAACTAGGAGTGTGTCAGTACGGTTTGTGATGTAAAATGCTTGCAACTGGGATTGTGTTGGTGTGGTTTATTTTCATTTATATAAATGGATGATTGCCTATGTAGTAATTGATGTCTTGTAAAGATGTGTCTTGTTTAAAAAAGAGGCAGGAATTGAATAATTTATGTAATACTGCTTAGGGTATATGGCATATAGCAATATATATATATATATATATATATATATATATATATATATATATATATATATATATATATATATATATATATATATATATATATGTATATATATATATATATATATATATATATATATGTATATATATATATATATATATATAAAGTATAATGCTTGTTATGTTAATATAGTTTGATTACACATTGCACAAATACCTCTTCAGATACTGAACCCAACTGGATCTTTCTAAAACTTCCCTCCTGGAAGATCAGTCACCTTCTAATAGCAGTTGCCTACCTTCATTCTACAACCTTTTTTAACAAATTTAAATACTTTATTCTTACTATCACCTCAGCTGCTCAAAACTTTAAAAATATTGTTATTCTAGTTGATTGTAACCTAAACTGGCAAGGTACCCTGGGCAATGACATTGCTGAATTCCTAGCTAATAACCTTGTACAGTTAGTTAATGATGCTACTCATCTAAATCTCCAAACCAACAACCATTCCCTCTTGGATCTGATAATCACTAACAATCATCTCTAATGTATCTGTTCTTCCACCCTCTTTCAGTGACCACTGCCCAGTAACCTTCCACATTACACTTTTGGCAGGAAGTAAGTCTTCTCACAGTAAATCCACTGATCCCACCTTCTCTCTGATCACTAAACAGACGTCTGAAGGGCAACACTCAACCTCTGACTTTCTCAAAGAATTTAGCCACCTTCCTAGTACAGCAACATCTAACTCGCCACCAACTCACCTAGCCAACCTCCTTTTCATCCCCCCATTCTACTTTAAGAAAATTGCATACAAAGAACTTAAACCCCTTCTAGAAAACATACCCCTGGATGCACCCGCTGGTGCAGGCAACCTACTTCTTTGGTTTATATCACTCTGCAAAGACTTCTTGCCACACCTCTTCTACGTATTTATAACCTCTGCTTAATGCCAGACATGGAAAACTAATCTGATTAAACCCACTCCCAAACAACCTCAGCCAGTAAATACCTTCCACTTCTGCCCTGTCTCCATCCTCCCTACACTTGGGAAATACTTGACAGACTAATCTACAGCCAACTGTCCACTTACATCTAACAGAACCACCACCTCACTCTTAAACAACATGGCTTTTGAGTTGACCAGAGCACAATGACAGCACTATGGTTTCTTACACATGAGATCCTTCTTAACATGAATAAAGGAAACCTTTCACAAGCTCTCTTTATTGAACTTACCAAAGATTTTGATCTAATTGACCACTTCCTGCTACTTCACTCTCTCTGAGAAATTGTGGTTATTCCCAACCCTGTCACCTGGTTCTAACATTTCTTAACAAACAGATATTTCAGAGTCAAATTAGGTCCATCCCTATTGCCACCTGCACCCCTTAACAGAGGAGTGCCCCCGGAATCCATATTCACCACTCTTTTGTTTTCAATCTTTATTAACAAGTTGGCCTCTGACCTCCCTAACCTTCCTCTTACTCATTATGCAGATGACATGGTTATTCTTCAGTCCAGTCCCTCACATTCATCTATTTAAACCCAGCTTCAGTCTGACCTTCACTGCCTTAAGTCTTGGCTAAACAACTATAAGCTACTTCTAAACCCCTCTAAAACAAAACGTATGATATTTGGAACCACACAAAAACTGGAAAAGACTCCTAAAGATCTTAGCATTGCAGAACTCAGTGGTTGCCCAATTGAAACAACCACATCTTTTAAATACTTAAGTTTATGGCTAGATCAGTCACTTAACTTCCAAAACCACGTTAAAAACACCAGGAAAAAGATTGGTTGTCTTTTATTCTGGTGCTGGGAAATATCTCCCTTTCTTTCCAGACTAGCTAACACTGCAATAGGTCAAGGTGTCCTCCTTGCTTAACTTGAATACGGGCTCTCCATCATACCCATAACCTTTAAAAAAACTCATCCACTCTACTGTCCATTGAAACTAAAAGCTGCTGATTCATTTCCCTTTCCTCCCATCAGGAACACCACTGTATTACCTTTTCTAAGGCCAAATGGCTGCAAATCTCCTGCAGAGTTGAGCTATTCCTAGGGTCTCTTGTTTTCAAACTACTTTAACCATATGCCTTTCCACCTCTTGCAGGCAAACACCTTAATAAAACCACCCACTACAACCTCCACAACCTCTCCCAATTACTTCCCTCACTCCAGACACCCCACATTAAACTGCACTGCACTGACCATTCCTTCTCCATTCTTGCATCCAAACTCTGGCAACCCCTCCCCTTCACCTTAAAGTACTCTCCTGTTCCCCAACCTTCAGAGCTCAACTCAGGAGACACCTTCATCAAAAATCTGACTGCAAGGGCATAACCTCTCACATTCCCTCTCATATTTACTACTAAAAATGATTCACATTTGATTTTCTATTCTAATATTAGTTACATATTTTATCTACTGACTATAGGATTATCTGCCTTCTTTGATTATTCTGTATTTGTGAATTTATTCTATTTCTTTTTTTTTTTTGTGAATCTCTTCACCTAGACTGTGCCTGTAAATGCTTTGTAGTGATCAGTGTACTGCCCTAGTAAACAAACTAAACTAAAATAAAATATGAGCCCTGTGTAGTTCTAAAATATACATTCAAATTAGGTAATCCTAAACCATCTTTTTCTATTGGAAGTTCAGCTTATTCACTTAACTCTTGCCCTCTTCTCCTTCCAGATAAATTCCTTTAACTCTTCATGAATTATTGTCCATGACTTCTCATGCTGTTGATTAAAATATACCTGACCTGTATGTCTAAAATTAAATGGACTGAAACATTTGAACTGCTTGTATCTTACTATCCATAACCATAAAAAAGCTTCCCGTTTCTCAGTTTTTGTATTATCTTTTGTTTAGTCTCTTCCCACATATCCTTAGCTGCCATAACAGCAGTCTTTCTAATCCATACTCCTAAATACTTCATCTTATTGTGTCCCCAAAAATATGGGTATTGCTTTGCTGAACTAATTTGTATGTGTGCACATAATGTACAGCTGTAGCCTTTGTTTTATCTTCATTAATTTTATATTCTGGAAAGACATGAAAATGTTTCAAACTATTCTACAACAATGAGATGCCTTGTTCTTGATATATCAAGTATAATATAATATATAAACCGCAGATAAAGCCAGCTTTTCTTGATTCCTGTATTCAAACACAAGTCATTGGAGAAGACCCCCACACATACTTTAATACTTTCCTCCAATTCTTCATATATCCTCATTAACTGTATTATTGTATCAGGGAATGCAAATGCTTCCATTGTCCTGTTCATAAAATCTCAGCTTAGTCTATCAAATGGTTTCTCTACATTAAGAGCCGTTAAGAACGGTGTTTATTTTTTTCTTATATTCCCTTTGGATCATCATTATTCTATCATTCTATTAATGTTGTTAAATGTTTGTCCCTCCTTCACAAAACCACATTGATCCATATCTATCAGTTTTGGCAAAGCCTTTGCCATTCCTTTACCTAGTATAGACATAAACATTTTATAACCATGGTTTAAAATTGAAATAGTTCTACATGAAACTAGGGCTGATGAGTCCTTGCTCTCTTTGGGTAGTGCAGGCATGCCGCTACTTTCTTCCAAGATGGTGGTACTCTCCCTCTTTTTCAAATACTGCTAAACAAAATCTTCCAGATCTTTGTCACTTTCTTCCCTCCTAACTTCCAAACTTCCACAAAAATGCCTTCTGTACCTCGGGACTTCCCTGCAAACTGAGGGTACCATAAATATTCTTGAAGAGAACACTTTTTGATCTTCTGTTACAGGTTCTATTACTCCTTGGGAAATGTGAGCAATGATGGGGTGAACAAGGTGGCTTTAGTTTTGAGGATGGGATGGGTTTGTAAGATGGAGGGAAGAGAATCCCATTGCCATCTGTACCAGTTTTGCATGAAACGTAATACCCAAGAATCTAATGTAACCTTGTGCAGCAAAAAAATAAGATACACAGAAAGGTTCTTTGAAAGCTTTAGAGTATGACATTCTGCTTCCCTCTGGATCGCCATTGCTCTGTTATTAATGTTGTCAAATGTTTGTCTCCCCGACACAAAAACACATTGATCCATATCTATCAGTTTTGATAACACCTTTGCCACTCCCTTAGCTAGTATAGACTTAAACATAAAAGTATAATAGTATAAATGCCACCCTTGGGTCTAACCTGAAAAGAAGCTACTAGACTAGTGGGACTAACCCGGTCAACAAAAGATATACAGATAAATAAATAAATAAAGAAAGAAACAAATAGTGGGCTGTCCGGATGAGAAAGGGTTGGGGAAGGAAAGGTGGTATAGTCAGGCATTTTTGTGTGACTCATAGTGGGCCTGAGGAGCTCCTCCCTTTTTCTTAGAACTGCCCTACCACTGCTTTTTAAACATTTGCTTTTCTGATGTTTATAGTGGGTGCTTAAATAATTTCCTGTAAATTGTTCCAGGACTAGAAGGGAAATGTCTGGTTAATTTCTGTATAGGAACCTGAAAATGTTGCTTTTTCCCTTGAATAAGCTTCTCCCCCCTTTGATCAAATCTCTCGAGAACATCAGCAGATAAAGTGCCAAATAAAATCACTTTATGGGGGGGGGGGTGGCATTAAGAATTTTAATCTTGACATCTGGTAAATTTCAGGTCTGTTACCATACATGTCTACATATAACTGATCCATTTGTTGCAGCCCTAGATATTGCATCACAGCATCATATGAGCACCACAAGGAGTGTTTGGTAACCAGAGTGACTGACACAGAGGTGTAGCTAGTTATTTTTGTGCTCGGTATAATTCCCATCCAGGAAAAAAAAATCAAAGGCCTGTTTTCTTTTAAAGTGTGGCCAACAGTTGCTATAGTTTATCGCAAGTCAGGCATACTACAGTGCTCAGATTTGTTGTAAAACAAGAAGTAAACAAACTTCTCTTTTTCTTTTAAACTGCAGCAAACTGCTTCATTTGTACCAAGAAGGTGCTGCAGTTTTTACAACACACAGAGCACTACAGTGCTCTTTTCTGACTACTAATGGAGTACATCAGAAGGCACTGATGAGTAATTGAGGTTGGCCGATTATGCCACCTAACATTTTGCAGCTGGAGTGGCTTCCCCCTTTATCCCGTACTAGCTACACTAATCATCTGAAGAAAGCAAACAGGATTTAGTTTCTGAACTATGTAAATCAGCAATAGCCTTTTTTATGTCAGCAAAACATGCCAAAAGGAATGAGGCTGACAGTTGACAGTTCTAAATGCTAAGATTGAAGAGGTGTAAACCTTTTTTTCAGAATCTATCAAAGGCTCTGCTATTCTTGTCTGAGGAAACTGGGTTTGAAGCAACCACATGTTTAGAACCAGTATTTTTCTTACTAATGAAATCACTGAAGGATCAGCCCTGAGGTTCTGGAAGAGGTGCTATGAGAATGAGGTACCTTATGCAGCTTATCTGGTTTCCAAGGAGCAGGAGTTTGGCTATCAGGAAAAGCACTGGCTGCATTAAAAGCATCCTCTAGTACTGCTATAAGTGGGAGCATTCTACCTGTAGTAGGTCACTGCGCCTGTGGTGAGTTTCAGATATCTCCTTATGCTCCCATTTAAACAAGTTCTCCACTCTTCCAATTGTAACAGAGAAAGACAATTTCTCCACAGGAGAATATGAAGAAATATTTTTTTCATATTCTGATTCTGTTTTCAAGAGAAGAGACTTGGGAAACATAATATTAGTTAACTTCTTCTACATTAGAATCAGATTCTTAATCTAAAGGTGAAGGAGATCTCTTTCTTTTTTTATGAGCAGAGGCTGGAGAATCAGTCTGAAGTGACAGAAATGCCTTAAACAGATTTTTGGCAGGTAGAGGGATTGGAAAGGTATTTCACCCTCTGAGTCTTCTTCCTTGAAGGAAATGCCTGCTCAGATGTCCTGGCCTTCTCCCATCACTAACTGATGACTGTGGGATGTCTTCATCCTTTCCGATCCAATTAAAACTGGTTTCCCTTCTCCGTAGCAGATGTATGTCCGGGCCTTAAGGTTGTGCAAGATTCCTGTCCCTTAGTGCCTTCCTGATGAGAAACACCAGGAGGGTCAGAAGCAGCTGGTGAACAGTCTGAGGGCTCCAATATGGTCACAGCAGAGTCATCTATCGAGCTACCGAGTGTGGGAAAGAGAGGATGTCAAAGATGACATATAAGAACCCTCTCTAATGACTTTACTTTTCTTGATTACTGGAAGAGGTGCATCTGAGATTCTGGCAATAGGCTCCATAGAAGGCTGAGTAAGGATTTTAAGTTGTTGGTTCTCTAATAAAAGTTTGAGGGAACAAAGCTAGCTTATAATGGTCTTGAACGATAAGCAATTAGAGCATGACTGGATGTCATGTTCCTCACCTCACTTAAACTGAAAAAAAATAAATAGGCTGTGTGGGAATATCTACCACTTTTTACTTTCACTAAGACATAATCTACAGAAAAAGTCCCCAACAGTATACTTGTCTGCTCAATTGTTCTACTAATCATTGTACAGATTGTTTAAAAGAGGTGAAATAAAGTTAATAATGCTTCTGGAATCTATGAGACGTATATCACACTGACACTTGTCTGACAGTATTTATGTTTGCAAGGCACTACAACTTAAATACTAAGTCAAAATGTAATAGTAGCCGGAGTGAGAGAAACACCTCTGCTCAGTTTGGTCTTCTGGCCTTCTGAGTCCTACCCATACATATCCATCCTGTTGATGCATCCTGGTGCATAAACTTCCTTCTTTGAAGAGATTTTGAGGGAGTCTGGAAGTCTGTCTTTGCTCACTTTCCCCTGCTGCTGTGTCAGTGTCTGAACTCATACTAGCTGCAGATAACTTGCCTTAAAGGTGATATCAGGCACTGTGACTGAGCATCATGCTGACAAATGACATGTAATATCACTTACTTGATTTTCTTTGTATTCTTTTCACTGGTTGAGATGTAAATGACAATGGGATAGATCTCTTCCCTGTGTAGCTGCTTTATGGAACCTATGTCCATCTCCAGGAGACAGTGTGCATCCTACGAATAAAGCACCAGAAAATGTCATCTCACAATCTAGAATTAAATTATACAGTTAATATTCACAAATCATTTTTCTTACTGTAAGGCAGATTCTGAGCTCAGTCAAGGTGGACTGAAAACATTCAGTCTAATGTTAATGAATCATGTTTTTTTCTGTGTTTGGTAAATCTGATTAGTAGAATAGTCCACATTTTAGTGGTTCGGTCATTGCCTTTGTAAGAATGACATTAGAATACTACTGATCTACTGGTTCCAGTAAAGAGGGCTGGTGCTAAGAACCATCTATGATACACTCCTTATCACTTCATTTATTATCAAGCAGTGGCAATGCAAATGCAAACAGCTTGATTGGCTATTGACCCAAAGGCAATGTAGGAGTTTTACACAGATGCATCAGCATTTGAAAATCAGTCACATGCACATAAACACTATTATAAAAAAACATGAACAACTCTGTAAGAGGAATAAGGCATTTTAGGATGGTGGAGCTATAGTGTTGTCTAATAAAGTGACTACTGGAGAGATGACCAAACCCCTCAGCAGTACGTTTTACTTCAACTTGCCCTGAGATCGCTGCTACTATAGAATAAATTATACCAGGTCACCCGTTAGTACTTAACTATTACCAGTCAGACATTTGTGTCTAGGAATGTTACATGCTGGCGAAAGGCTACAATGATACACCACAAAGCTGTAACACATGATGTGGCGATTTAGGCATGGGCATAGGCTGCTATGCTGGTGCAGAAGCATTGCATCTGCAGCACTGACAGTGGGCTGGGTTCAAATAACAGTTTAAGCATTGGAAGACTGACCAGAGAGACCAGAGAGGGAGGGAGGGAGAACTTTGCGGCATTTACTTACATGTCTACCATTGGGTAAGACATAGGACTTATAGTAGCAAACCATACTGAAACATTGGGGGGAGCTAAATATGGAAATTGAAAAGGGGACTGGCCAGAAATACAGAAAAATCCAGTCTCAGGAAAAAAAAGAAGCTAGCAGAACTGCTCTTACTTCAGGCAAGCATAAGGACCAAGGTAGCTGATTTAAAAATCTCCGTGGCTCCTGCATAAAAATAATAACAACTCTCTTTTCTGAACTTTTACTAGTCTGGTATTATGTGCCTGAGACAATCTTCAGGATAGCCAGATGAATGGGTGCGGAAGGTGATACAAATTTAGTGAAAAAAAATGGCATTTTCTAACAAGGTACAAGATTTCTTAGTTTTACAGATGAAGCAGGTACATCTCATTTTCCTGAGCATCTCTATTACCTGTATTAAAGCCGAATCTATTCCCTTCCGTGTAAGACAATAGAATAAAGTTGGACTTGCTTTCACATCTAGAATGTTTCCACTCTGTTTCTGCGATTCATATTCAGTTTCATTCAGGATTTCTAAAGAAGAAGAAGTTGGATTGAGATAAGGTGAGCAAGCTGAACATAAATGACACTGGCATAACAGAAGATGAAGCCGGAAATAAATATATATGGTGGACAATGGGGGGGATCTGTGCATGTTATAGCAAATATAACACATTGGAGATACTTTCTTCAGTTTAAATGTAGTTTATTTATAGTGAAATACCAAATTAAAGTTCACTTCTCAAATAAAATTTAAAATGATAAGCATGTTTTTTTAGTTTGCTTTATTATGAACCAAAGAGTATATGACTTACAACTAAAAAACTAAAGCACTCAAAACACCACCCAGTCATCAAATACAGTTAAGATTTCAGGCTGCCTTAGGGATCATGATGTAGGCCTGCCTGGATGATGGCATCTGTTCCTGGTAGTTATCACCCTGAAACCAACTGCCTAATCCTTAGTGGGAACCAAAGATTCTCTGATAGGGTGACATGGGGTGCAAAAAAAACCCCACGTTGATGGAAGATTTTATAAAAAATATTTAGTACTTTAATTCCTGTATGATATGGAACTTCCTCAGAACATTTTTTCAATGAATGGTATCCCTTTTAAACCTAAAATAGCCATATGATAGTATCAGATGATGATTCTAATCAAAATACTCTAAGCCATCATATGTCAAAATAATAAACAAAAAGTTACATACCGGCTACCTAGAAAACTTTCTACTATCTGTAATAGTTCTGCTACATAAAATGCGTTTCTTTTAAATCCGAATACCCCACACTGTGTTGGTATAATAGATTATTTAAATCCTTCTTTTTTTAATAGCATGTGTATGCTAATAGGTATGCTGTGTGTGTTTGATGTAGCAGGACAGCAAGTTTTTAGGGGAGGGGCCTTTATTAACAAATTAGAAATCAAAGAGGTGTAATGGTAGCTGTTATTATCATAAGGCATAAGTTCCAACCTTGTAGCACAAGAAATCTGGACAAAGCCTAAAATAATGAGAGGGCAAAAGCCCAAAAAAAGAAGTTATGTCCTTACCATAACGTTCCATGTAGAGTGTTCATCTCGCCTTTGTTCTTACACACGGGTTCGGAGCCGATCCTCGGCTCCGAGTCGGCCGAATTGCAAAGCTCTGAATCTCAGAGAAGCTCGAGACCAGCCCATATCCCACAATGCTCCCTGCCATTACTCAGATCTAGTTTGCAAGCAAACCAGACAAAAGGATCCAACACCTGCGGTGCTAGAAGCATACACTCTCTTCATCCATTCAGAGACACTCTCTCTCCAAAGGAATAACTAATGGTCTAAGCATATATCCCATGACACATGGGACTATATACCCCGCAAAGGGTCAAGACACATCGATCAGACTCTAATCCTACCAGTTCTTCCAAACACATGGGGGGGGGGGAATGTAAGAACAAAGGCGAGATGAACACTCTACATGGAACGTTATGGTAAGGACATAACTTCTTTATGTAAGAGTGTTCAATCTCGCCATTTGTTCTTACACATGGGTAGCGTCCCTAGCTCCGTGACCCCGAGTGACTCATGGAAGAACGTTCCTAAGCACAGTGGAACCAAATGATGTCCTATCCTTGGAGACCTTGTCCACTCTATAATGAGTGATGAAAGTATGTGGTTTAGACCACGTGGCTGCTGCACAAATAGTGTCCAAAGGCAAGCGAGCCGCATGAGCTAAGGAGGTGGAAACGGATCTGGTAGAATGGGCCTTAGGTTTGTTTGGTAAGGATTGGTTTGATTTAGCGTATACAAATGTTATACAGTCAGCAAGCCATTTAGATAGTGTACGTTTAGTAATTGCCATGCCCTTTTTATTGTCTGCAAAGGCGACGAAGAGTTGATCTGTTTTTCTGAAAGCTTTGGTCCTGTCTAAATAAAATCTTAGCTGCCTGTGGACATCCAACTTGTGCAGCATATACTCCAGTTTGTTAGTATGGTTTTTGAAAAAGGTAGGGAGTTCTATAGACTGGTTAATATTCGTAACTGAACATACTTTTGGAAGGAAAGATGGATTTGTACACAAAGAAACCCTGTCTGGGTGGAAAATTAGGTAAGGTGGTCTGACCGATAATGCCTGCAGTTCTGAGACTCTACGAGCTGAGGTCACGGTGATGAGAAACAGTGTTTTCCACGACAAGAACTTTAGGAGGCATGACGAAGCAGGTTCAAAAGGTGGCAACATGAGTTGCGACAGTAGTAAATTCAGGCTCCATGGAAAGAAAGGTTTTCTGACAGGCGGTCTAAGATGGAAGGTTCCTTTCAAAAAGGCTTTACAAAGCCTGTGAGACATAATGGAAGAACCTCCCTCACCAATATGGAAGTTTGATATGGCCGCCAACTGTACTCTTAGAGTGGAAGCAGAAGCTCCTTCGTGAAAAAGGATGGATAAGAATTCTAAAATTTTATGTAGAGGAGCTACCAAGGGATCTAAGTTTTGACTAGATGCCCAATATACAAAGCGTTTCCACTTACTTGTATAGAGCTTAGTAGTAGAAGCTTTATGAGAAGCAACTAGGATGTGTTGAACTGACGGAGGGAGTAGATGAGACCTGGCTAAGCAGGGAAGCGGAGCAGCCAAGCTGCTAGTTTGAGGGAAAGTAGAGACGGGTGAGGAACTCCCGACGAGTGTGTCAGCATGTCTGGCACTGGGCCCAGAATCCACGGTTCCTCTATTTGATGAGCTCGAAGAAAGGGAAACCATATTTGACGAGGCCAGAATGGGGCTATGAGTATTATAGTCCTTTCGAGGCTCCTGGCTTTCTGTAGAAATCTGGGAATTAATGGAGTCAGTGGGAATGCATATAGGAGACCCGGGGGCCAGTCGTGTATCAGTGCGTCCCTGGGGACATCCCCCGGAGGAGATAGAAGGGCAAAGTAGCTTCTGCATTTTGCATTCAATGGGGAAGCAAACAGATCGCAGCAAGGCTGGCCCCATTTGCGGAAGATCTTTTCCGCCATCTGTGAATTCAGGGACCACTCGTGAGGTAACAGAATGGCTCTGCTCAACCTGTCCGCAATGACGTTGGATGACCCCGGGATGTGCATTGCTATCAGAAAGCGACCGGTGGACTCTGCCCATTGCCAAATTCTCATGGCCTCTCTGCATAACGGGTAAGACCTGGTTCCCCCTTGCTTGTTTATGTACCAGACTACAGACATGTTGTCTGTCTGAACTGCTACTGTCCCTAGAGATAAGAGGGCTTGGAAGTGTTGCAACGCTAGGAACACTGCCCTCAACTCCAGAACATTTATATGTAGAGTGTACTCCATGCTGGACCATTCTCCTTGGACTGTTCTTGCCTGAAAAAGGCCCCCCCCCCACCCTATCAGGGAAGCATCCGTGGTTATTGTGGCTGTTGGAATGGGTAGAATGAACGGACGACCCATAGTGAGGTTCTGGTCACGCACCCACCATGAGAGGTCCTGTCTGCAAGATTCTGTTATCCTGATCTTGTGAGTTAGGGGTAGGTGTTGGAACGACCACTGCGCAAAAAGCAGCCATTGAAGAATCCTCATGTGTAACCTTCCCATAGGGACTGCAATTAATGCGGCTGCCATCAGTCCCAACACTTTTAACACCAGTTTGGCCGGAGCTTTCTTGCTGACTAGAAGAAGTAGGACCTGCTGTTTGAGCGTTGAAGCTCTTACTGGGGGGAGTTTTAGTAGTGTCGATCATGTATTTAGATCTGCTCCTATGAAGGAAATACATTGTGAGGGCGATAAACAAGACTTTTCGAAGTTTATGGATATCCCTAAGTGGGAACAAAGGCCAATTGTGTAGTCTCTGGCTTGCAGTAGTCGACGCTCGGTGGTGGAGGTGAGGAGCCAGTCGTCCAGATAGGGAAACACCCGGAATCCTTGTCGTCTCAAGTGAGCCGCAACTACTGCCATGCATTTGGTGAATACCCTGGGTGCTGAGGTAAGTCCAAAGGGCAGAGCTCAAAACTGAAAGTGACTGGCCCCCAGCCGGAAGCGCAGGTGATCTCTGGATGGTCTGGCCATTTTGATGTGGTAGTACGCGTCTTTGAGATCTATAGAGCACATCCAATCATCCTTCTGTAAGAATGGAAGGATCGATTGAAGCGTGACCATCCGGAACTTTTCCTTCTTCACGAAGTTGTTTAGACGGCTGAGATCTAAGATCGGTCTCCAGTCCCCTGTTTTTGGAACTAAAAAGAACCTTGAGTAAGTTCCGAATCCTCTTTGGTCCGCCGGGACTGGTTGGATGACTCTGTTTTCGAGCAGCTTTGAAATTTCTACAGCTGCTAGTTTTTGCAGACGGGGTGGCACGTCTGAAAATTTTCTTTGTAGAGGTGGTGTTGAAAGGAAGGGGATTTTGTATCCTCTGGTTATAATGATTTTTACCCAAGAATCTGAAGTAATGTTTAGCCAGGCCAGTGGGTATAAAGCTAAGCGACCCCCGACTGCCTCCAGAGCAGGACAGCCGGGCCTCCGTTCAGGAGTGCTGGAAAGGTTTCCCAGGGACGGAATCCCTGTCGCCTTGGTTATGCGGACCCCCTCTGCTGCTGGGGCAGCATCTTCCATTTCTGCGCCCTCCTCTGCCTCTGGAGGGGGTATCACTCTGTGTGATCTGGAAAGATCCCTGATTCTTACGGAACCACATTTTTCCGCCTCGTTGTCCTTTGGGATACGGTCTAGTAGGAGCGGAAAAACGGACCCCGACAACAGACAGGGTCTTTCCCTCTTGCTCACACCGAGTGAGAGTCTCCTTAACCTTGGGCCCGAAAAGTGTGGCACCATCAAAAGGGGCATTGTCAAAGGAAGACTTGAAGGCTTCCACAAAGGAGCACAGCCGCATCCATGATTGTCTTCAAAGAGCAATCGCTGAAGCTGCAGCTCTACTCGATCCCTCGGCTGCATACGAGATGAGCCTCATGGATGAGTTTACTATGGATGTGAGGGTGTTAAGTTTTGCTGTTACCTTATCTGAAACAGCAGCATCTGTGTTACCCTGGAGGGTATCTGTCAGCTCCTTGATGAGATCCCTCTGCAAATGTGTGAAATGGGTCAGGTAGTTTAGTGAACGCATGGAAAAAGTCGCTGAACTAAAAATGCACTTCCCATATCTGTCCATAGTCCTAGAATCCTTATTAGGAGGATGAACAGAAGAGGAAGACTCAGACATCTCCTTTTTCGTGGCTGCCACCACCACCATAGCGTCAACAGGAACTCCCTTGGTGAGATAAGATTTATCTTGGGGGGCAGTGATGAACTTGTTTGGTTTCCTGGGTACTGGTTCCTCTGTGTCAGGTGACTCCCACGCCCTTCGAGCAATCAAATCCATTAATTCATCGAAGGGCGGGGTCACCCAGGAGGTAGAAGGTTGAGCCCCAAAAGCCTTCAGCAGCACCGACTCATCCTCAGAGGGGGCCAGGGACTGCCAATCACCCCTCTGTTTCAAGATCTCCAGGATGTCTGCAAATGACACATCCTCCGAGGGTGATTTGGGGGACCCCTCTGCCTCATCCAAGTCGGTGTCCGATGTTAGAGATTCCTGTGGGGAATCTATGTGCCTCCTCTTGCACAACCGTTTCCTTGGGATTTCATCAGAGGGGGCTTCTGGTGAGGCCTCCAAGGAACAGGGGGAACCCTCTGTGGGTGGCTGAGGCAATTGGGCTTGACGCTTGGGATTGATCGTGGGTGCAGAAACAGAAATTGGCCCTTTTGGGGAAGGAGAAGATTCCCCTGATGATGTGGTTGTCTGTGCAGACAATACCTTCCTCATAAGGTCAAAGGCCCCCGAACCCCTGACTAAGGGCTCCCCTGGTTCCGAAGAACACGGAAGCATCCCAGAACCAGGTGCTGTGGGGTCCGACCCCGAGGACGGAGCCGAACCAGTCTGTGCCGAGGCCCCGAGAGGGAGGGTTGGCACCGACAGGTCGGTACGACTCTCGGTCCCGGAACCGAGCAAAGACAGTCGGCTCCGTGACTCCCCTAACGGTTCCGAAGGAGTCGAAGTCAAAGGTGCCGATCATGCAATGGATGGTTTCGGCACCGATGGCTCCACTATCACCAGGTCATCTTCTCCTGGCTCCGAGATCTGGATGGGTCTCGAAGGAGGACTCGTTGGAGATATGGGGAGGCCTTCTAGTTTCGACACCATCTGGGAGGAAACTGCAATTAACCTGGAAAGGGCCATGTTCTCCATGAGTTTTTGCACGACACGATCCACATCTGTGTCAGACAAGGGTCTGGAAGAACGGGTCGAAGGAGCCGAAGATGGCACCGACCGAAGAATGGACGGTGGTGGCAGTTCCGACACCGGTTCCAAGATCTGGGGCTCAATAAAAGATAAATGTTTGGCGCTCGGTCCCGAGATCTGTGGAACCGGCGAACGAACCTGAGAAGATGAACTTGGAGCCAATGACATGGGCTCCGACATCTTCGACCCCTTTGAGGATTTAGAAGCCTGATCCGACTTGTCCAAGGCATCTTGAAAGACCGGCTTCAACAATCCTCTGTCAATAAGCTTCCTGCATCTATCTGTCATGACCCTCCCACTAAAGGAATGACGAATAGAGCAATCCTCTTGGAGATGGAGAGGGCCAAGACAGTAGACACAGGAAGCATGATTGTCAGTAATGGACATTTTCTGCCCACACTGACATCTTTTAAAACCAGATTTGGCTTTTTCAGACATTGTACAGTAACAATGATAATAACTACAATAATAGGTTATATATAAATAAAACTCTCAAAAAAAAGCCACACCCAAGAAAAAAAGGTTAGGCCATAAAGGTGCCTGAAGAAGAAAAATGGGAATATATATATATATATATATATATATATATATATATATATATATATATATATATATATATATATATATAAATCACACACACACACAGAGCACTTCTATAGTAACTACTAACTAGAAAAAAATTTGATTCTTATCTGAAGAAATCAACAACAACTCAAGTTTCTATCTGGTCCGAGCTCTCCTCGATCCGATCTGTTGCAGCGGCAAACTAGATCTGAGTAATGGCAGGGAGGATTGTGGGATATGGGCTGGTCTCGAGCTTCTCTGAGATTCAGAGCTTTGCAATTCGGCCGACTCGGAGCTGAGGATCGGCTCCGAACCCGTGTGTAACAACAAACGGCGAGATTGAACACTCTTACATTGGATTGTAAATGTTGCTCTTGTAAACTTAGAAAGTTGCTAGAATAACAGAATTTGTGTTAGCATGCATTTCCTGAAGGATATAAAGTCTGAAACTCGAATGTATGTTGTTCAGTGATTCATTCCTTACTGATTTGCCAGGAAAAACACAAATCTGAAGTGGAACAAAACAAAAATATTAGGCAAAAACCTGAATGGTTGAGAGGTATGGCTGTGGGTAGACTGCCAGGTCTCAAAGAGAATCCTGAAAAATAATATAATGTTTACAGTCTTTATATTATACTATTATTATTGTATAGATTTTAAGTAGTTTTAGCTAGCTGACATTTTGTATGTAAGTTAGTTATCCAACAATTTGTAGTTAGTTTTTTTCATAAGTTAATTTCACCCACAGATGCAACTTTGTGTTGGTATTTTTGACATGGGGTGCAAGCATAGTCTATGCAGGAAAGGGCTGTTGGTCAGCAGGCAATGAGTGGAAAAATCACTAAGAAAAAATAATGTGGACTTTTAACTCAGAAGAAGTGGCACCATCATGCCAAATAAAGTCTTATCATGCAGTGGTGACTTGTATACATTTACTGTTGTAAACCACCATTTTTTTTAATTGTCAGTGTTCTGTTAGCTACTGCTCTAACTACTAACTTGCATTGTTTTAAAGTAGGTAATCTTTTGTTCATACCTCTTTCTGGTTTCCAGAAGTTCTTGAGGGTGTTAAACTTGTCGTTAAGGATCTTCACATACAGACTAGGCAATAATAGTACAGGTCGTCGTGACGGAGGCTTGTGTGGCTTCACGAGTGTATAGGGCATTAGTGATATGCAACTGATATTATTGACAGCTTTGACAATTTTCTCTGTGGAACAAAATCACAACTGTGAGTTGCTTGATGCTGTGTCTTTAATAGTAGATAGCCATTGCATTTTCTACATTTAATCTCAGAAATAAGTCCAACCTCATTATTATTTTATTCAGATGTAAAACAGGGAAATGCTAAAAAGCAGTGATCATTTTTACCATTTGTTCTGTCCTGTACACTAACTTCTCCATCCAACGACGTCCACAGAGGATTGATATTGCTCTTGTCTGTGCTTACTATCCGGACACACTGTTCAGTTAGAGACCTCTGTACAGTCTAAGCAAAGGAGGAATGCACATTAGTGGAAACCAGCTTGAAAGAGACCATTAAAATAGTATGTAATGCATTTACTTTCTGTTTTAACCATTACTATATACTTTTTATATTTGTTTCTGCTTTGAAGCTGTAAGTGCCCATGTCCTTAAGTTGGTACTTTAAGGGAGTAATTTTTCCCATTGGCTGTCATTATTTCATAAAGGCAGCCATTCAGTGGTGGATCATTATATAGCTATGGGACCTCATGTTCTCATAAACAGACTTCTCTCGCTCCCTAAAGGTACTTTTTAACACATTGCCACACAGTATTAGTATTCAGAGACTAAAACAGTCACTGTTCTGTAAATGATCATCAACCAGCCTTGACTCCTAATACCTCAGAAGAACATTTCACAGTCACAAAGTTAGCATTTGTGAGATCAAGCATTGCAATGATTAACAAATAGCCGTGGGACTACAAAGAATAGAGGGGGCCTCTTTAGTAATGGAGCTACAGGAAACTATAATAATGCACCTTGGTAGGAAATCAGTACATAATTTTAACAACATTATATTACTGTCCTGCAAGAGCTCCTAGAAGCCCATATGGCTATATGTCAATAAGTGACCAGTAACTAACTGTTTAAAAAGAGCCTAAGGGAGTATGCAGTAATAAATGTAAAATAAGTATCTGACAAATCTGGCATCTGTGGAGGTAGTTTGCTGTGATCAGTCCTGGCTGATTCTAAACCCCACCCCCCTGAAGAAGTATATACTGCCTTCTGTTGATTTCTTGCTGTTACTTGCATTTACATGCATGCATTAACTATTTATTGTGAACAACTAGTCTTATTACTGTATTGTACTAAGTACAATAAATACACAAACAACTGCTTCAGTTAATACACATTTTTCTATTACATTTTCTTTTCGGATCTACAAGCATGCAACACAGATGCTGTCAGCTCTCTACGGCAAATTCCCAAAGCTTGTTTATAGACACTCATATTTATACCAAAAAGTTTGATATTTTTTCTCAAAGTCTGATGTATAACAGTTCTTTCTTCGTATAACAGTTTTCCTTTGTTCCCTTGTCCTTGGTTCTTTGTAGTTTGATGATCCATGGAAACTCAGTTGTGCATTATCTGAAATGTGGTGTTCTAGCACTATCTGAAAACTTGATGTTCTAACTTTATCTTGCTTGATGTTACATCTTTTTACTTCACTGATGTCCTTCCAGCTGCCATCTGCACAGTTATTTTTACAGACTTTGTTTCTCAATAACATACTCCTTTACATGGATGCCAATATCTAATTAAGCTATATATGCTTGCCAGCACACTTACTACTTTCTGCATTTTATACTGTTTCTAAAGTAACCCTTTATATTTCATATCTTTCTTGCAGCTTTTTATTCAAGCTAATAATCATGCTAGCAACAGTTACTATTATTCTTTCACCCCCTAGGGCGTATACACACACACACACCACTGTGGGTTCAGAGCAGAACTGTTAATATTTCAGGTACTAGTGCTATATAAGAGAAAAGGATACGAACTGCAAGTATAATGCAGTGCATCAAAGTCTATGTTAATGTTCCTTCAGCATCTGCTTTAACCATTCATCTGCCTGTCTGTGTGTATCCATGTAGTTCTCCAAGTTAACAGTTTTTATTGTCTTTTATAGGTATACCCCTCCAAATAGTTTTATTCAGTAAATTATTAAATAATGTTATTAATGCACTTTATTACTTGTTTTGCATTTGAAATCAACAACATAATTGAAAACATGAAAGCAAAGAGTCGGTGAAGTAAGGGCATTTGGATTTAAGTCCTATTGTTTTTTTTTTTTTGGTGGGAGTATCACTGCTAATAATGTCTGCTCTCTTACCCATAAGAGCCTGTTCATTTCCTGCAGACAGATAGGGTGGAATCTGGGGTTCAACAGTGTGATAGCCCATCACACTGGGATAAACCATCTGCTTTTTATCTTAACCTGGGAAATGTGACCAGAAGGCAATGGGTACATGCAAGCTGTGCATTAAAACCACTGCAGTAATGAACAAGCATGTGTCTGGATGCACACCTCTGTTGCAGGTGCAGACATGAACTCTAGATGTAGCAATGTGTGCTACCAGGTGCAGAAAAAAAGGCATCTACATCACTCATCTGTTACCACCTAGAGAAGATAGTTGGGGGGAGGGCTCTTCATTATATTTGCAGACATTCTACTGTACACAGAACAATGCTTTAATTCTGGTCAGTGATGGTATAGGTTTCAGTCCTGTCATATGCCTATATGCTGACACCTCAACCCTGAATTTATATTTGTCATAATTCATCAAACATTTTCTTAAATGTATTTATTATATTTATTGTCTTATAAAAAATAAAGAGAAGTAATGCATTTCAAATAGGCACGATGGCTAAGAAGCGAGGCATCCTTATGGAGTTTTTCTTTTCTTAAGTTATAAAATGCTCACATGTTCAGTCTTGTAGATATCAAACACAACATCCATAATCTTGTTCTAAATTAGGTTGTTATTGCTGGGACATGCTACTGTGGTGGTGGTGTTGCAGTAGCGTTGTCGCCTCACAGTAAGACGTTGTCCTCTTTGATTATCAGCTAGAGCATCTTCTGTGTGGAGACATGCGTGAATAGGCGTACCTTCGTTTAAGGTTGTGCGTCAGGGCTGGCAACTTGGTACGTAAAAATCTACTGCCAATCATTAGCGGACTGGAGTTCTGTTATGGCGACCTCTAACTGGGAAAAGCCGAAAGACAACAACAACAACATTGCTGGGACATGCTACAATAACAGCATGGACTCCCATGAAATTTATGGGCCATTCCTTGAAAAAACAGTACTGGTCAGTGGGGAATAATTGTAGGAACACTGCAGTAAGGACACAAATCTCGAGATCAGTGGGTACTATATGATAATGGCAATGAGCCCTAAGGGGCTCATAAGACACAGTTCATCAAAGGCACTGATCAGCCAAGTGGTTATAAAATCATTCAAAGAGTCTATTTATTTATTTATTTATTTACACATTGTTTACTGAGTTGGTGGACTTGTGCAAGGACCCTTTTCAGCCACAACCCAGGTGCAATGCAGAATTGAATTTACAATAGGTTACAAAGGTCCAACTTCAACAATTGAGCATTTTTTAAAAAATTCAGAATAAAATACATCAGCAAGCCTCTACACCCCTAGTGCAAGGGATTTCTTCTCTTCATTCGGTTGCTTAATGTAACAAACTCCAAAGTTACATAACCTTAGGCTGAAAAAGCAAATAAAAGCACTGGTGAAATTCTCTAAAGCAAACTTTTATTCCAAATTGGCCACATTGAGCCCAAATTGGCCACATCTACTAAAGACAATCATAAGGCCTTCTTCACATATGTCCACAACCTCAAAGGAAGCACCCAGATCTGTTCACAACTGGTGGTCAAGAACACCACATATACAAATGCTGTACATATAGCAAGCTTGCTGGCTGACAGATTCAGCAAAACCTTCACCCCTCTGTTCTTCCATCAGTAAATCAGGACATCCCCAGTACCTGCCTCCTTCCCCTTATATCCAGGGAACAAGTCATCACTGCTCTCTCAAAGGCAAAAAATACAGCTTCCATGGGACCCAATAACATCCCAGGTTGCATCCTACGTGAACTCAGGCAGGAACTTGCAGTACCATTAGGCTCCCTATTCAACCAAAGCCTGAGTACTGATTTCATCCCAGCTGAGTGGAGGACAGCCACTGTCATCCCTTTACACAAAGGTGGAAAGTCCACCGATCCGGGAAATTATAGACCCATTAGCCTAACTAGCCTGATCTACAAGGCCATGGAAAGGATTATCATGGACCTCATTAACAAGGACATTGGCAACCTCCAAGCACTTGATCTCAAACAGTTTGGCTTCATCAAGGGGAGGTCATGTCTGCTAAATTTAGTCGACTTCTTTGAGATTGTCACCAAAGCCGTGGACAAGGGGAAGACTGTGCACACTGCCTACCTTGACCTGGCCAAAGCCTTTGATACTATTCCCCACTCAGGCATAATAGATAAACTCTCTCAGCTAGGCTTCAATCCATATGTTACTAGATGGGAAGCACACTGATAGAACCCACCTAGTCAAAAAAGGGGTAGCCACCTCAACCAGTAGACCCGTAATAAGTGGCATACCCCAGGGTTCGGTCTTGGGGCCTCTGTTATTTGGGATATACTTTTCTGAGGTGCAGGCCAAAACCAGTGGGCTATGGCTGACCAAGTTTGCAGATGACTACAAGCTGGGTGCTGTCATCAATTCCCCTGGTGATGTGGACATCCTCTGAGAGGGTCTCACTCAGACAAATGACTGGTGCCAGAAACATGGCCTCAAGCTGAATACCAAAAAATGCATCATCATCCCCTTTGGGATGAGTGACATCCCTACAAATTATCACATTAATAACAACGTCCTAAGCGTGCAATCAGTCTTGAGGGATTTGGGCACCCAGGTTGAAAGCAACCTGACTTTTGACTACCATGTTGCTTCCATTGTACGGAAAGCCTTCTACATGGCCCACCTCATAAGTAAGGGTATGTCATCCAGAGATAAGGAGGTCATAACATCCCTGTATTCTTCCCTTATAAGGCCCATTATTTAGTACAATGCCCCTTTTAGCATATACCTCACAAAGCACATGCAGAAGCTGGAGAGACCACAGAGGTTCCTCACCAGGAGAATCCAGGGCCCCAAACATCTACCATACACAGATAGGCCAAAAACCCTATCCCTCTACTCACTTTCATATAGACTCCTCAGAGGTGACCTCTGTCTGGCATTCAAGGTGAACACAGACCCCACCTTGCTGGAACTGTCTGCAAGTCAAGCTCCACTTGAATAACTCGCACTCTTGGCTGCAGCCTGGTCTATGACATCAACAGGATTTGTTGGTGGGACAGATTTGTGTCCCAGAGACTCCCCCATCTATGGAACAGCTCCATCTCCATGTCAAGCAGAGTATGTCATTATCCCTTTTTAAGCGCAACGTGGATAACTGGATGGGAAAAAGAAAATATATCCCTGGGATTCCACCTGTGTCCCTGCTGACTTGTCTAAATATGGGCTAAACTCTTGACTAGGCTTATAAGGAACTCAGGGCTAATAGCCTAGTAACCACCTATGATCCTAGGAATGCATACTTTAATGAAATAGTCCATTGCTGAAGATGAACTTGCTGAAATGACAGAAAACATTCCAGGGATATAGGTAGTTAGACTGAGGAGGCGAGTCTCCTGAAAGAATCCATGCAGCATACTGTTGAGTAACGACACATTACACTATATTGTTACAAACTTTTCAGTAAAGGAACACTGAACATCCAAATATCTCATGGTGTATTCTGTACATTAGCCCGTGAAGATGCTAAGTCCTAAAAGAGTGCATAATGAGCTCTGTTCTCTAAGCTCCAAAAGATACTGAGGTCAAAAAGATCTCAGACTAGGGTTTGTATACTAGGCCCCAAAAGGCCATGGGTGCCAAAAGTCTCAGTAGGGGCTCTGTATTCTAAGCCTCTCCATAAGCCATTCTGAACATTACTCTGTAAGAAAACTGATCCTCACAAATGTATAGTGGGACTTTGACAGCAACTGTGAAAGACTCCGAATGCATGATGCAGACCATATTGTTATGCCTGTCAACCCCTTATAGTCAGTATTACACACAGGTCACTGCAGAATAATGGCACCGATCACCAGGGTCCCTTAATGATCCCTCTGTAACTATAACAGTGAGTACAATACAGTGTACAATGAGCAGATCGCCAGGGTCCCTTAATGAGCCTTCTACAGCTATAACACTGAATATGATACACTGTACAATCAGCAGTAACATTAGTGAGCTCTGAGAAGTCCACAGTTTGTGGTACACCCAAACTCATGGAACAGGATGAATCATAGGGTACTTGTATGTACTTAAATGTTGGAAAAGGAATCTAATCTATGGAAAACACCTTGACATTCAGGAGGCTAAACTGTACTAGTTTATCTTCTTAATAAGCAGTTAGGAATATACTGTCATAAGCATATATAAGGTAATATAGAAAAAAACAGTAAATGAATCCCAGACTTACCAAGGGCATGTTTACCTTTCTGAAAGACAGTTTCTGCTTGGTCATGTCTTGTATGACGTTGATTAGTAGCTTCTGTGCCCTATACAAACAAAGTATGCTATTATTATTATTATTATTATTATTATTATTATTATTATTATTATTATTATTACTACTACTACTACTATTTGTGTTACTTTAGGCCAAATGAGTAAAATTCAAGTCTACATGGCAGATATGTCCAACGTGCAGTACTCTGGGAAGGATGGGTGTGGGCCAGTGGGCAGATGTAATACCTGTATTACCTGAAGGCAATCATTTTGAAGAAATGAACAGCAAAATAAAACTACTAAAGGACACATTGAATTACCTTGCCTACAACAAGTTCGTGAAAAAAAAGTCATAGAAATGTGTAATGAACTTTTAGTTGGTGGTCAAGTAAAGCAGTCATCATTTTTCTTTGTTGAGTATTTTATTTTCATTTTTTAACAGGTCACTCTTGACCTGTTTGCAATGCACATCAATGATTTCCTGTTTCTGAGGTGTTTCTTCACCAGGCAGATTATTAGTGTATATGTTTATTTGGTTATTTATTTATGACTGCTCTTCTTAAGCTAACATGCATAAGGCATGCCTCTGTGTTGCTGGTGGCCAAGGGTCAATGACAAGTCTGAGCTGCCAGAAGACTCTGCACTCTGCATAAGATAGCTGTAGGCCTGTTCTTTTTTCACAGGAAAGGACCAAAGGCTGAAGCACCACTTATGTGGCACTTGGTAGACATTAGAGCACCTTCTAAATGTTGTAGATTGAAAAACAACTGTGGTGGAGCCATAACATGGTGACAAAAGGAAAAATGTATCTTAGCTCTAACTGTTGGCATTCAGGCTTCCTTATCTCGGATGTGGAATCAACTTTTTGTAGCATTAACTCCAAACTGCTTTTAGAGTAAAATTTGAAAGACAATTTTGGTAGAGGGGATAAAATATTCATTCATTGTTAAGCTACACTATTTGCAAGTAGTATGTGGTACCTATCATGTTCTTAATGCCCTTCTAAGTCAACCAAACTCAGCGTGTATCTCCAGATCACTTACTCATTGTAGTTGGGCACTATGCCACCATAGAGATCTTTCATGCTACAGTGGTCCACTTGGAAAGCATACCACACATTTTGTCCCTGGTAAAGTGTGTCTGTGATGTGAAGAATCTCATTGCACTGGACAGTCAGTCCTACTCCCATCTCTTTGTTCATTGCCATGTTCACCCGGATGTAAAAAGAGTCACCAGATGTCGCCTGTTTGTTGTCCAGTTTCTTCAGAAGCCTTTGGTAACCTGAGTAGCAGGAGATAAAGTAGAACATAGTCACTGGCTTATAGAAAGCAAAGGGCTTCTGCACTAATCTAACATTCTGAAGTCTGATTGACATTGTTACTAAAAATACTGTTCTAAATATGAGGTTATTGTATATGCACACGGGCAGACATACTTACACATACATATGGTATCACCAGTAAAGAAAGTGATGCATTGTAAAGGTCTTTGATGCAATTTTGTACCTAGTTAAGAGATCATAGCTTCATGATGACCCAGAAATGGTGGATGTAGCTTTGTTAAAGGGGCAATAGTAAGCTTCCAGGGTGAAAGACAGAGTTAATATTAGAGATGTCACCTATCATGACCTGGCTTAAGGACCAGAAATGGAAGAGAGTGGTTAAGTGGTTGCTGTCCTAACTACATGGCTTAAGGAGTATGGGAATAAGGAAATGTCTACAAACTGCAGATGGCTAGTGGAAGCTCTGTTGCTTTGTAGCAGTGTGTGTGTGTGTGTGTGTGTGTGTGTGTGTGTGTGTGTGTGTGTGTGTCTTGTACCTTTATGTGTAAGAGTGAATGCATAAATACTGCTGACATGCAGAATAACATAGCTCATTAGATGAACTGACAGAATCATGGAAAAAAATTCAGAATCCCAGAAAGGGTTTAATTCAGACATCACACAACCTTGGGGGAAAAGAAGTGTGTGTGTGTGTGTGTGTGTGTGTGTGTGTGTGTGTGTGTGTGTGTGTGTGTGTGTGTGTGTGTGTGTGTGTGTGTGTGTGTGTGCGCCTTGTACCTTTATGTGTAAGAGTGAATGCATAAATACTGCTGGCATGCAGAATAACATAGGCCATTAGATGAACTGACAGAATCTTGGAAAAAATTCAGAATCCCAGAAAGGATTTAATTTAGACATCACACAACCTTGGGAAAAAAGAAATGCCCATCCCACCAAGCAGTGTGACCTCCACATTACAATAATTAATGGGTGTGTGGGAGACATGATCGGTACCACGGGTCTCTTTCCCTGCAGAAAACAGTGTTTTTGAGCTTTCTTAGTCTCAATTAGCTTTTTTTCACCAATTTATTGTTTCCATTTTGAAGTTGAGATTCTGTTTGTCTGTCTTGTATGTGTTGGTTTTCTGTATGAGAAATGTATTGCATTTTATGGAGAAGGGGAGAAGTAAATGTTGGAATTATTGCATATCCTGACTTTCAGACAAGCATTACTGCCTTCCCAGGCTGGAGAAAAGAGAGGGTAAACTTGGCAGGGTGGAGGAAAGTGATGGCACTCTTTACGGGTTGGAAGAAGATGACTGCACACTTGCCTAACTAAGGCAAGCCCAGCTGCACCTCCCATGTGGGGAGAATACCCCCAAACTTACCTAAAACTACTCCCTACTGCAATGTCACACAATAGAGGAAAAAAGGAAAAACTTCACTTGTCAGAGAAAGGTGTTTCAACACAACTTTTTCACCAAACTTTTTTTTTCATTTTAATTGAATTAGATCAACTAGCTCCGCATTTCTTTGGTTAGACTATAGAAACAATAGACAAGACAAAATGACAGTGCAGTGGTGGTGGTGGTGGGGGGGGGGGTATGTAGCTTAATGTTTTGATACATACACAAAATGTGTAATGTAAGTGGATCAAATGGTCTGCCTTCAGTATATCACTCCTTTACAGCCTCCTTATGACTCCATATTAAATGTCATATCAGGTATATAGCAGACTCTGCTGAGAAAGCGTCTGGGCAGAGCACTATATAAATACCAGGAAAAGACTGGGGATGAGGGCTTCCAAAGAAGGGCTTACTGCAGAGACAAAAGGCAGAGCACTAATCATGACATTTTACACTGGTTTGTGCATCTAACACTAGGTTCTTTTGCTGACTTGACACTGTAAAATCATCAGAAGGTCACCCAACAGCCAAAAAGCTGAGCATCTCAAAGACACACGTGTAAGATAAAAGGCTGTGATCTGAATTCAGAGCTAAGTCATTATAAGACTGATGACAGTTTTGTTGATATCCCACTTCTGTGAATTTGTTTGGAAATCCCCCCCTCCTTAATGTGACCTCAAAGGTGATTATTTTAAGTAAGGGGTGCAGGAGATAGAAGCTCCTGATTAGAAGAGATTGGGGGAGGGGGTTCCCCTCCAGTATCACCCATAGCTGTCTTGCTGGAGGCCATTGGTACAATGTGCATGCTTATTCTTGAGTATGGAATAGGCAGCAAACAATATCCTGTCAATCATAATGGAAGCATGCTTGGGAACACAGATTTCATAGCATGTAAAGGTTGTAAAAGAAAAAGCAGTGGAAAAAAACCCCAAACAACCAAGTGCACAAGCAGCCTACTGGTGGCATGGATTCTTCATACACTGTCAAAACCCAGCTGTGCTGTGCCTCTCCAGACTAAAAAACAGAAAATATAAAAAAACTGTTATCACACACAAAAGGCATCCAACCTATTAAATGGTTTGCTGCACTGTTAAATGGCACATGAAATAATGCAGCTTATCAGCCTATATGCTTGCAAAAGAAAGAGGTGCTGTGTAGCATGAAAGAATGGATATCCAAAGAAATGACATCTGAAATGATAACACGTACCATGCATGCATGATAAAAATTAATGGCAGTTTGAAACTTACCTTCATGGTTTGCACGTAGAGACAGACAGCAGCATCCTTTCACTTGATTCAGGTTCCAGGTAGCTTCCTCCAAAGTAGCCTGCTCCAGAATAGCACTGGACCTCTTATCCAGTTCGTCATATTCCACCTTTAGGGAAAACAGAACATAGCACCTGCTTAAAACAGAAGCACCAAATGAATCGTGCAAGAGAGACCTCACAACAACAAGCAACAAAAGCAGAGCTCCATGCTGTTAACTACCTGAATACTTTTTCTGCATTACTGAGGAACTTCAGTGGAAGAGAACTAGGTAAAAGTGCAGAACTGGCCACGGCTTCAGATTTAAAATATGAATAATTCTTTTCATATTAGCATTTCCATATTGTTTACAATCATATTTTCCTTTGACAACACTTAACCTTTGAAAAAAATAACAATAGGAAAATCACAGAAAGAGAGAGACAGACAGACAGAGAGACAAAGAGACAAGAAGAACCAATTCTGACACCCACTACATGCATCAGAATGTTCTGTCACTCTGTTATCCTGATGTCAGACACAGGGATTCTGATGTCACAGCAGTACTGTAGAAGTTCCTTTACTCTGAAAATATATACTTTAAAAATGATACCCCTCTCAAATAGCTTTCTAAACTGTGCTGCCTCTGTCCAAAGCATCACTGTTCATTCTTTGAAACCTGCTTTGCGTTATTCAGGTGAGTATGGGGAGCACCATGCCTATTCCAGTGCTCAGAAGTAGTAAGGCAGAGAACTAATCATGACATTATTCTTTTCTACGTATTGCACACAAAAGTGTAATTAAGACGACTCCCAGTTCACCTAAAGGCATATTGGTGGGATGGAGGAGGAAGTCAAACCACCTGCTGAAAGCCAAAATGCAGACAGTGAAGGCAGGCAGACTTTGCCAAGAAGACGCCACAGCTGAGAATTGAACCAGCGAACCAAAAACTATGATACAGCAATGCTTATTATTATACTGATCTGCCATGCTGAAATGCATTATAGTATCCTAAATACCAAACTTTGAATTAAGATTCTAAAATGCATTGCACTTTTTAGTAGAGTTTAAAAGGTGTTGTACTTTTTCAAATATCATAGATGTCATTTTTTTTTATTAAAATGCCAGTCCTGTTCTTAAGCTCCTCCAACATCTGAGGCACCATCTTCACTCATGCTATCAAACCTGATATAGTTTTCTCAGCATACCTCTCGACCTCTTAGAGCAAGAAATCTGGACAAAGTCATAAATAAAAGTGGAAGGGACAATTTTTAAATATCTGTCTTACAAACTTAGAAAGTTGATAGAATAATAGGTTTTGCATTAGCATGAATTTTCTGAAGGGTATGAAGTCTGAAACTCAAAATGCCTGTCATTATTTTCTAACTTTAGTGGCAAATCATTAGAGACTGATGTGTCAGAAAACCACAATTTTATGAAAAATTGAACGAAAATATGAGGCAAAAATCTGGACATTCTGCGAAAATCTGTACTGTTGAGAAGTATGTTTTTCAGAATGGTTACACACTGCTATAGAAACATCATGGCATCCAATACATTGAATAAATCATCCCCACCAACCGTGTAACATGCCTTTTTTTAACTTTTAAACAGAGACTTGCAGTGGCCTTCCCCCATCTGTGCATCTTGAATTATCGTTACGTTCTCAGGGTATTTTCAAAGATTTTCCTTCCTCTCACAATCCCATTAGCCTTTATTCCACATGTTTTTGGTTATCTTGATTCTATCAGTCCTATTGTGTCTAACATTTAATTAGATAGATTTATACTATACTCTTATATTTTCATACTTTCAATGTCCTATTCTATGAATATCTGGTTATTCAGTCACTATTAGCAATATCATTATGATATTGCTCTGTCACCATGTATAATGTAGCCACTGTTTTCATTTCATTGTTGTAGAGTCTTTCTTATATTTGTATCCTCTGGTGATTTTGCTTATTGCGAATCTTTATAATTGTCAATTATTTATATTATTGTTGCAGAGCCCTTCTGCTATTTTGTCAACTGGTTTTTATGAATAACATCACAGTCCCATTAATTTAAATATATAAATCCTATTGGGTTTGTATATATTCTAATCTGAGTGAGAATTATCTATAGTGAGTATTCTTGGATATATTTCTCTGCCTAGATATGGTAAAATGTTTTTGATATGTTCTATGTAAGTTAATTTTTGGAACGACGCTTTATGCCCTTTTGTTTTATATTAAATTTATGTTTGATTAGCTATCGGCTTGTGCGCTTAACGTAGCGCAATTTATGTGCCGGAAGTGTGTTTTCTATTACTTAGAAATAAAAATAAATATAAAAATTAGCATCTTCTTGGCATATTATTTTTATGCATGTTAGCCACTAATTTGTGTGCCTACCATAGCGGAATTTGGCATATGATAATATGATAGAAGTGTATTTTTTAATATTTAAATATAAAAATGAAATATAAATAATGAATTAGAATAATATGGAATAATAATAGAATCATTTGATATTTTCGTATTAATATTATTATTATTATTATTATAATAAGGCATTATATATTTATTAATAATTAATGTGAGTTTTTAGTTTTTAGTTAATATAGATTAAATTCATAGTATTATTTTTATGCTGTTACTGTTCAAATTTTGAATATATGAAATTCCTTGATTGATGTATATTTGTTAGTTTTATTTACGTATGTTTTTATATTTTTGCGTCTCTTGTATGCTTACTTTTTATATTTGTGATATGTTGGATAAGCATCATTGAGCTAAATGAAAATGGTTTTACACTTTTGTATTGTTGTCATTACCTTTTTTATGGTGATTTTATATAAGTATTTTGGCTATATTCCTAGCCTTTTATGGGCAACATTTCCTGATACATGAATCTTTGAGTCAATGGTTTTTAGACCTTAATTGTTTGATTACGCTTATTGCAGAATCAAGTACTATTGGTAATTCTAGCATTAGATTTTCTGAATATGGGCATAGCTTCCTGCAAGCGCACACTGAAAGTTTTACCAAATATTTAGATGATTACGGCATGAATACTTCTATGCCTTTCTTGTTTATGCTAAGATATTTACCTAATGACTATCAACACTATTCACATTTACAATTTTGTATTTGATGTGTTTTTGAATGATGATAAGGTTGTTTATGTTTAAATGTGTCAGCCTGTTTGTGATGTCAACTGTGAATTTTTATTTCATACCAACAAGCACTTTGATTGCTTAGTTAATGATTGTCTTAATGATTTAATTGAAAGGTAATGCATTTGGTATAAAAGTGCTCATTTGGCTTTGTAATTTGTAACCTGAGGAAGCGCAATTTATATTGCGTGAAAGCGCTTGTTCTTTTTGATCTACAATAAATTCATCTTTAAATTTTTCATCTTCGTGGTGGTTTCTACATTTCTTCAGTCTCACAATCCCATTCCGTACAAAATGTTTAAAAAACATTGAATCGCTTTTATCAGTCTTTTTTATCAGTATCATCATATAGACACTGTGGTCATGATTTAATACTGAAACAGGGATGTAGTGTTAAGGACCTTGAGGGTGTTTACCATCCTTCAAAATGACTAAGAGAACCTCCCTCCTCCAACAACTTGGAACCTGATGAGCTTCAAACACTTGATTCACTAATTGCATTCAAACTATATCAGTTTTTCCCTCCTGACTTCCAAATGTCTGTGGGAATGCTTTCCACTCCATCTGTCTTGTCGGATGATGGTGACTTCATCCTTCAGGTGTTGTGCTTGCTCCTTGCTTAATTTTTGTATGGTCACCTATTTATTTATTTATTTATTATTTATTTTGCATTTGTTTATTTGGAAGGTCCGACTGGGTCATGAGGTACCCATTTTCAGAGGAGGCCTGGGGAGAAAAACTCCAGATACATATGGTTAACAGAATGAAAAACTAGACAGACATAATAAACTCATAACATACAAGCACAAATAAGAAAACTCCACATTAGTTTGTCAGAATGAGAACTTAACAGACATAATAAAGTCATTACATTCAAGCACAACATTTGAAAAACTACACATTAGTTTGTCAGAATAACAACAGATATAATAAAGGCACCCTGTTCAAGCATAAATTATATGGAAAGCCTGATAATAGGAAGATGCAGCATTATTTATATAATACATGATTATCATAATGATTATTAATATTCTGGAGACCATGAAATATAATAACAGATTATATTGGTGAAGGTATAGGATAGTACAAGTAGAGAAGGGTAGGGTGTGATAGAGGGGATAGTAGGAATAGATGTGGAAAAGGTATGAGTGTAACCTCAAGGAATATGTGTAGAAAAAGGGAGGGTATGGTAAGTAAGTAGTGGGGATAGAGACAATAGAGGTAGAAAAAGGTATGAGTACCTCAGCCTGGGCTCATACAGAGAGCAAATCCAAGCTTTGTTGAAGTCACGTCTTCTAAATATTCCTCTAGTTAAATCTTACTACCTATTCCTGTTTCCACTGTCTTGTATAACTCCTGGTAGTAGCCCTTAAAGTCTTCGAATTTACCTTTTATACTGTTTAAAGTTTAACCTGTTTTATATTTAACCTATTCGTTGACAGGGAATGAACTGTCGCTTTTCAGGGACAACCTGGGTGCACTTTCTGGTCATATGGTAGACAAATGAAGGTGGAAAGAATCGAACTCTGTACCTTGGGCACAGTAAACATCTTATTAACAGCTCAGAGCATCAGTCCCCTTCGCTAACTGCCAGACAGGAATTATAAGACCAACATGCCACTTTTACTTTAATTAACATTTTTTCCACTTTCTGCCACCTCATTTTAACTGGCAGAATCCTTAAAGTCCTCTTCTTGTGGGCAAAATATATTCCTTTTACTGAAGTATTTGAAAATGTAGCCTTCCATCAATGTAGGTTTCCAGTTCTTTTTTTTACCTTACTCATTTTTAAGGAGCTATCCTACAGACATTAAACTGTAACTCTCTTAATTCTGGTTTATAATAAAATTTTAAACCACTTACAATCCTTAAACTGGTGTGACTCCATATAAATGACAGCCATTTATTTGACAAATTCCTTACAACTATCCCACTTCTCTAGATTAAACTAATTGACCATGTTAGGTTTTTAAGACCTTCATTAGCCACTTATTAAACTGCATATTTGATAATAAATAAGTCTGCAGTCTTGGTTGTCTTATATAATGCTTTCCATCTACCACTTGTAATCTGATTTGTATGGGTGCACAATATGAAAGTAACATTGCCCAGCTTCGAAGTTTTTTGCTGGATTAGCATGTTCACCAGATGTAAATATTTAATTTATTCTGGACCATCCATCTTGATTGCCAGGAGCTTTAAGTAAGGTCCAGGCTGAAACTATAACTAATAATGCATATATGATTTGCATAATTTCTTCAGCTGAGACAACTTGTATTTAGCTGACTCTCTTTTTGCATCTAGCTGTCTAATAGTCAAATTCTAGTCAGTGAATAAAACCAGTGCTCCATTCTAGAAAGCTAAAACTTGCGTCAACATATGTCTAATGTCTAGGTTAATTAATATCACATCATGAGGGAAGATAAAATGATTGCATGTGTAGTACTTGATAAGTTCCCTTTAATCCTTCATAGCACTCTTTGGGATCCACTGTCTGGTCATCTATATCAGTGGGTAACTCCATTGATAAAACAGTCATCACTTACCTTCATCCCTCCTTAAAAACTTCTGACATAAGCAACGTCTCACATTCAGTTGTAAAAAAATGGAACTCCCTGCCTCTAACCACCAGAACTATTTCTAAACTACCCACCTTAAAATGCTCCCTAAAAGAATACTTTCCAAAAACATGGACCTGCTCCTACGCCAGTCCTGTCTAAACTTAGTCACTATACTTCACTCACCCCCTTCAACCTCAGTCTCACACCTCACATCCCTCTCCAGACACCTACTCCACTCCTTTCTTTTGTGTTTCCCAGTACTTTACCATATCCACTTCAACTCTGCAAATCTGTCCTCTGCCTTGTTCTCTTTCCTCTCTACTCACCTAAGCAGCCTGAAGACACCCTACCCTGCACTCCTCTTATGACTTCCTTTTCTCTCTATCCTTTTTCCTTCTATAACCATAATATAACACCATCTGTCATACTAAGAAATCACTCAATTTTCTCTCACTGTCTCAAATCATGTAAGCTGCAATATCTCTTTCACATATCTTATTAGAATTGCCTCAGGCCTCATTTATTGCGTACTAATCTATGTAATAATATGACTAATGAGTTTTTCCCCACATATTTTCTCCAACTCATGTTATGTTTTTCATTGCACTCTACTATGAAACATACATTCCATGTTCTTTTCATTACATTTTTTCACTCCTTTGTTTTGTTGTGTAACATGATACATTGTGATTTAAAATATCTGTAATTGATTTTTGAAATATTGTGATAGTGGAGCTTTTCTCCTCTGGCCTCTGCTGAAAATGGGCACTTTCTGGCTCAGTTGAACTTTCCCAGTAAACAAATATCAAATAAATAGATAATTATACAATTACCCCCCCCCCCCATTAATATTCCAAAACGTGCAAGTTGATTGGCCAGTGTGCCCATTGTAAATCCCACAATTTACCAATGGAAAAAGGTCTGGTCACCCAAACTTTTTTCCTTTGATATAAAGTGTCCAAAACTTTTTTTTTTATAAAAAAAAAAAAAAACAAACAAAAAAACCCTGGAGCAATGGAGACTTTCTTTTCTCCATTGCTTCCGTTTCAAAGCATTGATGTACTGGGTATGCGTGGGAACGTAAGTCCCATATGCATGAGCAGTACATCAACAAAGGGAAGCAGTATACCACCACCAGTGGAAGAACAGTAATGCACTATTATACAAAGACATTATTTAAGAAAAGTAAGTATTTTTTTTCTTAAATAATGTTATCGTATAATAGCAATAACCAACTCTGTGGTTGTGGTATATTGAAGATTTACCCACGGCCAGACCTCTCAATTGTACCGAATTTCTCGGTAAATACCGAGTTTGAGGACAAAATATTGGGGTGCCATGAATTTACGAGTGGCCCCTTTAATTTCCGAATTTTGGCGGTCGCTGGGTTTTTTTTTTTTTTTTTGTTTGTTTTTTTTAGAATTTGCTCTTGACGTCACTGTCAAAAGGCAGGCAGACAACCTGATTGTCAGAATGCACAGCCAATGAGGCATTCATTTGTAGTGTGTTGTACTTCCTTTAATTTAACTTGCTCTGAAGGCGCCAATGCACCACGTGTTTTATTCAAGCACTAGTGAGTGCAGCAAAGCGACATTAGCTTTATCTTTTTCTTCCTTCTTCTTGTCCAGAGTCAGGGTAAAACAAGATCGTAAGGCTTAACATATATTGCCTTTGCCTTATGTGTGTGCAAGAGCTATGAGAAACAAGCTGAAAAGGAAATGGCATGGCAGTCTGCGTGCAAACGTGTAGGTATTGCTTTTAAGCTTTTCATTCTGCAGAATGTGACTTGGAATGTATATTGCGTTATGCATTTGTGTTTTTTTTTTCTGTTTGAAGTCCTGGTAAGCTGAAATGAGAAACAGGCAAAGGTGGCAGACAGTTGAAGTTCTTATGTACGGGAAAGAATGGCAATTGTTTATTTTAGGTCAGTGAGGATGACTGCAAATGGGGCTAGTTGAAAGCCGGGTCACAGTACAGTCGTCATGCTTGCTTGTCTGTTAGCTTATTTTAACTGTTCTTTAGATTTAATTTGATCTTTTGTTTAGACTTCAAGTTTCACCAAAGCAAAAAAGAAAAAACGCAGTGCTTGTTACAGTAATGGGTGTGCGGGTGGTATGGAGTTTAAGAAAAGACATATACACTCTACTAATTCTGGTGGTGTAGCAGCAGAAAGTGTATTGCTTTTTTCTGGTTAAGCAGTTCTTATGTGTGAGAACGGCAGTCTGCTGGAGACAGAAGTGCATTGCTTTTCCGTTCTATTAAGCTTAATTTCTAATTGAGAAACTCCAGTCTGCAGAAGTGTATTGCTTTTCCTTTAAGCTGGAATAGGAAACAGTTACAGCAGCCTGCAGGAGTGTATTGCTTTTCTAGTAAGCTTCTAATGAAGAAACTGCAGAATGCAGAAGTGTATTGCTTTTTCTGTTAAAAAAAAAAAAATCAGAAGCTTATGTGTGGTATTGCTTACTGCAGTGCAGAAGTCAATTGCCTTGTGTGGTATTGCTTACTGCAGAAGTCAATTGCTTTTTGCATTAGTGTATTGTTTTTTCTGTTAAGCTTCTAATTCTTTAGGTGTGGTGTTGCTTACTGCAAAAGTCAATTGCTTTGTGGTGTTATTGCTTACTGCAGATGGCTTATACTTGTGGTCTGTTCCTCTTAAAATTTGTGGTTTGTGGCAAATGTGAGAACTGAATTCACTAAATAATGATAGCCATTTATGTTTTAGTCATCCTATCTTTCAGGAAGTGCATGGTAACACAACACTTTATTCTAGCAACTTTTCTAGGATTACACAAGCAATGTTTGAAATGTATCCCTAATTTTGGGACCCCCCCCATACATTTTGGCTTTTGAATGTCTTGTGTTGCATAGTTTTTCAGGGGGACAAGTTTAGCGCTGCTTATATAAAGTCTGTTTGTGTTAGTAGCACAACAGGTAGAATACTTGCTTTTAATGCAGAAGGCGGTGGCTTCTACTCCCACAGTATGTAGCTAGATTGTTGATACAGCACTGTGTACGTTTAAAGGGGTTGTGGATGCTGTAGTCCTAAGAATGTCCTTTTTGGTGGAGAATGGAGATACCTAGTAACTATGAACCTGTTATCAGTTTGCCATCCATTCCCTATTGCAATATTAATACCTTATCATTTTTAATGCAACATAGGCAATTTATTCCTCAAGGGCAACAGGGACATTATTTTTAGATGAAACAATGATATATAAAGTTGTTTGCTAATTGCTAGCAGCAAACTCTTCATTACGTACTGATCTCTCTAATGTGTAATTATTTAGATGACTTTTTACTTCTGCAGAGATTGTGCATATTTACTAATAATGGTGGATTGTGGAAGTTTGTAAGGCTTTTATGATGGAAATGTTCTGAAATGGGCAGTTTTGTCATTATTGGTTTACGCATTTTCTTTCACTGCTTACTGGAAAAATGTTCAAAACAAATTTAAAGCATATTCTAACAAGTGTGCTGTATTATGCAAGGAGCAAGGAATATAATTTAATACAATCGTGAAGGTGCATCAAAGAACACATGTATGTTTTGCTTTCATGTGCAAGGAGTCTATGATTTGAAAACAGCCCAAAGGTAATCTTTATCCACCACTGGCCAGATGCATTTTCATTTTCTTTGAATGTGAGTTTCATTGCTGTTTCAATGAATGAGTTTCAAGGGCAGAGAAGTTTTAATGCTAAGTCCATTTTCATTTGTCATTGTGAGACTGTATTGATTTATTTAGCAGATTTCTGTTAGTGTTTGTGTTATAAAATGTAAATAAAAGTTTTAAATGAAATCAAATCATTGTAAAAGTAAAGCAGTATGCACATTCCAGTGTTTATGGTAAATGGGGCAAAATAGCCATGTAATGGGGCATTGGAATGGCTGCCGGGGGAGGGCTGTGTATGGGGGGAGCCCATTCAACCATGGTTTTGTGATGGGGGAAGGGTGGAAAACACTGACAGCCCTGGGGCCTGGGCAGCACAAACTCTAGCTATGCTACTGATCAGTAGGCCATGGAGAATGACTTTTGGAGGTCCTAGCAAACTAAATATTCTTTTGCTAAGAATTAGAATGTTGCCTACCATACCATTAAATGCCCTACTTTTACCACAAAACCCAAGTGGGTCACCAAAAACAAAATCCTTAGGTTCATCTTCTCCCTTTCCAGTGAAAATCATTGCTACACATTTAGAAAAAAATGGTTATCATTTACTACAGGGTCTGGGCCCGGCTGGGGCCATATTTTGGTTCTGTTCTTCAGTTTGCGTTTGAACGGCAATATCCCACAATTCTATTGGAGTGGGTGGAGTTGCTTAATTATGTATGCAAATTTTATATTAATTAGTGTACAGATTTGTACCTATTTTCATGGGCCTTTGTCCAGATTTTTGATGTTTCCAGGTTGAGAGGTATGCCCACGGTTGACTTTATTTAATCACTCGGGCTTCACCCTCATGATTAAACCACGCCAACCATGGGTAAATCTTCAATATACCACACCATGTCATTGGTTATTACTTAAATAAATTACAGCTAGCGCTTAAATCCAGACACAAAGCCCTTCTATCCATCTTAACTGGATTTGCAAGTCCATTGACATTTCAATCCAATATATTTAATGTTTCTATATCAAAACTAGGTTATCCCAAAAATATGTCTTTACATCCCAGTAACACCTGCCAAACTTCCCAAATCATCCCTCTAACCCATACAGCATCACCTACTAAACCCCCACCTCATCCCTTTAACCCACTGCCAGAGATAAGTTTGCTCCAGCATTTATTTTGTAAATGCTCATCTTCATAAGGAACAGTGCCCTTATTATCTACTTCAACACATATTTGTCGCTGGTATTTAACCTTTTCTTCTCATTGTCCCAGCCCCTTATAATTCAGATCCTCTGACTTCCTTGTTAAGAATGCTGTAACTCACTGGACCTTGTAACAAAAGCAACCAGCACAAAAATCCAAAACCTTTAAAAACAAATTTTATAACTATACACAACAACCATTTCAATCCTTCTAAACGGGAGGCACCTGCCTTATTTTTGCATCATTTCCCTGTCTCTGCCAAATTGATTTGGAGGTTACAAAAAGCACTTTCACTCTAGAGGCATCACAGGCACCAACCCACCACCCAAACTAGGACTATATGTATTTTCAGCAATTTTGTATTCCTCATGATCATACTTCAAATGTCTATTTCTTTGGTCAGTCCAAACATTTTACTTGATTCATTGTTAATATTTGGATAAAGTAAGAAACAGATATAAATCATCTTACTCAAGTCGTATCCTTCATATCAATGCATCAGTGAAGGTTAAACCAAGTTATACCAGATTTCATAAGTGTCAGACTCACAAGATTTTGCTGCATATACTATGAATTGTGAAACAATTCGTTTCATGTAGTAATATAAAAGCAGTCATGACTTGGCTTTACTTATCTCCAAAGTCCAAGCCTAAATTTTCAAACTAAGTGAAAGTTGAGTCAATGTCCTTCCTCTCAACATGGTAATGAATATAAAGAAATGTGACAACAACACAAGTCAAATGATTACAAATATCTGGATACAGCTTATCACAATAAATGAACCAAGCATTACCATCACCCCCCCCCCCCACCAGCAATTATAACTATATCAAAGGTGATTACTTGCTGTTTGCAGTTTGTTTCCTGTACCCTCCCTTACACATACTTATTTTAACTCTGTCAGTACGGCACAAATATTATTCCCATTCCCAGAAGCCCCAACACTCACCTTAGCTGTCACTCAGTATTTCTTTTAATTGACAAAAAGTATTATTGATTGATCAAGTAGTTCCCATAACATGGTTCAGGTATTTTGAAATCCATAATGAATTATACTCACTTTGTGTACACTTTTCTAACACTCATTCTTACAGCATAACTAGCATTATTTAAAAAGTGGCTTCAACTTCATATTCTCCTGTTCCCCATTTATGTTCTTTTTTGCTCAATAGGTAAATATGAGCAAAGTGTACAAATTACTATTAATGACTGTTATAGATTTATATACTCGTTTTATGATTCTCTTTCATGCATTACTTAATGTTTCTTTATGATTCTTGCTTTATGTATTATTGTAACTCTGGAGCTTTTCTTCCCGGGTTTCCACTGAAAAGGGGTTTCATGCCCTTTTGAACTTTCCTAGTAAGCAAATGCAAATAAAATAAATGAATGAAATAAGTAATTGCAGTACACAACATGTTAAAGCACAGCTATAAAACACCATCCCAAATCAATTTAAATAATGCAGTGAAACATGTTCCTTTATCTTTTATCATTGCACAGTGGGACCAATTTGCTTCCTGACATCATAAACAAATATTAAAATTACTTTCTTTAGTGTTGCCTCTTTCCCCAGTTTTCCATGACAGCTTGCTAATAACACATTTGTACAAAGATATGAAGTAATAGCCATCCAGTACTTTCATGCTAATTGTTGCATTAATTCTAAAGTGTTTAAACACCAACATGTAAAATTTGAGCTTAATACAACAAAATTCAGAATATCATATGTAGTCCCCCCATGCGCACATACTTACAGCTACAGCAACTTATCATTAAAGCTTATAGCTCCGAACTCAGTAGAAATTCATATCTGGAATGTCTACACTCATCCTCAGAACAAAACATTTTGGACTGTCATCTTTCCTTTCTCAAACAAGCCTCAGAGAGGGTTCATAGGTTTATACTAGGCTATCTGCCCTAAGGCATTTATAAGCCTAGCCCAGAGTTTTTGTGGCTTACGCCACCCCTTATGTTAAAAAATACTGTGCCCATTAGTTTGTTGTGCCTCTGTCCAGCAGTGACACAGAGATGATTCCCGGGGTAAACCTACGATCTCCCATCCACCGGTCAAGATTACTCTTGAACAGAGCCAGCGAGGTGCTCTGCCTCACATGGACCGGGATTTTATTCCACAACATAGGGAGTCTCTGGGTGACAAATCTATCCCTCCAGCATGTCCTATTTATATCCGTGCTAAGGTTTAAGTTGCTTGCTCTAGTGGATCTGGTAGATTTGGATTTTTTGAGGTGGAGCATGTCCATTAATTCCGGGTTGGACATGGCCTTGTATATCAGGCACAGGTCACCTCTGAGCAGACGGTATGCGACTGAATAGAGCTGGAGTTTCTTCAGTCTGACAGCATATGACAGATTTTGGAGTCCCTTTATCCTTTTGGTGAGGAACTTTTGGGGTCTCTCCAATTGCTGCAGGTGTCGGGTGAGATACATCCCGAATGGGGCATTGTACTCTATCATTGGTCTGATAAGTGAAGAGTACAGGGGAACAATGACCTCACTTGATCTGGATGTGAATCCCTTCATGATCAGGTGGGCAATGTAGAAGGTTTTTCTAACCACTTTAGCAATGTGAGTGTCAAAAGAAAGGCCACTGTCAACCTGGGTCCCCAGGTCCCTGATAACCTCTTCTGTGCTTAGTGGATTGCCACCTATATGGTAGCTTGGGGTTACCTTGTTTTTCCCGAAGGGTATGACTACACATTTTTTGGCATTTAACTTCAGGCCATGGCTCTGGCACCAGCTATCAGTTTCCGTGAGACCCCTCAGAAGGATATCTGTGTCCGATGTACTTTCCACTATGGCTCCCAGTTTGCAGTCATCTGCAAACTTTGTCAGCCATAGTCCTCCTATGTTAGCCTGTACTTCTGAGAAGTAGATGCCGAACAACAGGGGGCCAAGGACTGAGCCCTGTGGGACACCACTTGTGACCGGCTTGGAGTCTGACATGGCGCCAGCTACTCTAACCCTGTGGGTTCTGTCCTTTAGCCAGTTTGCAACCCATCTTGTGACATATGGGTTTATATTTAAGCTGGTAAGTTTCTCTATAATACCCGAATGGGGTATTGTGTCGAAAGCTTTTGCAAGGTCAAGGTAGGCTGTATGGACTGCCTTTCCCTCATCAATGGCCTTGGTGAGTGTTTCGAAGAAGTCGACCAAGTTCAAAAGGCATGATCTGCCCTTGACAAAGCCAAACTGGGTCGGGTCCAATGTCTGCAAGTCCCCTATGTCTTTGTTTATGAGCTCCATTATGATCCTCTCCATAGCTTTGCAGACCAGGCTTGTTAAGCTTATGGGGCGGTAATTACCAAGGTCCATAGAGGCACCGCCTTTGTGGAGTGGGACCACAGTTGCCGTACACCACTCCTTGGGCACGTATTCTGTGGTAAGGCTAAGATTAAACAGCTGCCTTATGTGCGGGTTTAGTTCCTCATTGAGTTCATGTAGCACACAGCCGGGGACACCATCCAGTCCCATTGATGCTGTGTTTTTAGCTTTAGAGAGAGCAGCTTTCACCTGCGCATTGGAGATGTCTGGGAAGCTGCACTCCGCTGGGATAGTTATCTCTCCTTTTGGGTGGGAGAGGGGGGTGAAGTTTGCACTGAGCCTGTCTGCCAGTATGTTGGCAATGTCTGTGGGTTCATTGATTTTTGTATCATTTTGGACTAATTCTGAGCATATCTGGGAGTTTCCACCCAGGTTTCTAACATAGCTGAAGAAGGCCTTATGATTGTCTTTTGAATCTATGGCAATTTTTCTCTCAAAGTTGGCCTTGGATGATTTTATGAGTGCTCGTATTTTTTTACTAATAATGATCAAAGGTGTCTTCTCTTTTATGGATTTTGCTCTATCATGTAACAGCTTTCTCCTCTTATTGTAAAGTTTGTTTATGGCTGGGGTCCACCAGACTGGACGTTTGCCCTTGGTGGAAAGAGTCTTGGTTTTATTAGGGATTGCCTGATCCATGCAGTCCTGGAGGTGTTCGTAGAAGGCATTTGTAAGGGCTTCCGCAGCTTGGGTTGTGGTTTCCACTGGCTCGGGGCCTTGAAGGATACCACACCAGTCTTGAGTAGTGTGAAGTTTGCTTTAGAGAAGTTCTTCACTGTGGTCTTTTGTTTGGGGTGGGGGCGGGATGTGGATATCCAGTGAGATTAGTTTATGATCTGATCTCACCAATGAGGGATATACTTCCGGTGTGGAGCATTTTGTCCCCATGTTTGTGATGATGAGATCTAGTATATTTTCTCCTCTTGTGGGAACGGTGACTAGTTGTTCCATGGCATTTGAATTTATGAACTCCAGGAACCTTTGGGCTAGAAAGTTTGGGCTTGAGTAATGTTCCCAGTCTATATTCGGGTAGTTGAAGTCACTCAATATAATGGTGTTTGGAGATACATTTATACCCTCCAGTGTCTTCAGGAAGGCTGTGTGGGGTTCCTGAGTTTGAGAGGGTGGCCTGTAGCATGCTACAAATTGTAGAGCAGTTTTGCCTATGGTTAATTGCACCTGGATGGTTTCCGATGCTTGTGCGTTGCCACCAACCTGGAGGTGTGGGTATCCTTGATGAATATGGATACACCCTCCTTTTGTGGTGTGGTCCGGGTTTTGGGGCGGAACGCATGATATGAGGTAAAACCTGATAGTGCCGGGTGCTCTCAGGAGCCTTGAACCAGGTTTCAGTCACAGCACAGACATCGATGTTCTCCATACTGAGAAGGGCCTCGAGTGCGTGCATTTTGAGATTTAGACTTCTGACATTGAGCAGCATTACCCTTAGTTTCTTCCCATTTTTGTTTTCTAGGGTGGTAGGTTTAGAATTTGAGCCTTGCCTAAAAAAGGCACTATGGGGTGGCAAGAGCCTTAGCCAATATCCGGAATCCCAGGGTGACAGGTGCAAGCCGTCCCTTGCGAAGCAGCGTGGCTTGTCAAGCATGTCATCCCAGGCAGACAGACACTGGATCCCCTTTGAATGACACCAGAAATTAAGCCAATTGTTAAAGCTTATCATCTTGTCTCTATGTTGTGGCATCATTCTTGGTGAAGGAAGGATGCTGCTCAGGGTCAGGGTCATACCTGCCTGGGCTACATAATCAGAGAGCTCCTCTATGTCTCTTTTCATGTAGTCCAGGGAGGTACGTCTCAAGTCGTTCACACCAGCATGGACAATGACTGTGTCATATTTGTACTTGCTGTGGAGTGACCCGAGTGCTTGTGTTATGTGGCAGATTCTAGCGCCCGATAGGCAGCTTACTGTGACCCTCTCCTTGTTCAGCCTGGTGAGTGGGACGTCAGTGTGCCTGACTATGGAGTCACCTATGACAAGTATGTTTGGTGTTGTATTTGGCCTTAAGGGCTGTGACTGCTCTGCACACTGATTTTGTGTTTTATGTGTTGCCTGTGGTGTGTCATGAGGTGGCGGTTGCTTGGGTGTCTGCTTTGGAGGCCTCTGGTTGGATTGAGAACCCAAACTGACACCTCCATTTTATTTATTTTCCCTTTTGTATGTCTATCCCCCTAAAGAAATCAGAATTTTCTGAACTTCATACTGTAAATCTAAGACTCCATCAACATCATCTCACTTTTAACGTTCCTCAGCAATTGTAGACGTTTCCTACCAAATAGTTTAATTGCACATAAGAGTCTCACTTACATTGCTTGGCAGACTAGACTGATTTTGGTAGCTGAGATAATTTATGACAAGATAAAGGGTGGGGACAAGAACATATTGGAATAAATATTCTGTAAAGATAAAGGTAAACATTCATGCCATTCCATCTCTCACCCTGCAGATGTTGTATCCCATAGAACACGTGTATTTCAGGAGGCCATAGGGATCTGCAAGTTAAGTCATAGCAAAAAAGAAATCTAGTGAGGAAGAAGGAGAGATGCATGACTGTAAATGTGACTTGGCAGAGGTACCAACCAGCTAGGCCAAATGAAAGATAGCTGAAATGGACATTTGAAGGGATGTACAAAGAGGGCAGGAACAAAAATGAACAGAGCTAACAGGAAATTGAGATGGGGCAGAAATAATGTGAAAGGAAATAGTCAGAGTTCAAAATGGTGTCAGTGTCCAAGAAGGTAGAACACAAAATAATATTTCAGAATCACTCAATCTGATCTATTTTGTACTGAAAATAGAATATTCTGTACTATTCATATGAGCAATGCAACATAAAGTGTAGTACAATATTTTCCACATATTGTATTATCAGTGCTTCATTTCTGTTGTTTAATTCTTTATGTATTTATCTTCATAAGTATTACTTGACTTCTGCTATTTGGTTGTGATCAATACACAGAAATGTCTGTTATCAGGTTTAGTTTAGAATGATGATATGTAAGGCCAAGGCAAGGCAAAAACAAAACAAAACAAAAACAAACAATGCACAGTGAAAAATGTGATGATAGTTTAGATATTTACCCACACAGGAACGGGGTCTGAGGTTGCCATAATTCATTTCACTTGGAGACTGTGTAATCATTGGGTACTAACATTATATAGCATTTATCTATTCTGTGAAAGAATACAGTTTGTCATAATTAATAATATTTTTGAATGCAGTGTGTGTATGCGTTAATGCATGTGTCTGTCTCAGGGAGAATGCTTGTTATAAAATGACAAAGAAGAGGAAAACTTAGAAGTGGTAATCAGCAGGGATTTTGAGTTTCTATCTTAAGACTGCATTAGAACAATGATTAAAAATTTGAAAAAAATTATATTGCTTTTATATGAAACCTTATTACATCAACAGGTAAAATATGCCACCATATTCTTGTCACTAGGATGAAAATACAAGAATGTTCCTAGAGAGAGGTTTGAATTTAAAAATAAATGGCATATTTACCTGGCTTTTATTTTATCACATTATAGATTTTCTTAACATATTTCCTTTTCTCAGAATGCTAATCTAGATAGATTTATTTTGCTTAAGCTTGTAATTTCAGATTTTTTTTGTCAGTACTAAAAAGGTTGTGCTATGTTGGCCACTGTGGTGCAGTGGTTAATGTTGTCTCCTCACAGCAGGAGGTTCTGTGGTTCAATTCTCGGCTGGAGCACCCTCTGTGCAGAGCCTGCATGTTCTCCCCGCAGTCGAGTAGGTGTGTGTGTGTGTGTGTGTGTGTGTGTGTGTGTGTGTGTGTGTGTGTGTGTCTGTGTGTGTCTGTGTGTGTGTGTGTGTGTGTGTGTGTGTGTGTGTCTTCTGTGAAGGTTGGGTCTGGGCTGGCAACTTGAGACAGTAAAAACTCCACTGCCAATCAATCTGTGGACTGCTGATCTGCTGTGGCGACCCCTAACGAGAGACGTCAAAATACTTCCAACTAAAAAGGTTGTGGTATCCAAAAACAAACACTGTCTGGAATGGAGATGGCTACAATTTGAGAGGAGAGGCTAGGTTGTGGTAGTAGGTGTACAATTCCCAAACTCTTACCTTTGTCCCTGGTGCTTAGCTGGTTGAATGAAATATCATTTAAAGCAAAATGGAAAGATTAGATCTCCACTGTCAGAAATACAGAAGAACCTGATAAGGAAAGCAAATTAAAATAAACCAGTGATTCTGCCCTGGTGTGGAATTGACAGGTTCAGATCAATATGAAAGATAGGCTGGTTTCATTTAAGCTGTACTGTATTTTAAGAGCAGCAGGAGAAAGAAACTGATATCTTCCAGAATACTGAACCACTCAACATTACAGTAGTAATCCTAATCATCACATGTACATCTAGGTCAGAAAGTTACTTTGGTGAAAAAGTAGATGAGAACCAACATTAGGCTGATACTGCTGTCCTGTGTGCTATACATCCTAGCTAATGTTTGAATTAGTGACACTGAAACAAAAAGGATCTTAACCCTGATGATAACAGTCTTGAAGAAGTGTATTATTTAGCGCAATTACATATTTCATTTGGCACTCCAGAAATATAAGAAATGGTTCACAATATTGACAAAATCTGATAGTGTGATGTTTTTAAATAACCACACTGTTATGTTCCTGCAAACGTAACAACTTTTGACTACTAGTCTGACCTGCTGTCTTTAACTGTAGTCAGCACTGCTTTGTTAAAGTGACCGGCCACACGCAATAGTCCACACCAGTATCTAGCAGTACGTAGTGCTTACATGTCAGAATTACACATTTCATCACTTTTACTAGAAATTACTAGAAATTACAAACTATTTTCTCACTTTGACTAATGTGACTGAACTGGACAATCTACATATGATAGTTAAAAAAAAACACCTGTCAGTATTGTGTTCCTGTTCATATTATCTACTGAGTGCCATGCAGTAAGAAGTGATAATGAACTAGAAAGCATTCTTCAGGTAGCACCTGATGTGTCTAAACTTACATGCATGATCTGTGTCCCTGGCATTAAGGAGAGATCATCTGCTGCACTTCCTGGTGTCACCTTATGAATGTAGATCCCTGACTCGTTGCCACCGATTATTGAAATCTGTTCCAAAAGGGCATCTCCTTGAAAGGCAATGGTAGTGACCCGACTTGAAATACGCCTTGCAACTCGACGACCTCTTGGGAAAATGAATGCGCTGTTACAGAAAAAATAAATGCTCAGTCATTTGTTCTAATCCTCAACTGCATATATTATTGAGTTAGCATAATACTATAGAAATGATTAGAATTAATTTCAAATTCTGAACAGGTGGGGAGCAAATACATGCTGTTTACATCTAATGGCAGCACAGCACAGTGATGCAACTCTGTGTGTTCCTGCCTCACAGTGCTTGGTTTTTCAATTTAATTCTTGGCTGAGGTACCTTTCGTAAGGAATCTGCACATGCTATCTTTGTCTGTTTGGGTCTTCACTGGGTGCTCCAGTTTGCTCCCTTATCCTAAATAATATGTAATAGGTTAACTTGTAAGTGAACTTGTGATTATCCATATTTCCCTTAGCTGTGTTTGCTATGCTCTTAGGGCATGATGGGTTAATTCTCTGCTTTCTGCACGCTGAGTGACAGGATAGGCACCAGCTTCACAGTCTGAACATGACTATGTTATTTTCAAATCAAACCTGAGCCAGGTCAACATAATTCGACCACTTATGATTGTTATATCATCACATGGTTCATCTTGAACACTATAAAATACACTGAAAACAAACCGTATGTACAAAGATGTTACTGTTTTATGATAAGCAGCTCTATCATATTTTCGACTTCATCAGATTGTGAGAATCTCATTTTTTTAAATCACACTTAAATAGAAAGTTTAAAAAAATCACATAACTATATATATCACGACTTTGAAAAATCATATGAATTAACATAAAATTAAATTAAAATGACTTGCTATCTATAAAAATCTTCATTTTACATCAGTACTATTACAAGTAAATTTGCAAAAACATTATTTATATTTAAGTGCACACTTTTTTTTTTTGTAAAACACGTTTGAAATTCAGAGCTTCATTTTTGCCATAAAAAACACAAGCATCTAGTTTTAAAGGACAGGCAAATTTCCTAATATCTTATTCATTTTCTGTATCTCCCAGTGAACCTCATATTAATGCTACATATAATCATAAACCAAAAACTTTTAAAACCTACACATATTAATGAATGTTTACCATACATTTCAACTGTCTTGATTTTGGCAGAATGTGCATTATTGTCTTATATTACATTTTAGTGGCTGAAATGTATTCATATATTGTCTCTTGCAATTTCCTTAGTGTTCTTCCTACATAAATGTTTTCCACTGTGTAGAATTTTCTAAATAAACCATAGATTTAGGTGTGAACATATTTCTGGTGGTTTTACTTTTTAGCTCATCTTATTTTGAGTCTGAATTAGTACATTTAGAAATGAGTTATTGTCAGAAGAGTTAAGCAAATGATCCTGTTTCAGTACAAGTACAGAGACATGATTAAACTTAACAGGAAACAACAGTTATTTACTGGTACCCTGTCTGATGTCCTTACTTTTCAATTTTATTTAAGAAAGGCTTGCGAGTGTCAGTTTGTACGAGTTGTGGTTTAATTCTGAAATACCTGAGATGTCAGTGACACTGTGCTACACTTCAAACAGCCTTTACTACTAGATAAATGTATTTTGATTGCTATTTTTATATACTAAATTTATTTTCATTAAACCTTTATTAGAACTTTGTGGTCAGTTTTACAAAAACAGCACTCTAGAAGGATCCCGACTGGAGAGAGTTCAAAGAAAGTTTCTCAACTACTTTAACTAATTTAAACATTTAGAACTTTAATTTCCTTATAAATCTTAATATGGAATTTAGGACCTGGCAAGGAGAAGTTCTATGTAAACTCCATGGCTTTCAAGTACTTATTACAAACACTTTACTAAAATCAGTGTAAACTATTTCATCTAGGCATAAATAACACTGTAAAAGATGATAATTTTATTATATGAAACCTGCCATGTTTATAGAATGAGCATCCACATTGCTAAGAGAATATACATCAGTCCTAGTGTTTAAATCTGTACTTCGTAAATATATTTGAAGTAAGAGGTTACAGACAGGGATTCATACATTGATAGACATTCCAAAGCTACTGTGATGGCCTCTCTACCTGGGGCCAGTAATCAAACAGCCTCGGTCCTCACCACTGTCACCGGTGAGAGACAGCCACTAAGAACAGGAATGAATTTACACAGTATTTTCAGATGCAGCTCTCTGCATCAAGCACAGTTTTCTTCAAGAGCACACAGGGAACATGCTCCAGACCTGGGAGTGGACTCTGTCTCCAAAGTTCCCAAACAAGACTCACTTTGGAGCACTGTGTCCTATTCCAAGCAGCTGAAATAACCACACCTGGGTATTTTATTTTTACACACACACACACACACACACACACACACACACACACACACACACACACACACACACACACACACACACACACACACACACACACACTTCTGAGAAAGGATGGTACAGATTTACTAGCTGTACACATTCTGTCCAGACTATAAGGTAACCATGCTGCCACCAGTCAACCACTTTCAGGCTCTTACAAGGGTATCCAATTATACTCTAATCAATACTTATATAAACGGTAGAGTATAACCAAAGCAGTAAGGCTTTTCAGAGTGGCCACAACATTACTAAAATAGACACAAGTACTCTCAAGATGTTAAAAGTATTCCCTAAAAGACCAGCCAAAATGAAAGGTATAAGAATAATAATAAATAATAAAATAGAAAACACGAGAATGCTAAATTTCTAAGTACAATAAGCAACAAAGTTTCAATCACAGGAGAAATAAAAATAACATAGCTGGACAGATTCAAAGAGATGGAGAAAAACAATACTTATCTAATCTCACTATATTTCCTGAGTGTCTAAAGAATAACTGTTCCCTTGCTAACATAATTAATACAGGAAAGCAGATTAGATGCTGACAGGCTTACTTCCACAAGGCAAGGTGATGAGCTTCTAACTATAATTGAACTAAACAACTAATAACTGACTGTGATAATTCAGGTTCCAAAGAAAACAAAAGAAAACAAATTGCTGTAAGAGTTCCATCGTCTCAGTGCTGGTTATAGAGTGACATCACATTTGATCACCTGTTTCTGGTACAATACATACTCAGAACTTTGCTAAGATCTGTTGCAGTATCCAAAAACTATAGAACAATTTCAAAAGCTTCTATTCTTCCCTTCTAGAATTCTTTGTTTAAACATAAACATTTAATAAGTTCTAATAACACAGTTGATACATTTTTAACACAAGTATTTGTACAAGTCAATGTGATGGTCAAATGACACAAAACCATCTAAAAAACTCCAGCCAACCATGCTGGCACAAGTTACACAAAAACTGGAGGAGAGATGCACTATCTTATGCAAAATTCCACGGGATATTTCCCGAAAGATTTTTTTTCCAAATGGGAATATATAACAGCATGCTGTTGGAACTGGACTGCTCACTTATGAAGAAGTCTGTTTACCTATGAAGATGTCAGCCTTCAACAAAATGAGTTTCCTAACTTATCCTGCACACTGTAGGTCTGGGTTACTTGTTGATTCCTTATAACTCTGCATGCTGCTGATCAGCTACTGCTAGAGAGTCCCAGAGAGCATTAACATTTGCAAACAATTAGCTGCAAGGGATGTTTGACTAAACAGCCCCAGATCTGTGGTTTTCTCTACTTCAGTAGGTATCAGAATACAGCACAGTGAATGTGTTTAAAAAAAGGCTTCAATTTTTTGCTACCTGAAAAAAAATTCCAAATATGCCTGCTATCAGAATCTGTTACATTAGTGCAGATGCATACCATGTTTATAGTTTTAATGGCTGCTTTCTTTAATTTTTTATGCAGTTTGTATTTAAGATGCTTGTCTGGCATGCCGCCTTGTAAAAGGCACAATTAAAATACATCTGTTTACTTATTCACACCCATAATCGTACCTAGCCTATTTTTGCCTCCCCCCCACAGCATTCCTCCCAGCTCCTTGAAAATTACAGTCCTCATCTTTTCCATTTATTTTCCTCCATTCTGTCCTAGTTATCTCCCTTGGCAAAGGCTGAAGGATGGGGTAGTATTTGCTTCCAGCCTATGGTACACAAGGCATCAGACCCATTGCAATCACTCGGTGACATTAGGAGCTCCTTAGTGTGGTGGGGGAGTGCCTCATCTAGACTCCTTTTTATGACTTTTTCCCTTCTTCTTCCGCTGTACAAACACATTTGAGCTAGTGTTATGGTGCATCGAGTGCACTTATCTCTGCGTGTGTGTGTGTGTGTGTGTGTGTGTGTGTGTGTGTGTGTGTGTGTGTGTGTGTGTGTGTGTGTGTGTGTGTGTGTGTGGTTTTATGACTTTTTGCAGTACACCTGACCTCTTGTAGGTGTCATCAGTATACTGTTCTGAGTAAAACACTTCATGTTTAAAGACTGTCAAACCTTTAATCCCTCTGCTTTGTTACTAAACTCATGCTTGTGCAGTTACAGATTAATGCACTGCTTTAAAGACACTGTGCATGAAGTTTTCAGTATCTTTGAATTAAAACACAGTTGAGTCAGAGGCAAACTGCTTTTTTTAAGCTTTTCAAGGTGAAATGCTCAATAAGATGACTAAGATTCTGCAAGGGGAGCTGCTCATTTGTTAACATTTACCTTTAAGGTAAATCCACAAACATTTTATTTTATTTATTTAATTATTTACATTTGTTAACCAGGTAGTGTCTGATTGGGTTGAAAAAAAAAAACGTTTTCAGCTGAGACCCGGGGAGAAAAGCTCCACAACAAAAAGAACATTATTAAGGTACTAGTAGTAAATTTAGTTTAAGTAGTACATTGCTAACAATATGTAAATGAGCCTAACAAAAATATTATAGCAAAATATAATAACAGAATACAATATAAACATGCATGTTTCAGGCATACAGGAATAGTATTTTTTTTACAATATATATGAGGTACATAAGTCATGTGAGTTACTTCTGAAAGAGAAAAATTGCTCATGTAGTTTTACAAGTTAGGTCATCTGAAGAAACAAAGATTAATAAAGTTAAGACAGAGAGTGGGATAGCCCTATGTGGGATGAGCACTATTTGGGCTGCCATGTGTGAGATGAGTGGATAAAATAGGAAGAATATTAGTTGGGAGCAATACAGGGGCATAGCCAATTATCATTTAAATAGTCTTTCAGGGTAGTTTTAAATGTGGACAGGTTGGGGTGTTTAGTTTTCTGGACCGTATTCTCTTTCTTGAGGCTACAAAGGCCACATATCAGTGAAATGAAAGAGTGCACAACATTTGCAGTGATGTCTAGAAAGTAGTAATGGTAGCAAAGACAAAATAAGGAGCAGAAATGATACTCACAGGCTGTATTACTGAGTATAGTAGTGATGGTGAGTAACACATCATTAGATACAACAACAGTTAGCAGAATGGTTTAACGCTTATTAGTGAAATACCTTTGGAGCCAGTTCCATGTTCTCACTGGTGGTTTGCAATCCCTGAACATGCATCTGTTCCTTGTATCTAGTATATACAGTCATACCATGCCACATACTGGCATTCGGGTCTCATGAACAGTTGGAGAACTGTGGTTGTCATGGCTGAAACTCTTGACTATAACGGCATAATCTTCTTTTACAGAGATCTTAGTCTTAGTGGTACAACTCCTTTCTTTCATTCTTTTATATAATTACATTCTTTACTGTTCAATTTTGGGTTCTCTTAACTGGATTACCACTAATACTCTTGTTGCAAATGGGTGCACTGACATTTAGTAATATTAGGATTTTCTACCCTATTCCCTTTCTACTGAGTAACTACATGCACTCACTTTACAGTCACCACTAGAAACTGCAGATGTAGCTATAAGGTTCCACCCCACCCTTGAAAGAAGACTTGATCTCCCAGTACTAATGCATTCCCTAACTGACAAGCCCTTTGGTGTTTGAGAGATTGCTCCTGGATCAATGCTGCCAGTGTCCCAAGCTGAAATTTATGTGAGGGCCTTGCTCCCTTAATGCTTTGCTCCACTTGGTACTAGCCACTTGCCTATACATTCTGCAAGTGGTAGTGAGCATACTTGTTGCAGGGAGTCCCCTCCTTCCCCAGGAGTATCACACCTTTGTCCACTTGTAATTCTTTCCCCACCTAGTCCTTTGTGTTTACTAGGAGGCTAACTGAATGAAGTCAGTTGAAGTACACATGACTTATCTTAAAACTGATGAAATATGGTCTGTAGCACTGTAATATAACCAACTATGCAAGAATATATAAATAAGAATTTTAGCAAAGAACAAATTGGGGTATTTGGTGGCATCACTTTGCTGCAGATGGAAAAGAAATAAAGAGCTGTGGGAGTGCACAGTGATGGGTGACTTGCTGAGCCCAGTAGATGCAACTGCCATTTTCATGTGTGACCCTGGAACATTGTCTGCTTAAACAGTTGCTTACACTCACCTTGCATGCATTTGGAAACTAAGGGAATCAAACCCAGGACTACTTGAAAATTATCATTAGCAGCTTATAAAAATGCCACGCGTTTGCACATACAACCTAACCTGCAGATGTTTAAAATAGAAACAATGGCCCTTGAAAAAGTATATACATCCAACTAAAAATCAGGGCATCCAATCAGCATAAAATACCAAATAGCACACAAAACTTCCTGCTTCTAGTCAGAAGCACATATTTAAAAAGCTGAGAGTGACAAAAAAATAAAGAAAAATGTAAATACATTATCAGAGAGCCACTGTAAAATCTATAGACTTTACTGAACCATATTGCAAAATTCTACCACTCAAGATCTTTTATTTTTGCTTCAACAAGAGTGAGATCTAAGATGTGTTTCCTCTTTCTTTATTGTTGCTGCTAGTATGCTGGTCATTCACTGTGGTGTTCTGTGCACTGGACAACTTCAATAATCATGAGGAGGATTTAGGAAATTATGTAAAGTGAAAAATCAGGCCTGAAAACAGGGACATACCTACAAAACGAAGGACATCCTGTATAGGGGAAAATCAGGCCTGAAAACAGGGACATACCTACAAAATGAAGGACATCCTGTATAGGGGAATACCAGGCCTGAAAACAGGGACATACCTACAAAATGAAGGACATCCTGTATAGGGGAATACCAGGCCTGAAAACAGGGACATACCTACAAAATGAAGGATATCCTGTATAGGGGAAAATCAGGCCTGAAAACAGGGACATACCTACAAAATGAAGGACATCCTGTATAGGGGAAAATCAGGCCTGAAAACAGGGACATACTGTTAAGAGAAAAAGTTTTAAAAACATACTGTTATTTGTCTTTTTCCTGTTCTTGCAAAGTGAACATGTTATTTGTTGGGATATGCCTATCAAAGATGGGCCTCATCTGTGAACAAAATGCAGCATTGCTTATGAACCTGAATGATATCTGTTTTCTGCATTTCAGAATAAAGAGATTTGGTTATAGCTCAGTGAAGCCTGGGATAAGGACGCACGGCCGAGTAAGAGTTAATTTACTGAGGCAGGCTGTGTGTCCTGGAAAATTTGAGCTACCATTGTTGAATTGAATATTCTGTACTTCTTGAACATTCTGTACTAACTGTGGGTTTGAGGTAATTTGTGATAAACATGTTTTTCCTATATGTTTTTCATAGCCAACTGTCAACGGTCAGAAATGTAACAAAAAGTTGTTTTGCTTGCAGTATAAAAGTTGATGTCAGTAAACAAGTTGATCAGATCAGAGGAGATCAGATCAGTCCAGACTGGACATCTTGGCCAACATGCTGTGTAATCTGGTTAACTGCTAATAAAGGAAAATTCATCACCTGAGGCAGATGCGACTCGTTTGAATTTTTTCTTCTGACATTTTGGTCCTTCGGACCGGAAACCTCTACGAAGATACGGATCAGACCAACAGAGAGACCGAAAAACCTGTGTAGGTGAGGGTATCTCATCTTAAGATTCCCTCGACTGAAAGCCCTCCGGCTGATTTGTCATTGAAAAGAGGCCGGCCGCTCTCTGATCCCTATCTGTGGGACGGTTTCTGAATGAAAAGGGGAAACGAAGTCTCATCTGGTTTAGGTAGGATGAAAAATAAATTTCTTTTAATTTAATTTAATCTTGTCGACAAGGTTTTATTTTTAGTTAAGGATGGGTAGGATTACTTGTTAAGATTATTTTGTTAGGGTCACCCATTAAGATAGTCCCATTTTATAATAAGCCCTGTAAAATAATTTTGATACAGTCCTAAATACCTGAAAAAAAAAAAAAAAGGAAAGGTAAAGTAAGAAATCTAGGGGAAACATGGGTTCGAGTTGCTGCAAGTGTGAGAGTGATGTCTGTTTAAATGCTGATGCTAAGTATATGAAAGGTTTAAACAAAAATAATGTTAAATTTTTGAAAAAGTGGAAGTCGAGATATGATTTTGATGGTACACTGAATAAGAATGCCTGTGCAAAATTGGTTAGAGATTTGAAAAGAGATGCGGGAACTAGAACTAAAAAACAAAGACAATTGGGATTTCCCCAAGCACAAAAATGGTTAGAAGAGGCAAATAAATGAGCTATAAAAGAAAAACAGTGCCAGGAAAAAGAAAAAAATAAATCAAAAGGGATCACTGGTGCCAAGTGGAAAAGTAGCTTTATTTTTAGATAAGGAGGATGAGCATACAGTTTGTGCGGTACAAAGGCAGACAACTGCCCCACCGTATGGGGAAACTGCTGCTGCTGTACTGGCGGAACCTCCTCAATATCAGTCTGAAGATGTGGGATCTGTATAGCAGGGTGGGTTATTGGCTGCTCAAGGAAACATTGTGACCCCTCCAATTTACCCGCAAATTCCCATAGTACCCAAGGTTGCTTTGCAACAGGTAGACCAACCTATGCAGTTAAGGTCGGGACCAGCACGGCAAGGACGTTGGGCCATTAAACTTTCTGACCACTCAGAAGCCCTTCCCTTAATACAAGTTGCAAACCCACAAGCAGGGGATGTTGGACAAGAGCCAACTATTTTAGTTTATCGTCCCTGGGCTAGAGAGGATATAAAACAAGCTACGGATGGTATTCCTCATCCCAAGGTTAATTTTCAAAAGTTTTCTGAGGACATAGTTGGTATGCATTTAAGTTGTCATCTAAATGGTTTAGAAGTAGAACAAGTAGTGCGACAAATCCTGGGTCCAGATTGGCACTTAGTTTGTGGTACTTGGACATGTAAGGCAGATGACGGCACTACATTAAAGCATAATTCTGGGGTGTTAGACATGCGAGTCACTGATCTGTTGAAGATAATTTCTGATAAGTGGCGTCCAAGAGCAGATTGGACAGTAATAAATCAGTGCATCCAAAATTATGATGAATCTGTAGATCACTATATTGTAAGATTGACAGAACTGTTCAATAACCATTGTGGAATGATGATTCCGCAGGATCAGGCTACTGATAGTCCGTACGAACAGCAATTGAAAAACGCTTTTCTTAAAGGTTGTAAGGCTCCGATAAATAGTTTTATAACTAAGCATATGGTTGATCACAGAACATGTAGACTGCAACCTTTGTTTGAATATGCACGGCATGCTGAGCGACATTTCAATTTAAAAAAGAAAAAGAAAGTACAAGTGTTAGCAGTAGGGGATGATGGTAGTATATTTTTGGTACAGGACCAAAGAGGGCAAGGGCGCCATGGTGGCGTACAAAGACGTGGGGGCCTGAAATGGGACACGTCGTATAAACAAGGTGGACATTCAGAGGAATATGAGGGGAGGTTAAAACGTGGAGAATGTTTTAAATGCGGTAGACGTGGGCACTTTGCTGCCGACTGCGAAGAGTGTCAACATCCCCCACAGCTTACGAACAAGGGCTCCGCATGACTATATGATAGTAAAGGAAGGCACCAAATTCATTATTGTGATTATTGTAGAGAAGAAGAAAGCGAGAATGATTGTGATGATGATGAGCCAGACACTCTCTGCGATGAATGTCAGGACACCCAGGAAATTAAGGAAGGGCGGGATTGTGACTGTGAAGTCATAAACCTGGCACATATGGGTATTGCTATGCATCTGGATCAAAAACCCATGATAGAGTTTTTGGTTGAGGGGCAGAAAGTGGAGTTTTTATGTGATTCAGGTGCATCGCGTACACTTTTCGGTCCAGCAGTTCTACCCCCGAACTGCGAAACAGATGAGTTTGTCCTTGTGAAAGCGGCAAACGGGAAAATCTATAAGGAACCACTGTCTCATTGTCTATTGTTCACAGATCCGCAAACAAACCAAACTGTTAGGTATAGGGTAATTATATCAAAAGTTTGTCCAGTTAATTTGCTGGGAAGAGATTTGATGCATTTGTTTGGAATAGCGGCAATTCCCACACCTAAAGGCATTGAAGCGAAAAGGTTAGCGGATGGCTTGGTGGTACAAGGAGTACAAGACTTGTTTTACTGGTATAGCCAGGACTCGATTTCAAACAGGCCGGGGAGGGTTGATACAGATTTGATCAACCTAGCTTTAAGTAAAACTAGGAGCGGGTCACCGCAGGTTGCGGCGCACTTACATTGTACTATGTACTACAGACAGGCCCCTGGTCCGGATAAAGAATTTGAAAAAGAATTCTTTAGGCACAAATGTGCAAGGATAATTTTGAATTATATGTTTTGGGATAAGCAAGGTAATACAGTAGTGACCTGTACTTTGACCAAGGAAATGAGTTCTTTATATCGCTCAGGTTATAGCCCACATATTTCAATTACTAAAGCGGTGGGGACACATTGGGTAGATTTGGCGAAAAAGGTAACAAATTGGGACACAATGTCCGAAAGTCAGTTGAAGGATCAACAGATCCAGGTACAAAAATTAAATTGGGTGACTTGGGCACAACCAAGTGTGCACCTCAGGGATGACAAAACAGAAATGGTATGACAAATCCTCCTAACACAAGAGGAAGATAGTGCGTTAAGTGCCTTACCTGTAGATTTATGGTCAAAAGGTAAAGGGGATGTAGAACTGATGAAAACAGCAGGTGAAGTTTGTATAACTCCAAAGTCAGGTTTTAGACCTTGTAAGCACCAATACCCGCTAAGTAAACAAGCAGAGGAAGGAATTAAGCCAGTCATTGAGCAGCTAAAACAGGTAGGAATTCTTGTTGAATGCCCAAATTCGCCCTGCAATACTCCATTGTTTCCTGTAAAGAAACCGGATGGGTCATGGAGGTTGGTTCAGGATTTACAAGCAGTTAATTTGGCTGTGATCCCAAGAGCACCGGTGGTCCCTGACCCGTATACATTACTTAATGATTTATTACCTCAGCACAGATATTTTTCTGTCATAGATATAAGCAATGCCTTTTTCTCCATACCACTACATAAGGAGAGTAGATTTTGGTTTGCATTCACTTATCAAGGTAAAAGATACATCTACACCAGATTGCCACAGGGCTATTGTAAGAGTCCGACAATATTCGCACAAGAAATGGCTGCGAATTTAGCTCAGTTTGTTCCCCCAGAGGGAAGCCAGGTTCTGTTGTATGTAGATGATATTTTGTTGGCCTCACCCACGCAGGAAAGTTGTAAAAAGGATACCCTAGCCCTTCTTAGTTTTTTAGCTGAGCAAGGACACAAGGTAAATAAAGAAAAGTTACAATTGTGGAAAGCACAAGTAAAGTACTTGGGTTATTTAATTTCCCAGGCAGGTAGACAATTGGAAAATAAAAGAAAACAAGCAATTCTAGAGGCACCTATGCCTACGACTAAGCGGGAGATTATGTCCATTTTAGGTGTGACTAATTTTTGTAGAAGTTGGATCCCTAACTATGCTGAGGAAGTAGGGCCATTGACCTCACTGATCTATGATACTCCCATGGCAGCTAAGAATAATATACAGTGGACAAATAAGGCAATACAGGCATTTATTAGAATTAAGCAATTGATAGCAGGATCCTCTGTTTTGGGTTTTCCGAACTATTCTAAGCCGTTTGTACAAATGGTTGATTGTAAGGGAGGATATATGACTTCGGTTCTGGTACAAGTACATGGGGATAAACAGAGGCCGATAGCTTTCTACTCCTCCAGATTAGATCCTGTTGCAAGGGCATTGTCGCATTGTGTTCAAGCTGTGGTGGCAGCCGCCATGGCAGTACAAGCCTCAGCATCATTAGTTTTGTTTCACCCATTACAATTGCGGGTTCCACATTCAGTAGCTACTATACTTTTGCAAGATAAGATAACCTTTTTATCTCCTAGTCGACATTTGTCGTGTATGACAGTGCTGCTGACACAGCCTCATATGACCATAGAAAGATGTACTACTCTTAATCCGGCGACACTTTTGCCGACTCCAGAAGAAGGTACTCCACACGTTTGTTTAGAGAGCATTCATGACAAAGTACTTCCCGACCAGATTTAACGGATATTCCGTTGATAGATTCTGATCTCGTTTTGTTTGTAGACGGATCAGCAAAGAAAGACACTGTAGGAAAAACACTAGTAGGGTATGCTGTCACCACAGAAACTGAAGTTTTGGAGGCAAAAGGATTGTCAAACATTTATTCTGCACAGGCAGCTGAGTTGGTGGCTTTGACTCGAGCTTGTACCTTAGGGAGGGTAAAAAAGTGACAATTTATACAGATAGTCAATATGCTTTCTCCACTGTACATGTTTTCGCTCAACTAGGGAAGAATAGGGGAATGGTTACTGCGACAGGCAAACCAATAAATCACAGAGATTTAATTTTACAGTTGTTAGATGCAGTGCAACTACCACTTCAGATAGCGATATGTAAATGTTCCGCACATACCAACAGAAAAGATCCTGTCTCCAGGGGAAATGCCCTTGCTGATATGGCTGCAAAAAAGGCAGCTCAAGAAAATGATTTGCTTTTACATGATAATGATTTGGAGCCCGGACACCTCTTAGACTTAGAGACACTAAAAGTAATGCAAACATTGACAACACAGAAGGAAAAATGTTGTTGGGTGAAATATGGTATCTCTCAACAGAGTGGGTTGTATAGGGCATCAGATGGCAAAATGGTATTACCCTCAAACCTTTTTAGGTATGCGGCATTGGTTAGCCATGGACCTGCCCATGTAGGAGTACAGACGATGATTCAAATAGTGTCTAAGGTGTTTTGGTGTAAAGGGTTTTCAACTTATGCAAAGCAATTCTGTTTATCTTGTTTATTATGTGCAAAGTATCATGTTCAGGGGGGAGTTAAGAAGTCTCAGCAGGCATTCCCCACCCCTCCGTATCCATTCCACACACTCTGTATGGACTTTATTGAATTGACACCCTCAGAGGGAAAAAGGTTCTGTTTGGTCATTATTGATGCTTTTTCTAAATGGGTAGAAGCTTTTCCAGTGAAGCATCCAAATGCACAAACAGTAACAAAGCTTTTGACTACAGAAATAATTCCCCGATTTGGCCTACCAAGACGCATTTACAGTGATAATGGGTCTCATTTTGTTAACCAGATTGTTCAGAAATTGGGTCAAGTGTTTCAAATTGATCTCAAAAATCATTGTGCTTACCATCCCCAATCAGCTGGACTGGTGGAAAGACACAACGGTGTCTTGAAAAGTAAGCTCCGCAAACTAATGGCAGAAACACATAGGTCATGGACTGCGTGCCTTCCGTTGGCACTCCTGTACATGCGAATCTCACCTTCCTACAAAGGACTTACACCATTTGAACTTTTGTTTGGGAGACCATATTATGTCCCGCAGTGGCAAGGATTGTTGCCAGCGGAATGTGAGGGGGGGGGGGGTGAGGATCTAGCTGATTATATGAAGAAGCTGCTAAATGTCAAATCTCTTGTAACCAATGACTCCTTTGCAGATTCCAGAAATGAAAGCTTGTTAAGCATGGCACCCGGGGACTGGGTGTGGATCCGAATTGTGAAGAGAAAGAATTGGTCATCCCCCAGGTGGGAAGGCCCATACCAAGTACTTATTTCGACACCTACGGCTGTAAAGATCGCTGAGAGGACTTCGTGGATTCATATCACCCACTGTAAAAAACTCAAGGCTCTTCCTTCTGCCATTGATATTGGTCAAACTCCACCGGACCTCTGAGCGCAAAGTCTGGCTACAAAGGGGGATTAGCCCAATAGGGGTTAGTTCATCTCAAACCCAGTGAAGAAACCAATGGCACGAGGTAGTCCTTAGGGAGGATGGCCATGTTCAACTGGTACTTGAACTGTCACATGATGATGATTTTGGTGGTGAAAGTAAATATGTCCATAAGAGAAGGAACAGTTGCAAGAGAAAAAGAAATGGTGGTGCTGCAAGTTGCAAGTTTAAGGTGAAACCACTTTGTGAAGGAATTTTGGACTGTTCTAAATAGAACAATAATAATTTCTTGACTCGTGCAAAATACTTGTGCAATAGAGACTGTATGTCCTGGTCAAGTGTTTGGTGGTCAACAGATGTGAATGGATGGGAAACAAGTGGTGCAGTGATACAAGAGAAAGATAAAAGCAGGCAACAAAGAATAAAAATTGCACATTTCCAAGGTACCGGAGTAGTTACTATAACCATTGTGTTACCACAAGAAAGTGATTCAGGAGTTTATGGAATCGGAGTGTCTCTTCCAACTAGAACTGATCCTTTGGGGACCCTCCAACTTAAAGTACAAAACCTTAAGAATGCTACAAATAAAGCAGATTTTGCCTTCACAAAAGAAGAACAATTGTTACTCGAGACGGGATTCGTACACCATAATGAATGGTTATCTTGGGTTAGATATAGTACCCGAGAAGCACATCGTGAGAACTGTATTTCTTGTGCTGAAGGTAAACAGCAATTAGCAACAGTCCCATTGATGCAAGATGAAGGTAACCTAACGTGTCTGTTGAAATTATTCTTCAACAAAACTGAAGATAAATGCAAAGATGAAACTCAGCGTTTTCCGATCATAAGCAAAGTTGAGAAACCGCCTGCAGCGATTTCCTATCCAGGTTCGTATATGTGCATTTCCAGAGATGGCACAGGGAAAAACTATGGCAATATGGGAGAGAACTATTGCAATGTTACTGTGAATGGCAATGGGAATCCATTTCTGGAGAACCAAACTCATAGTTTAGCAGACGTATGGTGGTTATGTGGAGACAACAAACTCAGATCAAGGCTTACGATTCCCTGGAAGGGAACTTGTGCACTTGTAAAGTTAATTCTGCCATTCTACATTTTCCCAGTTCCAGCAAGCAATTCCGTAAGAGAACTTGAAATAAAGCCGAGGTGGTTGAGTAGGAGAAAAAGAGAGGCACCGAAGCAATCTTTCGATAACGGTCTCTACATCGATAGCATTGGCGTAGCAAGAGGCGTACCTGATGAATACAAAGCAATAAACCAAATAGCAGCTGGTTTTACATCCATCTTTGTCTGGATCCAACCTAATAAGAATGTGGACTGGATCAACTACATTTACTATAACCAGCAGCATTTTGTGAACTATACCAAAGATGCATTGAAAGGAATTGATGAACAACTGGAGGCCACTTCGCAGGTGGCATGGCAAAATCGGATTGCGTTGGATATGCTCCTGACCAAAGAAGGAGGAGTTTGCAAGATGTTTGGGACTTTCTGTTGTACATATATTCCAAACAACACTGCGCCTGATGGAAGTATCACTCGAGCTTTGAAAGGTTTGGAGATGTTATCCGAAGAATTGACAGAGAACTCTGGGGAAATAATCCCTTTACAGATTTTCTACAAGCATGGTTTGGAAAATGGAGTCATCTCATCAGCAGTTTCCTGGTGTCCGTTGGAGTCGCTGTGGCTATCGTGGTGGTATGTGGTTGTTGTTGTATACCTTGTATCAGAGGTCTTCTACAAAGACTGGTTGATACTGCTGTTACGAAGATGATGTACCAGCAATTGCAACAGACTGGTGAAAGTGAATACATTGAAATGTGACTCTTTGCAAATGTTTTTGAAGTTTAAAAATTTGTCTTGCCAATGAAGTAATGTATGCAAAGAAAAACTTAGTTTTTACCATATATTGCTGAAATAAAAGACAAATAAAAGTGTTTTCAGGGGGGAAATGTTAAGAGAAAAAGTTTTAAAAATATACTGTTATTTGTCTTTTTCCTGTTCTTGCAAAGTGAACATGTTATTTGTTGGGATATGCCTGTCAAAGATGGGCCTCATCTGTGCACAAAATGCAGCATTGCTTATGAACCTGAATGATATCTGTTTTCTGCATTTTAGAATAAAGAGATTTGGTTATAGCTCAGTGAAGCCTGGGATAAGGACGCACGGCCGAGTAAGAGTTAATTTACTGAAGCAGGCTGTGTGTCCTGGAAAATTTGAGCTACCGCTGTTGAATTGAACATTCTGTACTTCTTGAACATTCTGTACTAACTGTGGGTTTGAGGTAATTTGTGATAAACATGTTTTTCCTATATGTTTTTCATAGCCAACTGTCAACGGTCAGAAATGTAACAAAAAGTTGTTTTGTTTGCAGTATAAAAGTTGATGTCAGTAAACAAGTTGATCAGATCAGAGGAGATCAGATCAGTCCAGACCGGACATCTTGGCCAACGTGCTGTGTAATCTGGTTAACTGCTAATAAAGGAAAATTCATCACCTGAGGCAGATGCGACTCGTTTGAATTTTTTCTTCTGACACATACCTACAAAATGATGGACATCCTGTATAGGGGAAAATCAGGCCTGAAAACAGGGACATACCTACAAAATGAAGGACATCCTGTATGGGGGAAAATCAGGCGTGAAAACAGGGACATACCTACAAAATGAAGGACATCCTGTATAGGGGAATACCAGGCCTGAAAACAGGGACATACCTACAAAATGAAGGACATCCTGTATAAGGGAAAATCAGGCCTGAAAAACAGGGACATACCTACAAAATTAAGGACATCATGTATAGGGGGAAATCAGGCTTGAAAACAGGAATATTACTCTGAAATAGGAACAGTTGAGAGATTTAATGACTGTGCAGTAAAAAAAAAAATTGCACACCAGTAGTGCCAGGTTTATTTGTCTCTATGTGACACTCCTATAAGAAGCCTGCATTGCAGTTATGAAGTCATAGTTTTACAAAGGTAGTCACACAGTGTAGAAGGTATTCTAACACAAAGGGGATAATGGCACAGTAAAGAATGACATGAAGTGAAATAAAGGCATGCTTGTCCTGATACTGCTGCTATCCCATTTCAATTTGTTAGTTTACAGTGATTAGTAAACCAGAAACTACCTACCTCTTTTCTCGACCGTCAGCTTCAGCAGAACAGCCAGGGCTCAAGGTAACTGGTAAACAAGAAAAATGAAGAATCAGTACATGACTTTATCAAACACAATAATCATCCAAATCATTCTACAGCACTCTCAGCTCTCCCTTGTAGTTCAAGGTCACTGTGGTGTTAGTTTTTGCTCTTTCTATACAGTAGGCTGTGGGAAGAGTTTTCAATGCTTGCATGAGGAACTAGCATAGGGTTCATAAACACTGAAGTGAATTCTTTGTTAGATATGCTCAGTTACTACAAACAACAGCTTGGGATGACAGACCTTAGAGGAGGTTCTACATGGAGACAAATAATTATGCCTTGTGAACTGAGTTACAAAAAAAAAAAAAAAACGTAAATACCAAATCATGTTGCTTAGCTGACTACATAGTACAAATTCTCAAAACCTGGACAGACTACCTTCAAGTTAACCAGCTTTTGTAAAACAAAACTGGCCAATGGATACATTTTAGGAGAGTCAATTATATGTGGTCAGACAAGTTGCAAAATACAGAATACCTGTTGAAATTAGAGATACCCAGCTAAATGCAAATTTACATATCTAGAAGGAATGGTAAATACAATATTCAATTTTTTTTTTCTTCAACTTGCTGAGCCCAGTAGGCACAACTGAGATTTTCAAGTATGACTCAGAAAAATACCTCTCAGCTGTCTTAGATTTTTCCAAAATGTCCAGTTTTTGCCTCAAATAAATTTTTGGTCTGTTCTTCATAAAATTTGTGACTTTCTGGGAAATCACTGAGGACTCAAGTCACTAAATAATGACATACATCTGAGTTTCAGACAATACATCGCCTTCAGAAAATACACACTAAAACAAAATCTGTTATTCTATCATCTTTCTAAGTTTATAAGAGCAGTATTTAAAACATTTTCCTGATTTTTGTCCTTTATCCTGCATTATATGTGGCTTTGTGAAGATTTGTTTGTGCTAAGAGGTTGAGAAGTATGCCAAGGAAAATTATTTACTTAAATGGTTGCTTACAATAACTCATCATGCATTTGGAAACTGAGGGAATCTAACGCAAGACTATCGGAAGAGCATCAGTAGCAGCTCATAAAAAAGTCATGTGTTCACACAAACTGGACTTAGCAGTTCTTAGTGTAGACAGCATGCACGATCATACTGCCCCACATTTGTGGCAAATAATGCTTCTTTCAATACCACTATGGATAACACCCATTTGAATTTTGTTGATACAGGAAATTGTGGATTTCTGTCTACAGTTCTATCTTTGTAATTGTTTCTTCTGTCAGGAGGGATATATATCATGGATTTCTATTGGCTTTTGGAAAGATTTCTGACTCAATCCTATGTGTCCTGCACTACATACAGACTTTGGTTAGTTCTTGAACCATTTATGGAGAGTGTTCTCGTTAAACACCAACATGCATTAACATTCCATTTCTGCCTGTTTGTTTCACTCTCTTTTGAGCTTCCTTGCTATAAAATTTCCATTGTGTCACTGCTTCTTTTTCTTTGTGGAGGATGGGGGTGGGTAACTTGTTTTGTCACATCAGTATGTGTTTCACATAATTTCTTCAAGTACCCCATTGGACAACATTTCATATAGCTTATTTTTTGAGGCCTAGGTTCTTCTATGGAGATACCAACATTTTGGTCATGCCTTACTGGGAAGAGATAGCTAGGATCTGATGAGAAAAGGAGTGTGACTGAAAGACTGCAACTATCCCCAATACTTCAACTTTTCTTTGCCAGCATATCACATTACAAGGCTTTTTAATAAGAAGAAACATTCTGACCCTTTCCTTTACTTTATACAGTTTCAGAACTCCATTTTGCAGTTTCACTTTATTCTGTTGCTTGCAAAACATAGGTTGACTCTGAGATGGATTATTTTTGGATCCACTGGGTTACTAAAGGATGATTAACATTTGACCTTTAGCACCTCTGACATACAAATAATGTTTAAGGCAAGGGCACCACTCTATTAAAAGTCTACAGTCTTTAAATACAACCTGACCATGCCACTATTTCTCACATTTTACCAAGCACAAACAAAGCATCTGTGTGATGTTTTCATTTATGGCCATTTCTTTCAACTAACTAGAATCTGTTGTTCCCTGCATCATCAAAGCCCATACAAAACCCACAAGAAAAGGTCACAAGGGTGCTGGTATGTAATCTGTCTGAGTATGGAATGTATGTTTAGTTATGCTACACAGTCCAAGAGAAAGAAGAATACTTTGAGCAGGTATATTAAAACAAAGTAGTTTTCAATAAACTGGACTAGACTTTGTTATGTAACTGTTATACTGGTGGTATTTTGGTTTTAGCACAGGCCTTGCTAAACTCTAGAGAGTGGCAGCGACAACAAATTTCAGATTTTCTGGAGGTGACAAACTGAGAAATTTATCAGTACTTCCTGTTCTACATTTTTTTTTACTTTGCACATAATTATCTTTCTTTTCTTCCAGAGTGTTAGAACAGCTTTACAGATTAAAAATAAATAAATTCCAGCAAATTGAGAAGCTGTTTACCAAGAGGCAATTTATATTGTGGGATGTCCAGCATTAGAACACTGTATCTGTATGGGTTATATCCTGCCAAGGATATGACCACCAGCCTAATTTCGAAGCCCATGGGGCTTCTACATCCCCTAACAGGTGTAGGATTTAAGGAGAGGCACATAAAAGCAATTGGTTAGAGCACCAAAAACTTCAGAGCTTTCTTACTGCCAAAGTGTGCTTCCCCTGCAGGCTTTGTGGAACTGACAGTCAGCTAGCAATCCTACCAGGTTGACAGATAAGTTTCCTGTTGGAGAAATATTCCACATTTTCATTTTTATGCCTGGAAATGTATTTTCTATGGATTTTCATGACTTGTAAAGGGATTTTTAACCTGTGGATGCTTATGTGAAAAAAATGTGCAAAAATCTGTTTTTTGAATTATTTCTACATATTTATGAAGAAATGGTTTGTTAGGGGCAGGGCTTTGTGCCTTTAGGATCTTGTGCAGTCATTTGGATTTTATGTCAAAAACACTACTTTTCTGTCAGGAGGCTTGCCAACTCACACAGGATACACTGTCTATTTTTCAGGCTTCCTTTCTGACTGAACCATAGAGCATTAACTGCTCTCTTCGGCTATTCTTTCTCCTGTCTGCAAGAAAAAAAATTCTTGGGAGTCTTGAGATGTCAGGCTGGCTCCCTCACTGTCTCATCTGTTGATGGGTGACCTTGCTGTGGCTGGACTTGGTTCCTTGGATCACTCATTGATCTCTCAGTCCCTCCGGTGTAGTTCCTCAGGAAGCCACTAAGGGCTGGGAGTGAGACACATCTTCTACGGCTTTGGTGTTGTCTTCTCCAGGCAAAGGAGAACCACTCTTGTCTGCCTTGGGGAGAAGGGGCAGGTGAAGGTTTAATGCATAGCTGGGTAGAGTGCATGATTTGTGGAATAGTGCCCCTGACATGAGTTGGACTTTTTCCAGGGAGTGTCCAAGGAAAAGAAAACAAAAAAATAATAATGTTTCTTTTCCTATTTTTAACTAGGGACATGGAAGAAGGGTCTATATTACGTGATCGAATGCTAAGGTGATCGAACACCTTAACATCGACCATGTAATATCGAACTACAAAACAGCGAACACCGCCGGTAAATGTTACAGTCAAATTAAATGGGGGGCTTTACCTCGCACCCACTGACATAGGGGGGCTGTGCCCCCCACACCCCCCTAACTAAATATACCAACTCTGAGACCACTCCACAGTGGAGAAAATGGCAAAATTCATAGGTTCATAGGTAGGTACCAGGCTATTGGCCCTAGGGCCTATACAAGCTTAGCCAAAAAGGTACCCTGGCTTTCACCACCCAAGAAAATTATTTTCCTGTGCCCCTGTCAAGCAGAACCACATAAGTGATCCCCGGGATGAATTTCCTATTACCTATCCAATCATCAAGATTTTTCTTGAAGAGTGCTAATGAAGAGCTCTGTTTGACATAGATAGGTAGTCTGTTCCAGAGTATGGGAAGTCTCTGGGACAGGACTCTACCCCTCCAGCATGTTCTGTTTATTGTGGTGAAAAGGTTTAGGTCCCTAGAGTGTGTAGCTTGGAGGGATTGAGATTTCTTTAAGTGGAGCATGTCCAACAGGTCTGGGTTTGACATAGCTTTGTATGTTAGACAGGGATCGCCTCTGAGTAGGCGATATGCGACAGAGTAAAGCTGGAGTTTTTTGAGACGGTCTGCATAAGGCATCTGTTTGAGGCCAGTAATCCTCTTTGTGAGGTATTTTTGCGGCCTTTCCAGTTGTTGTAGATGTCTTGTGAGGTACATACCAAAAGGGGTGTTGTACTCTATAATGGGTCTAATGAGTGATGAGTAGAGGGGAACAATGACCTCTTTTTTTCTGGATGAGAAACCTTTTGTGATGAGGTGTGCCACATAGAAGGATTTCCTGACCACTGTGGCAATGTGATTATCAAAGGAGAGACTACTGTCCACCTGTGTCCCAAGGTCTCTTATCACACTTTCGGTGTTAAGTAGACTACCACCTATGTGATAGTTCATGGGTTCAGAGTTTTTACCAAAGGGGATGACAATGCACTTTTTGGCACTGAACTTGAGACCATGGCTTTGACATCAGGCATCTGTCTCAGTGAGGCCCTTTTGTAGGATGTCCACATCGTTAGGAGTTTCAATTATGGCTACTAGTTTGCAGTCATCTGCAAATTTAGTTAGCCAAAGACCTTCTGTGTTAGCCTGTACTTCAGAGAAGTAGATACCAAACAGGAGAGGACCCAGGACTGAACCCTGTAGTACTCCACTTGTCACTGGTCTGATTTGGAGTCTTCTACTTTCACAGTGTGAGTTCTGTCAGTAAGCCAGTTGGAAACCCATCTTGTGACAGGGATTTATACCTAGTTTAGTGAGTTTATCTATAATTCCAGAGTGGGGGGTGGTGTCGAATGCCTTGACGAGATCTAGATAGGCTATGTGAACCACCTTACCCTCATCTATGGCTTTGGTGACTACTTCAAAGAAGTCTATCAGGTTTAGGAGACATGATCTACCTTTTACAAACCCGAACTGTGTGGGGTCCAGAGTTTGGAGATCTCCAATGTCTTTGTTTATGAGTTCCATGATGATACTTCCATGGCCTTGTAGACCAGGCTCGTCAGGCTAATGGGGCGGTAGTTCCCGGGGTCTGTTGTGGCCCCCCCCCCCTTTGTGGAGTGGGATAACCGTTGCGGTGCGCCATTCAATGGGCACAAAGCCTGAGGTGAGGCTATGATTGAACATGGTACTTAGGTGGGGTGCCAGTTCATTCTTTAGTTCATGTAGAAGGCAGCCTGGGATGTTGTCAGGTCCCATGGATGCTGTGTTCTTGGCTTTGGAAAGTGAGGTTTTTACCTGTGCAGCCGTGATTACAGGAACTTTGCATTCTTCCAGTATAAAGATGGGCCCTTTAGGGGGTGAGAGGGGGGTAAAGTTAGCACTGAACCGATTTGCCAAGATTTTGGCAATATCAGTTGGTTCTGTATATTTAGTGTCATTGTGCTGTAACTCAGAGCAGATCTGAGTGTTACCATTGAGGTTCTTCACACAGCTATAGAATGCTTTGTGGTTGTCTTTAGAATCAGTGTCGATTTTGTTTTCATAACTAGCTTTGGAAGATTTTATGAGGGATCTCAGCTTCTTATTGAGGCTGACCAGGGAGTTCCTCCAGTCGTAGGATTTTACTCTTTTTTGCAACAGTTTATTTCTTCTGTTGTAGAGTTTGTTTATGGCAGAAGCATATTGGTTCTGTTAGGGATAGCACAATCCATGCACTTGTGTAAGTGCTTATAAAGTGCATTTGCGTAGGATTCAGCAGTTGTACCTCTATTGTCCATCTGCATGGGTGTCGTGAAGTTTGCCACTTCTGTCTTAAGAAGCGTGAAGTTGGCTTTGGAGAATTTTTTACGGTTGTTTTCCTAATGGGGAGTGGGAGCGGGATGTGTCTAGGGTGATTAGCTTGTGGTCGGATCTGACCAACGAGGAGTTGACCTCTGGTGTGGAACACCGGTCACCCATGTTGGTGATGACCAGGTCTAGGATATTGCTGCCCCAGGTGGGGGTGTGGATAAGTTGATCCAAGGCATTGGAATTGATGATTTCCAGAAAACGTTGAGCAAAAGAGTTGGTACATGAGTAGTTTTCCAAGTTAATGGTAGGGTAGTTAAAATCACCCATTATTAGAGTGTTAGGCTGTACCTTAATATTTTCCAGTGTATCAAGAAAAGAGGAGTTAGTTGAACTTGGATAATCTCGGATGCATTATGCTGAGCAACTAGCTTGGAGGTGTGGATATCCTTAATGAATATGGACACGCCTCCACCTTTAGCATTTCGGTCCGGGTTTGGTGGCCGAAAGGTGTGATATGAATTATAGCATGGTAATGCAGGGATGCTCTCTGGAGCTTTGAACTAGGTCTCGGTCATTGCACAGATGTCAGTGTTCTCCATTTTAAGGAGTGCCTCGAGTAAGTGCATTTTGAGGTTTAGACTTCTAGCATTGAGTAGCATTACCCTCAGATTTTGCTTGCTTGTACCTGTTACGGTGGTGAATTTGTCATTTGAACCTTGCCTAAAAAAGGCACTATAGGGGTGGCAAGAGCCTTTGCCAGTATCCAGAATCCCAAGGATGACAGGTGCAGGCCATCTTTGGTAAAGCATCGTGGTCTGTTGATCATGTCATCCCAGGCAGACAGATACTGGATTCCCTTAGAATGACACCAGAAGCTTAGCCAATTGTTAAAGTCAATCATTTTTTTCTTGTACTGTGGTATCATTCTAGATGATGGCAGGATGTTACTCAGGGTTAGGGTCATACCTGCCTGGGCTACAAGATCGGAGAGCTCCTCCATGTCTCTTTTCATGTAGTCCAGGGAGGTATGTCTCAGGTCATTCACATGAACATGGACAATGACAGAGTCATATTTGTACTTGTTGTGGAGTGACCTGAGTGTGTGCATTATGTGGCAGATCCTGGCACCTGACAGGCAGCTGACAGTAACTTTTTCCTTGTTCAGCCTAGTGAGTGGAACATCAGTGTGCCTGACTATAGAGTCATCTATGACTAGAGTATTGGGTGCGTTATGCCTTATGGGCTGTAGTTGAGTGGCACACTGAGTATGTGGGCTATGTGTCATTTGGGTTGTGTTGGGGGGGTGGAGGTTGCTTGCATTTCTGCTTTGGAGGTCTCTGTTGTTTGGGCAGATTTGTACTGAGAGCCTCCATGAATGTAGGTGTGTGTTTTGTGCTTCTGTGTGTGTGTTTTGGTGGTGTAGGTTTTGAGGGACTATGTGATGAGTGTGGTGCAGTGCAAGTGCTTACCTTCTCCCCTTGACTGTCTAGTCCAGTCTTCGGTGAAGAGAGCTTTGCTTCCAATTTGGCTATATAAGTGCATCTCTCACAGGTCGTAGTGTTGGGTGGTAGGAGGAGAGGGTTGTCTGTGTACATGAGGCAATTGCTGCATTGCCCCAAGATGCCCAGATTCATCAGGTAGACAGGAGAAAACACCGGGAGCTGACATTTAGACATGCCTGAATAGATACTTATTTATTAAGTACTAAAAACTGTTTTCCTCTAGACAAGTGAGTAATTTGTAACTTATTTAATATATGTATATGTGTGTGTATATATATATATATATATATATATATATATATATATATATATAAATATGTATATATATATATATATATATATATATATGTATATATATATATATATATATATATATATATATATATATATATATATGTATATATATCTTCTATTCTCAAAGCAGAAACTATCTGCGTTTATTTCCTTATCTGAAACTTCTGCTGCTAAACAAATTTTAATTTGGAAATTTGCAGAACTGGAAAGAAAGTTTACCAGGCTCACGTGCTAAAAAATGTATTGGCTTTCTTTGAGAACATGAAAAAGTAAGCTGTTGACCTTTCCTCTTCAGAGGTTAAAATTTAATTCCTTAATTTTCTATTTCTCAGGTAACCAAACACTCATTAAAGAGCCCCTATGACTTTGCTGACGCTATCTCCACAGCTGTTGGTTTTGGGTCAGTTAAAAGAAGATTTGCTTGGTTACATTCACAAAACTTACTAGATGTTGAAACATAGATTTTAAATTCTCCCGTAGACAAGGGATTTCTGTTTCTGAGGCCATTAATAATTTTTGATGAAAGAAGGGAACTGATTCAAGGGATGACCTGAATTTTTCCACCTTCCTTTTCTAAGTTCAATAAACATTTTCTTTCTAATTCATGAACCTTTTTCAAAAAGCAATTTAAGCAGCGAGGTGCTGTCAAAGAGCAATGCTAAAACCAATGGTAAGGAGAGTCTGAAAAGAAAGGAAAAGCCTCCCAGAACCAAAGACAGTTCAGAAAGCCAGACCACCCCCATGCCTCCCACCCTGGCAATCTATCCCTCAGTCTAGGACTGCATCTTCCTCAGTGGCATCAGCTTATCTCAGAAAAATGGGTTCTGAAAATCACCCAGCAGGAGTGCAGATGACATTGGGAGTCCTTTCCTCTTTTTCTGCGGATTTCTCTTTATCCTGTAAACTAAACTTCCCTGCTTCTTCCACTTTTGGATCACATGTTGTTTCACAAGGGTCATACAATTAGTACATCCAAACTAGATGTGTAAAGTTTTAATTTAAGGATTTTTCTGGTGGCAAAGAAAGAAGGAACTTGGAGATAAATTCTACATCTTTCTTTCTCAATTATCCCAAAGTTTAAAACGTTTTCCCTCCAAACCGTGTTGTCTCTCATTTCCTCCTCAGTTTTATGGTAACACTAGTTTTAAAAGATGCTTAAACATCATATTCCTATTGGCAAGGTATTCAGATTTTTTTCTGTATCTGGCTCACATTACCTGTTCTCTGACTTATCCTTTTGGTCTATCTACTGCACCAGGGGTATTTCCAAAGTGTCTTGCTCCAGTAATTGCTTACTGCAAGAATACACATCTATCCATATTTGGATAGCTGTCTTATATTTACAGAGTTTTTCCCAGTTGTTATGACTCACTGAGATGTGTCATGAAACTCCTCAATTTAGGGTTTCAAATGAACTTAAAGAAAACTCGTCTCATCCCATCTCTCAGAATTTTTTTTTCTGGGATCTACTCTGTATACTTCCTTAGGAAGAGCTTTTCTTCTTTAAGAAAAAGTAGAACTGTACAGATAAAACTTTCTGACCTTTTCCACCCAGTCTGTGACATCTGTCAAAGAATTTCTCGGCATTCTGGGTTTCATGGCTTCTATGATTATCATGATTCCCCAAGTCAGACTTCACATGAGAAAAATTCAGTGGTAAATCATATTGGCCTGATTTCAGTGCTGAGATTTGCAAGAAGAATGTTACACTGGTAAGTGAACAGTTGTCTCTCAATCCTGGTGTCTCTTTTTCCCTTCTGACTCCATCTCGGTCTGTCACAATAAATGCTTCAGACTTTGCTTGTGGGGGCTATATCCAATGGAGTGAAATTGTAAGGTCTGTGGAACAAATAGGACAGACAAAAGCACATAAATGTCGAAGAAGTGTTGGCAGTAATCAACGCTATAAAGGCCTTAAACCACCTCTGGTCTGTGGGACCTCTGCAAGTTATCACAGGCAACACCACAGTGATGTGGTATATAAACACACAAAGGTACCAGATCTTATCCCTTTTGCAGACTGGTTATGATTGTGTGAGAGGTAGCGATTCAACTCAGTTTGACTCTTCAGCCTTCTTACATTTCATCAGAACAGAACATTATAGCAGAAAAGCTGAGAAGGAGCAAGACAGCCTCTCACAAATGAAATATGTGGGGGTTTGCAGGAACTGACACAACTGTGGGAAATTCATCAGATAGATCTGTTTGCCTCCTTTCCAGATAGACAGTTAAAATAATTCTTCTACACAACTCCTTGCAAAAAGACCTGGAAGACAGATGTTTTCCCATTCCCATGGAAAGGAATGCTCCTGTATATATTTCCAACCTTTTCAGTGATATCTATGGTTCTTGTAAAGATCTAGAAAGACCCCTCCCCCAAATAAAGGGGTGTTGACTCACTTTTGGCCCAGGAATCAGTAACTCTTTTCTTTTGAAGATGGCCAAGGGCAATTACCAGAGGCTTCCCCACAGGCTGGATTTACTCACACAAGACAGGGGATGTTTGACACATGTTGATGTGAATGACCTGAGAAGTACCTCCTTGGACTACATGAAAAGAGACATGGAAGAGCTCTCCGATCATGTAGCCCAGGCTGGTATGACCCTGACCCTGAGTAGCATCCTGCCCTCACCAAGAATGATACCTCAGTATAAAGAAAAAATGATCAGTTTCAGCAATTGGCTAATCTTCTGGTGTCATTCAAAGAGGATACAGTGTCTGTCATGCTCGACAAGCCCCGTTGCTTCACAAGAGACGGCTTGCACCTGTCACCCCTAGGCTTTCGAATACTGGCCAAGGCTCTTGCTGCCCCCATAGTGCCTTTTTTAGGCAAGACTCAAAAGTCAAACCCACCTCCCTAAACAGCACAATTAACAAAAAACTGAAGGTTATGCTACTCAACGCCAGGAGTTTAAATCTCAAAATGCATGCGCTCAAAGCACTCCTCAGTATGGAGAAAGTCGACATCTGTGCAGTAACTGAAACCTGGTTCAAGGCTCCAGAGAGAACCCCAGCACTACTGGGCTACAACTCATACCACACATTTCAGCCACAGAACACGGACTGAAACACAAAAGGAGGGGGTGTATCCATATTCATCAAGGATACCTACACCTCCAGGTTAGTGGCGCAGCATGGCACCTCTGAAATCATCCATGTGCAACTAACATCGGGCAAATCTGCAGTGCAAATTGTGGCCTGCTACAGATCACCCTCCATGACCCAGGACCACCACTCCACCTTTCTGGAGACACTGGAAAACATGAAGGTCCTACCAAACACCCTGATATTGGGCAATTTCAATTACCACTGGGAAAACGACTCGAGTACAAATTCCCAGGCCCAGCGCTTCCTGGAATTCATCAACTCAATGCCCTGGATCAGCTGGTAAACTCCCCTACCAGAGGTGAAAACATATTGGACCTGGTCATCAACAACATGGGCGACAGGTGTTCTACACCAGAGGTCAACCCGTCATTGGTTAGATCAGTCCATAAACTAATCACTCTGGATGTCCACACCACACCACCACCCCCAACTAAGGAAACCACAGTAAAAAACTTTTCTAAAGCAAACTTCACCTTACTTAAGACAGAGGTGGTAAGTTTCACAGCCCCCATGCTAAAGGATAACGTTGCTCCAAGATGCAGAAACATTTCCAAATGCACTCTATGAGCACCTACAAGAATGCATGGATCGTGCCATCCCTAGCAAAACCAAGACTCACTCCTCTAAGAGAAGAAAACCAGTTTGGTGGACCCCTGCAATAAATAGGCTATACAACAGAAGAAGAAAACTAGTTCAGAAAAAAAGCAAATCCCAAGAAGGAAAGACATCCCTGATTAGTATCAGTAAGAAACTGAGGTCCCTCATGAAATCATCCAAGGCTAACTTTGAAAGAAAATAGCCAAGGATTCAAAAGATAACCACAAAGCCTTCCTTAGCTATGTTAGGAATCTAAGTGGCAACTCGCAGATATGCACTGAACTAGTGCAAAATAGCACAAAATATACTGAACCTACTGATATTGCCAACATCCTGGCAGATAGATTCAGTGCAAACTTCACCCCCCTCTCACCTCCAAAAGGGTCCACAACAATACCGGGAAAGTGCAGTGTCCCAAAAATCACAGACGCACAGGTGAAAACAGCCCTTTCAAAAGCCAAAAACACAGCATCAGTGGGACCAGATGGTGTCCCAGGCTGCGTCTTGCACGAACTACAGAATGAACTAACCCCCCACCTAAACATGCTGTTCAGCCTCAGCCTCTCCACAGGCTACGTGCACATAGAATGGCGCACAGCAACAGTTATCCCTCTCCACAAAGGAGGGGCCACAACTGACCCTGGTAACTATCGCCCATAAGCCTGACTAGCCTGGTCTGCAAGGCTATGGAGTGCATCATCATGGAACTCATTAACAAAGACATTGGGAACCTCCAAACACTTGACCCGACCCAGTTTGGCTTTGTTAAGGGCAGATCATGCCTACTACACCTGGTTGACTTCGAGATAGTCAACAAGCAATAGATGAGGGAAAGGTGGTTCACACAGCCTATCTTGACCTCGCCAAGGCTTTTGACACCATTCCCCACTCCAGTATTACAGAAAAACTCACCAGCCTGAACATAAACCCCTATGTCACGAGATGGGTTGCCAACTGGCTTACAGGTAGAACTCACACTGTAAGAATAGCGGGCTCCAGGTCCGACTCTAAACCAGTGATAAGTGGTGTCCTGCAAGGCTCCGTCCAGGGACCCCCTACTGTTCGGCATATACTTCTCAAAAGTACAGGCAAACACAAGAGGACTATGGCTAACCAAGTTTGCCGATGACTGCAAACTGGGAGCCATAACTGACTCTCCGGCTGACACAGACATCATCCAAAAGGGCCTTACTGTGATGGACACCTGGTGTCAAAGTCATGGCCTCAAGCTAAATGCCAAAAAATGTATAATCATCCTGTTTGGGAAAAACAAAACACCCACGAATTACGACATAGGTGGCAGCCCCCTTAATACAGAAGAGGTAATAAGAGATCTGGGGACCCAGGTAGATAGTAATCTCTCCTTTGACAATCATATTGCCAAAGTAGTTAGGAAATCCTTCTATGTGGCCCATCTAATTACTAAAGGGTTCACATCTAGAAATAAAGAGGTTATAGTGCCCCTCTACTCGTCACTCATTAGACCCATCATAGAGAACAGTGCCCCATTTGGGATGTACCTCACAGGACACTTCCAACAGCTGGAAAGACCATAAACGTACATCACCAAGAGGATTACTGGTCTCAAACATATGTCCTATGCAGCCCGACTGAAAAAACTCCGGCTGTACTCAGTGGCATATCGCTTACTCAGAGGTGATCTCTGCCTGACTTACAAAGCCATGTCCAACTCAGAATTGATGGACATGCTCCACCTAAAGAAATCCAAGTCACTGCAAGCCATGCACTCTAGTGAGCTAAACCTTGCCACAACAATAAATAGAACATGCTGGAGGGATAGATTCCTGTCACAGAGACTCCCAATGCTTTGGAACAAAATTCCAAATTACATCAGGCAGAGCCCCTCACTAACACTCTGCAAGAGAAGCCTTGACGAGTGGATGGGTAACAGAAAATACACCCCTGGGATCACGTCATTGGCTCTGCTTGACAGAGGATCAGTTAATTAATCAATGGGGCAGCGAAAGCCGACACACTCTGGCTAGGCTTATAAATGCCCTCGGGCAGATAGCCTAGTACCTACCTATGAACCTATGAACCTGCTCTTGAAACTACATCAACTGCCTGGATGACAGAATTGTAGAAGCTTTTAGGCACCTAGTTTTAGGGGAATTGCAGCAGATACTAAAGAAGGCTAAAAAAGTGCTACTAGGAAATCATGTATGTGTAAGAGGAAAATATTTCAAGGCCTAGGTACTTCTGCTAGAATATTATTATTGTGGGTTATTATCCTCTGGACTTGGCTATCAAGATGCAGCTTTTGGTCATTTCTGTTTGTCTCCCCTTGGATCCCCTTCTACCTGTTCACAAGTCAAGTAGTTTTACCTAGAAAACAGGAGTATCCTCCTTGGGATTTTAACTTTGAGCCTGAAAAGATAAAACTTTTTACATTTCAACCATCTCATCAGAATGAATTGAGGTTCTTAACATGGAAGACCGTATTTCTTATTGCTCTGAATTCTGCAAGAAGAGTATCTGAGCCACAACGTGTAAGGTAGGTGGTCAGCCCGTTTTAATTTCCACAAGGACAGGGTTTCGTTGAACACAAAAACGTCTTTAATGCCTAAAGTGGTTTCAGAGTTTACCCTGAACCAATATATCAGTACCATTGTCTTTTTTTCTAGAACCTAAAAACAAGGGAGAAATAATCTCACACACACACACACACACACACACACACACACACACACACACACACGCACGCACGCACGCACGCACGCACACACACACACACACACACACACACACACACACACACACACACACACACACACACACACACACACACACTGGATATTCACAAGCATCTTGGAGACTACCTGGATGGAACAAAATCCTTTAGGAAGGCTTTTCAGTTGTTTATTACCTATGAAAGTAAGAAGAAGGAACGGCCAATGTCAAGGCAGACAGTTTTAGATTGTTTCCTCTCATGCTACCTCTTTCTGACAGTCTCACCATAGCAAGTCACTTCCAGGCAGGGTCAAGGTTCACTCTTCTGTGCCTTTATGGAAAGTGACAAACTCTAGATGTATTCTGTTGGTGGCAACTTGGGCCTCTGTTCATACTTTTACGAAACATTACAAACTGGATTCCTTTTCCAGGTCTAGAGTAAACTTTATTATGACCTTTCTCCAGGGGTTCTTGGATTCCTGAATTCCTTCCTCTGCCCTATATAATGCTAAACTTGGGTAAACTACCTGTACAGCTTAGGTACTGCAGCAGTGATCTAGTGCTGAACATAGTACTGTTGTGTAAGCAAATGTACCGTAACAGGTGACGTTCTAATAAATCACTGTTGCAGTAGAAATCCTCTCCCTGCATCAAACTTATTTTGTTTTTGCTTTTGTTTTATTACCAAGGTGTGTATATATGCAGACACACACACACACACACACACACACACACACACACACACACACACACACACACACACACGCACACACACACACACACACACACACACACACACACACACACACACACACACACACACACACACAAAATCCTTGTGCATATAGTTACTTATACATATTGGATTTTCAGATTTTCCTCTTTCCTAACATTTTTCATTTCAAGGATCTAGCCTCCCTTAGGTTCATAGGTACTTACTAGGCTATTGATCTGTAAGGATATTAAGAAGCCTAGTCTTACATTCCCATAGCAGTTTTTAGTCATTATTTTGCATACAAATAATTTAGAGGTAGGCAGAGCAAGGATATGTTGGAACATTCACTTGTTGCTCTTATCCATGAGGGATATGAGTGCTAAACTGGGAATGAATTTGAGATTTCACATTCATTTTTTATAAATTATATTTGAAGCAAAAGAGCTCTGAAGCTTTTGGCACTTTAACCATTGCTTTTATTTGTCTCTCCTTGAGCCAGATAGTAGTTAGGATAAGTGGGAGATGCCATGAGGCTTTAAAAGCTGGCTAGTAGTAATGTCCTTGAAAAGATATAACAATGATCTATTAGAACATCCACTTTTATGGTAAGTTTAATTAAACAACTGTACTTTCTATGGCATGGAAGTCATAAAGGTTTATATTTCCCATAGGACAAGAGAGAAGACCTGAGACAGGCCACCATGACTGCGCAAGAAGGCAGGAGAGTGCCTCTGAATAGCAAGAAGTGGCGACAGTTGATCAACACCCTGATCTCATGTAAAATGGGAAAAAGGGCATTGATAATGATGATGATGATAATGAATCCTCAATGACAATAAAAAGTCTAGATTCATCAGTCAGGTTTAGGCTTTTGAATTAAAAGTTTCACATTTTAGTTTACTGGGTAACGGGCTGACACACACTGAGTATTTTGTGATATAGCCCAGGTGACACCATCACAGTTAAAACATGGTTTACTATTAAAATTGTGAATGAAGATGGTCCACAAAAGGAAAACTCAAAACATGGATGTTCGAATGTCCATCTTGAACATCTCTGTGTTGAAAGTTCATATCAGTGAATGCACTGTGTAGTCGCTGATATGAACTTGAAGTACTGTACAGAGATTGCGGTACAGTGCGGTTTGAGAAATTCATCCCTTTCCTCACTGTAGTGCGATCTTGGAGTTGGAGTATATAGTTTGCAGGGGTTGTGGGGGGTGCAAAGGGGGCTTGCCCCCTGCAAAAACATGATGTGAAGTGTAGAAATTTAGTTTACTTGTGCTCCTACATAAACATCACTTGATGTGTTTGATTTTAATGTCGAATCCGCTGAATTCGTTGTGATGTGTTGAATGTTTTTTTCCTACTTCTTATTCGGTGTTCTGAGCGGTAATTAATTTGTCCCACAACATTTTCATAGTAAACCATAAAACATATGTAAAAGAAGTCATTGAAAATACAAGTGTGTACAGAATAAGACAGAGCATCAAGAATATGCAATACACAGGAGGCATGAAGATGAAAAATAATACTGATGTTATATTAAAAAAACATGCAGGAGCAGGAACAGTATTTACACATTTATGATGCTAGTTACATACGATATTTACATTGATATGCTGTAGAGAAATAAAATAGAGGCTCTATGAGTGGAACCAGAGGACCCAGAAGAAGAGGTAGTGGATACATGGTTAAATGATATGCCCCTTTGGGGGTAGGGGCACTGGGCTTTCTTGAGAAGGTCAGTAGTTGGAAGTTCATTTAGAGGAGAGTGTCTTTATATAATTGGAGAGAGACTGCCAAGGAGAAGGAGCAACTGTAGAGAAGGATTGTTTGGTATCATGTAACGTATTTGTCAGGGTATTGGAACTGACTGAGAGTAGCCCTCAGGTTGTAGGTGGATGTTTTTTTTCAATAAGTTTAGATACTGGTGGGGGGTTGAGATGAAATAGCTTAAAGAGTTAAAGTTTAAAAAGGATGAGACAGTGGTGTTTTCATTGAGAAGAGTTTCTGATGAAACAACCAATTTTGTTGATGATGGTTTGTAGGGCATCAATGTTTTATTACCCCTAGACACCATTTTAACAGAATTATTCTCACTCACTCTTAGACGGCACTATTTAGGAGAGAGAGAAAGAAAACAAAAAACTTGAAGGCAAGAGTAATTAGATTATTGCAGTTAATAGGTCAGAGCAGACAAGCCTAGCTATTACTGGCTAACTGACCTTTTCAGACAAACTGTCCTTAGGTTAATTGCCTTCTTACAAATATTTATTCTGGCAAATGACATTTGGTCAAATGTATGTGGCATTGCTGTATTACCTGCTTTTAGTGATATGACTGAAGACACTTATAGTGGGTTTTTATACATACTTAAAGACAACGTTTACTGTTTCTTCATACAATGGGAGTGCATATGGCTGAGAAAAGAGGACATCAGATGTACTTACCAAAATCTTCAATTGAAGCGTCACAGTCTGTGTCATTATTGTCAAGGTCACTCTGTGATGTGAACGAATCATGTTCATTAAATTCTTGGTTACCACTAAAAAAGAAGAACATTAATTTTTAATATTTTTCAGTGGCTAAATTTCATGCTAATTCTGATGCATCATTAACTCATTTTGTTGCAGTAAAAACTGTCAGTCTCAGCATCTTAATGGTAGATTAGCAGTTCTGCCTCATTTGTCATCTATAATGCAGCTGAGACATTATATCATCATAACTCTTATTCCCTGCCCTGTCTTTCTGCTTAATAAAATGACTTAAAAATGAGAGAAAGGACTCTTAGTGCTTGAAACATGGGATACCTTTTAAGCACTCAGTACGTCGGCCTACTATTTTCCTGCAGTGTCAGAATTCTTTGTTGCCAACGCAGCTGTTTGAGGATTGACAAAATCATTCCTCTGGTCAATCAGATTGTGAAACCAAAGTATCTAAGGAGCAGGATGGCTAAAAAGAGTCAGTTACCTCTGATTCTTTAAATGATCTATTATATATTGTGACTTATGCTTTACTCTTGTTGTATGTTGTGGTACTTTTCCATTAAAGCACACTAAAACAATACTGTACTGGCCTTTAAAACTCATAACACTATGCCTAGATTGTAGTAGTATATAGATGACAGTTTCCTTGTGTCGTCCTGCAAATATTTAGTAGATATACGCTTCAGTCATATACTGGTTTAGTATCTTTATACTAGACTGAACAAGGCATAAATTGGATCCATAATTGTCAGCTTTGTGGTAAATGAAACTCATCTTTAAGAGGTGCAACATTCCAGCAGTAATTAGAGAAGAGAGTAAGAGGTGAGCTGGGATTCGGCAGAAAATTGAGTCAGAGGAGGTGGAACACTGTTCCAAACAGCTCACTATAATACAGAATCTGCATTTCTTAAGAACAGGACAGGTAGGTAAAAATGTTATACAATCATACCTCTCAACCTCTTAGAGTAAGAAATCTGGACAAAGCCATAAATAAAAGTGGGAAAAGGGCCCCAGAATAGGGACAATTTTTAAACATTGGTCTTACAAACTTAGAAAGTTAATAGAATAGCAGGTTTTGCATTAGCATGAATTTTCTGAAGGGTATGCAGTCTGTAGCTCAAATGTCTGTCATTATTCTCTAAATTCAGTCTTTAACGATTTGACAATAATTTTCCAGAAAACTATAATTTTATGAAAAACTGACCAAAAATATAAGGCAAAAATCTGGGCATTCTGCAAACATCTGTACAGTTGAGAGGTATGTATACAATATTATTTAAAAGTGGGATAACTTCTAAAATTACACATTGTTTGTGTTTTCGGCTTTTCCTGGTTAGGGGTTGCCACAGCGGAACTCCCAACCTTCAGCGAAGGCACACCCATTCATACATGTTTTTCAGAGGCCACTCAACCGCAGGGAGGACATGCAGACTCCACACAGAAGGCACTCCAGTCAAGAATTGAACAGAAGAACCTCTTGTTGTGAGGCAACAATGCTACCACTGTACCACCGTGGATTCATATTCTAACATTACACATACTGTTTCATGAGTGTTTTTGCATGAAAGGTTTTCATTAATTGTTGTAGTTAGATTTTTTTAAACAGCTGGGCACAAAAGAAATTATGAAACAGTATGTGTAAAAAAAATTCTAAAATTACTCAGAGAAGTACAAAATAAAAGAGACAGAGGGATTTACAAGCCAATTTTATGGCATGATGAAAATTTGGAAAATATTGAAGATATCATCTTAAACACGACTACTGAGAAGAATGTGGGAAACTAAACGCAATATAATTTTGTTACCACATATAGCATAGATGGTTGGGACTTAAAAAACATTAGCCTAAAGAATTGGGAGGTATTACAAAGCAACCCCTTTGTTAGTAAAAAACTTAACCCCCCCCCACAGATCATTTTCAGGAGAGGGGCAAATATGAAAAAGTTGTTGGAAAATAAAATCCCTAGTACAAGTAAAAATCCTGGGATGGTTAAATGTGAAATGTGCAATTACTGTAAGTTTATGGAGATTGGGAAAACATATCACATTAAGGGTAGGAAATACACCACAAGTAAGAAATTTAACTGTCAGTCCAAAATTATAGTGTCCCTAGCAAGATGCCAACAGTGCCCAGTATTTTATATTGGGAAAACTATAAGGACCCTGAAGGAAAGAGTGTGCGAACATCTGCACAATATTAACAAGAGAAAACTAGATAATGCATTAGCTAGGCACATAATAGAGTTCCCTGAACATACATTTAAGTTCCGAGCCATAGATCAGGTTCAAACAGATGGTAGGGGAGGACCAGACCACCTCCTACTGGAAAGGTTGGAATTATTGTGGCAATTATGCACAAGTGCTTGTCAGTACCCACAAATTAATGAAATTTATTCGATGTTATGTATACTAAAACTTAAAGATTGCAAATAGATGCACATAATGACATGGCTTTAACATTTATTTTTTTTGTTTTTAAGAATTTATATCCATTATTAATTATAAAATATATGTCTTTAAATAATTGAACCTTAAGACCAGGTTTTAACATTGTATGAATTATTGGTAGTAGGATGTAAGGAAGTGTCTATTGGTTGAAATGTGTCATATGCTTTTTGGAAGCAATTATTTAAACTGGAATTTTTAGGATGAATGGATATTCTGATGAAGTCTTTGTAAATTTAGAGACGAAAAGCGCTTAATTAAACAGTTTTTCATTCACAACTCTTGTACTGGACTGATTGGCCTATTTTTTTCCTGCAGCCATTTGGTTCATATTGTGAGTCTTCAGCGTTTTTCCTTGGTTTAAACTTTTATAGTATCTTACTACTTCCATTATCTGTGTACCTAAATATGTAGGAGTATTAAACAAAAGCTATGTAAATTCTGAACATCTATTTATTTAACCTGCTGCAAATGATATTAAACAATAGTACCACAGAGGTTAGATGAGCCACTGGAAAAAATTGTTTTTTTTTTTTTAGAAATGAGTCATTGCATAATAGTAATGAAACACTTGAGTGTGTGTGTGTGTGTGTGTGTGTGTGTGTGTGTGTGTGTGTGTGTCTGCGTGCATGCACATTACTCAACAAGCAGTGTATGCAGTAGCACACCAGATTTCCTAGAAGTTGTACAGAACAAATGAGTACAATCAAAAATGTAGGCTAACATATAATTGTTACAATGAGATGTACTAGCTGCAAACTATAGCTAAATATGTACGGAGGACAGCAAAATATTTATGTAATAAGGTCTGACAGGTTGTGTGTTACTATCGAACGCATATACAGTGATACTGCATCTGCATCTGCGGTTATGCATTTTTGCATACAGCCCTTAGTCATTTACTGCACTGCTTTAAGAATATTTCACCAGTAAAGAGTCCAGGAACAAATATTAACTCATTTTCAGGTCTATACTAAGGAAGAGTTATTGGTGAGCAGATTAAAAATCAATACAAATTAAACAGAATACACACACATCTATGTATATTTTGTTATTATGACTCTGTCCAGGGATGATGTCACTTCGTAGTAACACACAACCTGTCAGACCTTATTACATAAATATTTTGCTGTCCTCCGTACATATTTAGCTATAGTTTTAGTTCCACATGCTCACTGGTTTATACACAGCTAAAATTATTTATTGAACTTTCTTATCAATTTTTACTTTGTGCAAAATCAGACATGCTTTGCAAAATCTGAACTACTTTACCAACCTATATGAGATTATTTCAGGGCAATCTTCTATCGAACGCATATACAGTGACTTCCTGCTTGGTGGCTCTGCAGTGCACGATCGGAAGCTGTTCACTATTTCAAAACTATCACTTCCCCTCTGGAAGAAAAATTAAGAAGAAACATATAACGACAAAACTGGTGTCACTTCTGCCACGTTCATCTCAACTTATGCATGACATAATTGGTGGGAAATTGCAGGTCTCGAGCTTGTTCTAGAAGGTTTTTGATTCACTTCTTTACACGTTCTTCTGAAGTTACATGATTCATATATATAACGTGTACTGCCTACCCAAAGTCTCTGCACAAAAACCTGGTAATGACTTGTGACCCCTTTTGCTTGAGTGTAGCATGCCCTAATGGTGCATTAGTATACAGTATTGAACCACCGTACATGCTATCACCCACTCATCCTTTTGTGACATTGACATTTACTGCTGTGCTCTTACTCAGTTGTCTCTGTCCAGCACCTGTTACCTGTTCCTTCATTTACCCTGCTTATACTGTCAGTGGGCAGTTAGCTAGGTGTACACACATACACATACAGACAGACACATACTCATATACACACACACACACACACACACACACACACACACACACACACACACACACACGCGGACATAGATACACATGTGCATATGCACACATACAGAAATACTGTTGCCACATAAGCATGCATACTCATGAATAAGGAGTCATTTCATGTAGTAAGTAAAACCAAATCTAGTCCATTACCTCAGACTGGAAAGTTGAACCTGAGCTGTTACTGTTATGTGTCCAGTCCGGTGACACAGCATCCATTCTGGTCAGTCTTGGTTTTTCTTTCATTTTCTCAGATTTTGAACTCTCCCCATTTACCTTTTTAGGATCAAGAGAATTTGATATTGGTTAGATAAAGGAAGGAAACAGTTTGTTTAATGCAAAAGAATACCTTTCTTTAAGGTTAATGATTAAAAGAATACCTTTCTTTAAGGTTAATGATTAAAAGAATACCTTTCTTTAAGGTTAATGATTAAAAGAATACCTTTCTTTAAGGTTAATGATTAAAAGAATACCTTTCTTTAAGGTTAATGATTATTCTCATTACCTGAAGGAACAAAAACAAACTGAGACAAGTTGACAGTTTTACAAGTAAATCACAGCTTACAGCATTTCATGGTATATTCATTGCCTATGTTGTAAGGAAATATGGGAGCTGAGAAAACTATAAGTGCCACCTTCAAGGTGAGACATTGAAATGGAATTCCCATCTTGTGGCTACTAAAGTCCTTTTCAGAATGTATGGAGAGTTCAAGTGAATCATTATATGAATTTAGATGGACCTGCAAGGCTTCACAGCTTCCTATAATTAGTAAGTACCTCTGTAGGTACTTGTGTGTGATACTTCAGTGACCCAAGTCTGTATATGGGCGTGTGAAGGATACTGCATCTGCATCTGCGGTTATGAATTTTTGCATACGGCCCTTACTCATCTACTGCACTGCTTTAAGAATATTTCACCAGTAAAGAGTCCAGGGACAAATATTAACTCATTTTCAGGTCTATACTAAGGAAGAGTTATTGGTGAGCAGATTAAAAACCAATACAAATTAAACAGAATACACACACATCTATGTATATGAGTTTATAATGAACGATCATCAGTGAGTTTGATCGAAACACAAAATATCAAACAAACTCAATGGCAATTACCATTAATTACCTTAAAATCAGCACAAAAAAGTAATCATAAATGTAAATCAATAAGTCAGAGTTTTTACTGTGTGATACCTTAAACCTGTGAAACTGTAGCTTGGCTGGGTTTTTCTTGCAGTTTTTACTAAGTGGCTTATCTGTGTGCCTTTTTTTACCCTTTGGTTTGGTTTATAGACACACACACACACATGCACACACACGCGCACACACGCACGCACACACACACACGCACACACACGCACACACACGCACACACAGACACACACAAACACACACACACACCAGTGGCACAACAGGTAGCACATTCACCTTTGATGCAGAAGGCTGTGGGTTCTATTCCTACACCAGGTCGATTGATTGATGTCAGTGTAGTTCAGCATAAGGGGAGTGTTGCACTTCTGTGTGTGTTGCCCTTCAGAGGGGACATTAAATTGAGACCCCATCTGCATGAGTTGGTGGTAGGTTAAATAGATGTAAATGATCCCACAGCACCTACTGAAAATATTAGGGGGAGCTACCCAATGCCCTGGCCAAATTTCCCCTAGTAGTAGAAATACTACCTATGGTCTTCCCTGAAAAGAGGCTACTAGTCTAGTGGGGCTAATCTGGTCAACAATGGGTAAATAAATAAAGTATGTTTATAAATATAGCTACTATATAGCTAGTGGGGTTTGGCTTTATTGGCCTGAAATTGTCCATTAAAATGACTTAAAACGTAAAAGTCATGGGCATTCAGAATTGCCATATAGCTGAAACACCTGATGTTCATAAGGGTCATTTGCATATATCCCATGGTCCTCTGTTACAGGAGGTTTGGGAGGTCACTCTTTGAAAGTTCTAGCTTGGCTGGAGTTTTCATTTAGTTTTTTTTCTCATTGGTTTTTCAGTGTGACCTTCTAACTCTTTGTTTATATATATATATATATATATATATATATATATATATATATATATATATATATATATATAATATGTATGGATGTAGCTATATATATATGTGTATATATAAACATATATATATATATATATATATATATATATATATATATATATATATATAAAAGTACAAACACACACACACACACACGTAAACTTATACATTGTATACATACACGTATTATGTATATATATTTATATGAGTGTTATCTGAGATATTCCTGCATGTATTTTATTTCATGCTGAATCGCTGGTGTTTTTCATTAGTGGTGGAGATTGCTTGAATTATGTAATGCTGTGACTCTGGTGTTAGTATATTTAATTTCTGTGAAAAAGCTGTTTATTGTTTTACTTTCGGTAATCACAAATGTAACCTACTGGTTTTCGTTTGTGATTACTTTTCTCAGTGACTTTAGTGATGATTAATTACCAATGAGTGTTTGTTCGATGATTTGTGTTTTGATTAAACTCCCAAGCGAGTATTCATTATAACCTTGTGTGTGTGTGTGTGTGTGTGTGTGTGTGTGTGTGTGTGTGTGTGTGTATATATACACACACACACACACACATATATATATATATATATATATATATGTATATATATATATATATATATATATATATATATATATATATATATATATAAAAACACACACTATACATCCAGATATGAAGATATGTGTGTTAAGCAATATCAAGCCAATACAGACGTGCAACAGCTTAAAAAAATAAAAGTTTTTATGAAGTTTGGAGGGGGCCAGGATCTGGATATAGGAAGCCGACTGGTACAAATGTACAAAATGGCTCACTACAGTAGAAGTCGAAAGTCTATTTATTTTTTTCTTGCTTTCCAGTTGAAGAGCTGCGGGGGTGGGTGGCGGCATGCTAGATGAGCCAGGTGTGTGTGTGTGTGTGTGTGTGTGTGTGTGTGTGTGTGTGTGTGTGTGTGTGTGTGCATGTGTGGGGCACCCTAGCATCCAGACAAGAGTATGACTCGTGTGATCTTACACAATAGTGATCACATATAGTGAAAAATCAAAGAAATGCATTTTTTGCAGTCAGGCAAGCCTCCCTGTAAACCCTGATATTGGGACTGTACCTCCACAGCCCCACTGCTAATATATACCAACTCTTTAGCCGCATCATTACAGGGAAAGGGGAAATCACTGGTCTTCTGGAAAAAATCACTGGTCTTCTGGCAATTTGTCCTTCATTGGAAAAGCTGGGCAGTTGCACAGTAGTGACTGAACAAATGAGTATATTTCAGAAATAAACCTGGCTCCTCTATACACACATATACACACACGCACACACACAAACACACACACACACACACACACATCTATATATATGGTAGAATATAATAATAATACTGATGATAATAAACAAGAGTCTGAAACAGCTTTTTTCTAACAGTATGTTTATTTACAAAGGACAAAGTGCAAACAGCAAAATAAAATCCAGTTCTTTATGATAGAAACTCCATTTCCTAGCCTTTATAACCTTAGGAACCACCCCTTTTATATCTATATATATATATATATATGGGGTCTACTGTATATATTCGAAAACTCACTTCTTCAAATATAAACAGTAGACCCGCGGTTACGTGAAAGTGCACCTCAGCAAAAGTGCACTTCAAAGAATATCGGTTCAACGAACCGATAAAGAACACAGTAACATTGTTTTTGCAGGGGGCAAGCCCCCTTGTACCTCCCCATGTGGGGGGGCTGTGCCCCCCACACCCCCCCTACATAAATATACCAACTCTGAGATCGCACTACAGGGGGGAAACACATAAATTCCCTTTCCCCACTGTAGTGTGCTTCGGCACCTGTGTTCCTTAATGGTTCATTAAACTGTTCTTCGCGGAAGTGCACTTTCGCGTAACCGTTTTCGGTCTTTTTCAGTAGACCCATATATATATATATATATATATATATATATATATATATAAAACCCATATATATATATATATATATATATATATATATATATATATATAAGACCCATATATATATATATATATATATATATATATATATATATATATATATATATATATACATATATATATCTACTTCAGTAGATCGAACATATTACAAGTTCGAACCAAATATGGCTGGGACCATATGTTTGAACTTGTAATAGTTCAAACACTGAAGGAAAAAAAGAAAAAACAAAAATAAACAAAATTAAACTGCTATAGCAAGGGGGTATGCCCCCCTGCACCCCCCTTACTTAAATATACCAACTCCGAGATCGCACTACATTGCGGAAATGGGAAATCATCCCATTCCGCTCTGTACGTGGATCTCCATTCAGTTCGGACTTTTGAATGTTCAAAATTATGGTCTCGGCCATATCGTCTTCAAACATTTAAAAGTTCGATCCCATATATATATATATATATATGTATATACATATATCTATACACACACATATATATATATATATATATATATATATATATATATACACACACACACATATATATATATATATATATATATATATATATATATATATATATATATACACACATACATATATATTTATATATATATATATATATATATATATATATATATGTGTGTGTGTGTGTGTGTGTGTGTGTGGTACAGACAGACATAATATAGTGGAATTTTACTGAAAAAAGCAACTCTGCATATAGACTTATTACTTTACTAAAACTATAGAATAATCCATTGGAAAAAAATGTGCTAAACTTCCAAAAGCTGAAAGATGTTCATCTGGCAAGCAGATGATACGAACTTTCTTAATAACACAGTTTAAAGTGCTGTATAGAATGCATTCATCTGTCTAGTTACTGAGACATGATTTAAATCTGCAGAGAGCACCCCAGCAATGCAGAGGTACAATGCCTTCTGCACATTTAGACCAGCTACTCCATTGTACATAAAAACAAATGTACCTCAAGGCTGATCAAACAGGATAATGTGCTTGAGCTTTTCCATTTCCAAATTACCATAGGTAGAGTCCTTGCAAGCTACAAATTACCCTCTATGACACACAAAACACATAGCTCATACCTACTGGAGACATGTGCCATTCAACCAAAAAAAGGAAGCCAATCTGGTGGCCCTCGCCATAAACAAACTCTACAACAGAAGGAGGAAACTGATGCAGAATAAGGTGAAGTCCCAAAACTGGAAAAACTCCCTTATAAGCCTCAACAAAAAGTTGAGATCCCTCATCAAATTCTCTAAAGCTAGCTATGAAAACAGAATTGCAGCAGATAGTAAAGACAACCACAAGGCCTTCTATAGTTATGTAAAGAATCTCCACAGCAATACCCAGATTTGCTCTCAGCTACTGCACAATGGTACTTCCTATACCTAGCCAACAGATATTGCCAATATACTGGTCGACAGATTCAGTGCCAAGTTATCCCCCCCAAGGACCAGTCACAATAACAGTAGTTTGCCAGGCACCCTGTATTACTGCTGCACAGGTTAAAACAGCACTATCCAAGGCGAAGAATACAGCTTCTATGGGACCTGACAATATCCTTGGCTGTGTTCTACATGAACTGCAGACTGAACTGGCACTTCACCTGTGTGGCCTGTTCAATCATAGCCTCACCTCAGGCTTTGTCCCTACCAAATGCCGCACTGCTACAGTCATCCCTCTCCACAAAGGAGGAGCGACTACAGACGTTGGGAACTATCGCCCCATTAGCCTGATGAGTCTGATATGCAAAACTATGCAACGCATCATCATGGAACTAATAAACAAGGATATAGGGAATCTCCAGACTCTGGATCCCACACAGTTTGGTTTTTTGAAGGGTAGATAGTGCCTCCTCAACTTGGTCAACTTCTTTGAATCAGTCACCAGAGCTGTGGATGAAGGCAAGGTGGTTCATACAGCGTACCTTGATCTGGCCAAGGCCTTTGATACCATTCCCCACGCAGGAATCATAGAAAAACTCACTAAGCTAGGAAAATACCCCTATATCACTAGGTGGGTTGCAAACTGGCTCACAGGTAGAACCCACAGTGTGAAAGTAGCTGACTCCAAGTCAGACTGCAGACCAGTCATGAGTGGAGTCCCACAGGGTTCAGTCCTGGGTCCTCTCCTGTTTGATATCTACTTCTCTGAAGTCCAGGCCAACATGAAGGGACTCTGGCTGACAAAGTTCGCAAATGATTGCAAGTTGGGAGCTATTATTAACTCCCCAAGTGATGTTGACATCCTACAGAAAGGCCTCAGTGAGACCAACGACTGGTGTCAGAACCATGGCCTTAAGCTCAATGCCAAAAAATGTGTTGTCATCCCCTTTGGGAAAAACCCAGTTCCCATGAATTACCACATCAATGGTAGTCCACTGAACACAGAAGGCGTTATAAGAGATCTGGGAACACAGGTTGACAGCAACCTCTCTTTTGACCACCACATTGCCACTGTGGTCAGAAAGTCCTTCTATGTGGCACATCTCATTACTAAGGGTTTTGCATCCAGGAAGAAAGAGGTCATTGTCTCCTTCTACTCTTTCCTCATTAGGCCAATAATTGAGTACAATGCCCCATTTGGCATGTACCTCACTAAACACCTGCAATAACTGGAGAGGCCACAAAAGTACCTCACAAAGAGGATCCTATGCCTTAAACATTTGTCCTATATGGACAGATTAAAAAAACTCCAACTATTCTCTGTCTCATATTGCCTACTTAGAGGCAATCTCTGCTTGACTTACAAAGCCATGTCTGACCCAGCTCTGTTAGTAATGCTACATCTAAAGAAATCCCAATCTCTCCGCACCACATGCTCCAGAGACCTCAACTTCATTACCACAATCAACAGAACATGCTGGAGGAACAGGTTCATAACCCAGAGACTGTCCATGCTATGGAAAAGACCTCCCATACATGTCAAGCAGAGCACCTCACTGGCCTCTTCAAGAAAAATATTGATGAGTGGATGTGAAATAGAAAATTCACCCCAGGGATCACTCCAGTGGCTTTAATCGACAGAGGCACTGGGAACTAAGGTCAGGTGGCATGATGCCAGGGTACTCCTATGGGCTAGTCTTGTAAAGGCTCCAGGGCTATTAGCCTAGTACACACCTATGAACCTATGAACCTATGAACCAAATACCAAATTCATAGGTGGCTTTAATTACCCCTGTATAAACTGGGAATCCTGCACAACCCCAAGCATGCAGACCCAGACACTCTTGGACTTTGTAAACACAAACCCCATGGACCAGTTAGTCTATTTGTCCACTAGGGGAGCAAACATATGGGATCTGGTACACACAAAAATGGGAGAATGTTGCACTGCATCCCCCCCCCCTCCCCCCAGTGTAGTGTCCTCTCTGGTAAGGTCAGATCAAAAAGATGTCTCCTTTGAAATTGAAAAATAAGTGCTGTGACCCCAGCAAACCCTATAACAGTTAGGAACTAGTCTAAGGCAAGCTACCTCTTATTAAGCGATTACCTGACAAAATGTCAAGCTAATCCACACCCAGAGAGCACAGCTGCCTAAGCAGAATTGTACACAGAAGCCCTGTACAATCATGTTAATAGATTCATAGTGACAGCTGTGCCTACCAGACACATACCTAGAATAAACTCAAAAAATAAACCACCCTGGTGGAATCCAAACTTAAACAGCTTGTATAACAAAAGGAAAAAAAGTCATCGCTAAAATTAGGAAGTGCAGCATCCCTTGGGATAAACACTCTCTCAACAAGCTAAACAAACAACTAAGAGGGCAGATTATGTCCACCAAAGCCAATTTTGAGGTAAAGATTGCCTCTCAGTCCATGGGCAACCACAAAACTTTCTTCAGCTATGTCCAAAACATTAAATATGGTACACAACAGTGCTCAGAACTGATTGTTAATGAAGCCATTTAACAAGGAGTTGGAAAATATAGCAAATCTTCTTGTCGATAAATTCAGCTCCAGTTTTAGCCCTTTTCTCGCAGATGTCCTCCAATTAATTCCATCAAACATTACCCCCCAATTTTCACTAATGGAGCAGGTCCTAAATGTGCTGTCTAAAGCTAACAGCACTGCATCGATGGTCCCCAATAATATCCCAAGAGGCCTCCTAAATAGCTTGAAGTATGACCTATCTGGATCTCTGGAGTCACCTATTTAACCATAGTGCCCACACTGGCTTTGTGCCACATGAATGGAGGACTGCACAATCATCCTTCTGCATAAGGATGGTTCATCAACGGACCATGTAAAGACATGGAAGGAAATATCATGGACGTGATTAATGATGACACAGGAAACCTTCATACACTGGATCCAATACAGTTTGGCTTTGTCAAAGGCAGATCATGCCTATTCAGCCTAGTGGGCTTGTTTGAAAATGCCACTAAGGCAATGGATGAGGGAAAAATGTTCCATACTGACTAGCTTGATCTGGCTAAGGCATTTGATGCAATACCCCACTCAGACATTCTATACAAACTCATAGAATTAGATATTAACCTCTGTGTTATGTGCTGGATAGCCATTTTGCTCTCAGACAGGAACTAGGAAGTTAAGATGGGCAGACCACCTCCACAAAGGGGCTGGTCACTAGTTGAGTCCCTCAAGTTTCTGTGCTGGGTCTGCTTCTTTTTAGAATTCAGTTCTAGGAAGTCAAAGCCAATGTCAAAGGCTTTTGTCTGACCAAGTCTGCACATGGCTGCAAACTAGGAGCAATCATAGAATTCCCCCCAACACACTAACATCCTACAGGAAGGACTAGCACAGACACAGGGCTGGTGCCAAGGCCATGGCTTAAAACTCAGTGCCTTTGGGAAGCTTGCCACCCTAGGAAACACCCTCATTGACAACACATCCCTTAAAGTGGACCCAGTTGTCAGGGATTTGGGAATTTGTATCCTTCTCTTTCCTCTTTATCACATGTATGCATGTATGTGTATGAATACATATATATATATATATATATATATATATATATATATATATATGTGTGTGTGTGTGTGTGTGTGTGTGTGTATATGTGTATTTCTATGTTTATATTTTTCTACTTTCTCCCCTTCACTCCTTTTCTACTCTACTAGCTCCATCCCCTTACTCATGTGAATCACTCTAATTGTTCTGTGTACTTTATTAAATTATACTAGCTCCATCCCCTTACTCATGTGAATCACTCTAATTGTTCTGTATACTTTATTAACTTATACTAGCTCCACCCCCTTACTCATGTGAATCACTCTAATTGTTCTGTGTACTTTATTAACTTATACTAGCTCCATCCCCTTACTCATGGGAATCACTCTAATTGTTCTGTGTACTTTATTAACTTATACTAGCTCCATCCCCTTACTCATGTGAATCACTCTAATTGTTCTGTGTACTTTATTAACTTATACTAGCTCCATCCCTTACTCATGTGAATCACTCTAATTGTTCTGTGTACTTTATTAACTTATACTAGCTCCACCCCCTTACTCATGTGAATCACTCTAATTGTTCTGTGTACTTTATTAACTTATACTAGCTCCATCCCCTTACTCATGGGAATCACTCTAATTGTTCTGTGTACTTTATTAACTTATACTAGCTCCATCCCTTACTCATGTGAATCACTCTAATTGTTCTGTGTACTTTATTAACTTATACTAGCTCCATCCCCTTACTCATGTGAATCACTCTAATTGTTCTGTGTACTTTATTAACTTATACTAGCTCCACCCCTTACTCATGTGAATCACTCTAATTGTTCTGTGTACTTTATTAACTTATACTAGCTCCATCCCCTTACTCATGGGAATCACTCTAATTGTTCTGTGTACTTTATTAACTTATACTAGCTCCATCCCCTTACTCATGTGAATCACTCTAATTGTTCTGTGTACTTTATTAACTTATACTAGCTCCATCCCCTTACTCATGTGAATCACTCTAATTGTTCTGTGTACTTTATTAACTTATACTAGCTCCACCCCCTTACTCATGTGAATCACTCTAATTGTTCTGTGTACTTTATTAACTTATACTAGCTCCATCCCCTTACTCATGGGAATCACTCTAATTGTTCTGTGTACTTTATTAACTTATACTAGCTCCATCCCCTTACTCATGTGAATCACTCTAATTGTTCTGTGTACTTTATTAACTTATACTAGCTCCATCCCCTTACTCATGTGAATCATTCCAATTTTTCTGTGTATTTTATTAACTTATACTAGCTCCATCCCCTTACTCATGGGAATCACTCTAATTGTTCTGTGTACTTTATTAATTTATACTAGCTCCATCCCCTTACTCATGTGAATCACTCTAATTGTTCTGTATACTTTATTAACTTATACTAGCTCCATCCCCTTACTCATGTGAATCACTCTAATTGTTCTGTGTACTTTATTAACTTATACCAGCTCCATCCCCTTACTCATGGGAATCACTGTAATTGTTCTGTATACTTTATTAACTTATACCAGCTCCATCCCCTTACTCATGTGAATCACTCTAATTGTTCTGTGTACTTTATTAACTTATACTAGCTCCACCCCCTTACTCATGGGAATCACTGTAATTGTTCTGTATACTTTATTAACTTATACCAGCTCCATCCCCTTACTCATGTGAATCACTCTAATTGTTCTGTGTACTTTATTAACTTATACTAGCTCCATCCCCTTACTCATGTGAATCACTCTAATTGTTCTGTGTACTTTATTAACTTATACTAGCTCCATCCCCTTACTCATATGAATCACTCTAATTGTTCTGTGTACTTTATTAACTTATACTAGCTCCATCCCCTTACTCATGGGAATCACTCTAATTGTTCTGTGTACTTTATTAACTTATACTAGCTCCATCCCCTTACTCATGGGAATCACTGTAATTGTTCTGTGTACTTTATTAACTTATACTAGCTCCATCCCCTTACTCATGTGAATCACTGTAATTGTTCTGTATACTTTATTAACTTATACTAGCTCCATCCCCTTACTCATGTGAATCACTCTAATTGTTCTGTGTACTTTATTAACTTATACTAGCTCCACCCCCTTACTCATGTGAATCACTCTAATTGTTCTGTGTACTTTATTAACTTATACTAGCTCCATCCCCTTACTCATGTGAATCACTCTAATTGTTCTGTGCACTTTATTAACTTATACTAGCTCCATCCCCTTACTCATGGGAATCACTGTAATTGTTCTGTGTACTTTATTAACTTATACTAGCTCCATCCCCTTACTCATGTGAATCACTGTAATTGTTCTGTATACTTTATTAACTTATACTAGCTCCATCCCCTTACTCATGTGAATCACTCTAATTGTTCTGTGTACTTTATTAACTTATACTAGCTCCACCCCCTTACTCATGTGAATCACTCTAATTGTTCTGTGTACTTTATTAACTTATACTAGCTCCATCCCCTTACTCATGTGAATCACTCTAATTGTTCTGTGCACTTTATTAACTTATACTAGCTCCATCCCCTTATTCATGTGAATCATTCTAATTGTTCTGTGCACTTTATTAACTTATACTAGCTCCATCCCCTTACTCATGTGAATCATTCTAATTGTTCTGTGCACTTTATTAACTTATACTAGCTGCATCCCCTTACTCATGTGAATCACTCTAATTGTTCTATGTACTTTATTAACTTATACTAGCTCCACCCCTTACTCATGTGAATCACTCTAATTGTTCTGTGTACTTTATTAACTTATACTAGCTCCACCCCCTTACTCATGTGAATCACTCTAATTGTTCTGTGTACTTTATTAACTTATACTAGCTCCACCCCCTTACTCATGTGAATCACTCTGATTGGTCTGTGTACTTTATTAACTTACTATTATTTTCTCTACCTTACTCCTCAGATCTCTGCTTCACTTATCTACATTTATTTCTTGCTTTCTCTTCTTTAACCTCTTACTTCTTTTTTCTTCCCTTTCTTCTTATACTTGACTAACTCCTTATTTTGTTTGTTCACATAATCACGTTTTCTCCTTCACCTTCATCTTTGCTTACCTGTACTCACTTTTTAACAGTAACTCCTTTTTCTTATTCTATCCCTTCTTGGTTCTTAATTATGAAAGATACTCACAACACTGCATCACTACTTAAATTAGATCTTCTCTACTTCAAATATCTTGCCTGCTTCAATTTTGTCCTTGAAGCTCCTTCTAATACAGTGTGTTAATGCCACTATTTTATTTTGTTATAACTGCTCTGTAAATGGTTGATCTGCTGACTTGTTGCTCTTTAGCTAATTTTTATATTTCTTGTGTAATTTTACATAATTCTGTATAATGTTATTTTGAGGACTTTCCCCCCGGGGCACTGCTGAAAAAGGGTACATGCACAGATGGATTAACCCAGTTAACAAATGTCAAATAAATAAATAACCTGGCACTCCCCTGACATCATGGTGTAGGAATCCAATAAACATTCCCCTCACACAGCATTGCAAGAATACAGTAAGTATTCTTCATGTAGTGCTGCACAAATGCAGTATATTTTCTCCTTATATCATGCTGCAGAAGCACAGTAACAAAATTAGAGAGATGTAATGATGCTGGGAACAAGGATTCAGCTACAAGGTAGAACAGAACATTGTTCCAGGCCCAGGAGAATCCAGCAGTATACTAAGCACTACACTGTGGCTACTGCTTTACTGACTGCATCAGTGCCCATTAATGGGCTATGAGATAGTGCTGTAGGGTAACTATTAGGCCACTTGTAACAGTATTGCACTATGTAAAAATGTTAAAGGTCACAGCACCATCAGTTAAGTTTGCACCAGCAGGTGAATAATTATTAGTATCAGACTCAGAGAATATATAATCACGGTGCTTACAATGAAATCAGAACATACATAATCACAGTGCTGAGAATGAAATCAGAGCATATATACTCAGCTTAGACCCAAACCAAAGCATATGCAATCACAGTGTTTAGAATGAAATCAAAACATACTTATCCACAGTGCTTAGAATGATATCGAGGCGTACATAATCATGGTGCTTAGACCAAAATCAGAGTACACATAATCACAATGCTTAGACAAAAATCAGGGCATACATAACCATAGTGCTTAGGCCCAATTCAGAGCATATTTAATCACAGTGTTTAAAATGAAATCAGAGCCTGCATAATCACAATGCTTAGAAGGAAATCAGGGCATGCATAATCACAGTCCTTAGACCAGAATCAGAGCATACAGTGCCACTGCTAAGAATGAAATCAGAACGTTGCGGGTGGGAGGTTGGCATAATGGTTAAGGTATTTGCCTTATAAAGCAAAGGTTCAGGGTTTGATTCTCACATGGGGTAAATGGCTAGGCTTAAAATGGCCCACAAAGGCAGTTAGCCTAGTACTAATCTATGAACCTATGAACCTATACATAATCACAACGCTTAGACCAAAATCAGAGCATATTTAATCACAGTGTTTAAAATAAAATCTGAGCATACATAGCTCAAGTGCTTAGAATGAAATCAGGTCATACATAGTCATAGTGCTTATACCAAAGTCAGAGCATACTTAATCATTATGCGTAGACCTAAATCATGTTATACACAATCACATTGCAGCATACATAATCACAGCACTTAGAATGAAATTAGAGGTTACATAATCAAATTGCTTAGAATCAAATCAGAGAATACATAATCACACTACTTAGACCCATGTCATACAAAATCATAGTGCTCAGACCAAAGTTAGAGAATAATCAGTTTGTGTACTGAAGTCAGAACATAACCCCAAATCAGAACATGCGTAATAACAATGCTTAGGTCATAGTCACAGCATACAATATCATAGTGCTCAGACCAAAGTTAGAGAATAATCAGTTTGTGTACTGAAGTCAGAACATAACCCCAAATCAGAACATGCGTAATAACAATACTTAGGTCATAGTCACAGCATACAATATCATAGTGCTTAGACCAAAGTTGGAGAATAATCAGTTTGTGTACTGAAGTCAGAACATAACCCCAAATCAGAACATGCATAATAACAATGCTTAGGTCATAGTCACAGCATACAATATCATAGTGCTCAGACCAAAGTTAGAGAATAATCAGTTTGTGTACTGAAGTCAGAACATAACCCCAAATCAGAACGTGCGTAATAACAATGCTTAGGTCATAGTCACAGCATACAATATCATAGTGCTTAGACCAAAGTTAGAGAATAATCAGTTTGTGTACTGAAGTCAGAACATAACCCCAAATCAGAACATGCGTAATAACAATGCTTAGGTCATAGTCACATGCGTAATAACAATGCTTAGGTCATAGTCACAGCATACAATATCATAGTGCTTAGACCAAAGTTAGAGAATAATCAGTTTGTGTACTGAAGTCAGAACATAACCCCAAATCAGAACATGCGTAATAACAATGCTTAGGTCATAGTCACATGCGTAATAACAATGCTTAGGTCATAGTCACAGCATACAATATCATAGTGCTTAGACCAAAGTTAGAGAATAATCAGTTTGTGTACTGAAGTCAGAACATAACCCCAAATCAGAACATGCATAATAACAATACTTAGGTCATAGTCACAGCATACAAAATCACAGTGCTTAGACGGAAGTCAGAGCACAAATAATAAAGTGCTTAGAATAAAATCAGAGCATACCTAACCACAATGCTTAGAATCAAATCAGAGCATCTGTAATCTTAGTGCTTAAACAGAAGTCAGCCTGTACTTAATCACAATGCTTAGACTAAATGTCTGAGAAAACAAGTCACTCTTAGATCCCTAAGAAAAAAATAACTTCTCACCCTGATTTTCAGTTCTGTTTCCAATTTGCTGATTGTTGCCTGAAGCTCATGGGTCTTATCTGTCAATGTGATAATCTCTTGGCGTAGGGCGTCCTTTTCACTCATACTTAAGGCACTCTGCTTCTGAGCCTCATCCCTTGCACTTAATGCCTGCCAAATAAAAATAAAATAATTATTTTTACTTGAATTTGGCTATAACTGCAGTCAGTGACAGAAAACAATTTCTTTAGTAATGTACAGAATCATATGCAGTTTAGATAAAACAGTAATCAGGTAACAATGTTTATTATAAATGCTTTATGTGCATTTTTTTATTTACTTGTATTATCTTTCAATAACCTGGTTATTTCTCTCCACTAGTTTGTTTTGTCTTATGGGTGGCCATGGTGGTGCAGCGGTTCGCGTTGCCACCTCACAGCAAGAGGTTCTCCGGTTCGATTCTCGGCTGGGCTGCCTTCTGTGTGGAGTCTGCATGCCCTCCCTGTGGTCATGTGAGTTTCCTCCGGGTGCTCCGGTTTCCTCCCAAAGACATGCAGTAGGTGGATTGGACACTCTAAATTGGTCCTAGGTGTGAGTGTGTGCCTTCTGTGTAAGGTTGGGTACCAGGCTGGCAACTCGATACCATAAACCTCCACTGCCAATCATGAGAGGACAGGTGATCTGCTGTGGCGACCCCTAACCGGGAAAAGCCAGAAGAAGAAGAAGTTTGCTTTGTCTTATATGCATTGTCACAATCAGGTATCTAATAATATATCTGGCTGTTTAACTTTTTACTGCAAACTTACCAGCGTTCCCACGCTTACCTTAAATCTGCTATGATTTAGGCAAAACACTACATTTCCCAGTGTGCATCCTTAATTTATAGAAATTTAACAATGCCACAACAGACTAACAATAAACATTTAAAACTGTTATTAATCCTTTTTTAAATGGTTTTACCAAGATGTCAAAACCAGTTAAGGATAAGGGAGGCCTTACTGAAGAATAATACTTTGTACAGATGTCAATTGAATAATGAGCTGACATGCAGATACTTCAAATGGTTAATTATACTTATCTCCTGAACAATTTTTGTTATACTTATTTTATGAGAGTACAATTCTTTTTAATTATTTTTGTTTTGTATATACATATAAGTGGTCCCCTCTGCATTTCTTTCTTTCAGCTGCCCTGTGAAGGTTGATGCTTTATGGTAATATAGTTGTATAGTGTTTGTTATCATTTTGTCATATGTAGAGTTTGTTGTATAGTAGTTTTACTAATGTAAAGAAGTTCTTGCTGGAGTTAAGAATGTTTTAGAATATAGATGCTATTACCTTACTGAACTAAGTTTATATAAATAAATTCTTTTCAGCAGCTGCATAAGGACTGGTACCTACATATGTATTGTGACATAAAATCAGAGCACAACCTTTCTTCTAATTTAGTTAAAATGTTTTAAAGCCAGTGCTCTGTTATCCATTTTCCAGGGATTGAGAATTATTGCAGGTGTTCATTTCTGCAGCTATCACATGGTACTTTTGTCATTTTATGGTGGGGTGCGAGAAGGCTAGGGGAAGGGGTATAGAAGAATTCTGGCTATATTACTTGACCATTTCTTGAAACATAAGAAATGCAGCAATGGCTGAACAGAACAAAGGAAGGCATGACAGTTATTATCATGCAGAGTACATGTAACATACCATGTCTGTGGCATGTAACATACCATGCCTGTGTGTCATTATGCTCAGTAGTGCTAGGAAGAGGGGTGGTGCTCTGTTAGAAATTTGAACATTAGGGAAAGTATCTAACAAGTACCTATAGAAAGTACCTAACAAGTACAAGTACCTAGAGCAGGTACCTAACAAGTACAAGTACCTAGAGCAAGTACCTAACAAGTACAAGTACCTAGAGCAAGTACCTAACAAAGTACCTTGAAGAAGTACCTAGAACAAGTTGCTAACAAGTACAAGTACCTACAGCAAGTACCTAACAAGTGCCTAGAGCAAGTACCTAACAAGCACCTAGAGCAAGTACCTAACAAGTACCTAGAACAAATACCTAACAAGTACCTAGAGCATGTACCTAACAAGTATCTAGTACAAGTACTTAACAAGTACCTAGAGCAATTGCCTAACAAGTACCTAACAAGTACAAGTACCTAGAGCAAATACCTAACAAAGTACCCTGAAGAAGTACCTAGAACAAGTTGATAACAAGTACAAGTACCTAGAGCAAGTACCTAACAAGTACCTAGAGCAAGTACCTAACAAGTACCTAGAACAAATACCTAACAAGTACCTAGAGCAAGTACCTAACAAGTACCTAGAACAAATACCTAACAAGTACCTAGAGCAAGTACCTAACAAGTACCTAGAACAAATATCTAACAAGTACCTAGAGCATGTACCTAACAAGTACCTAGTACAAGTACTTAACAAATACTTAGAGCAATTACATAACAAGTACCTAACAAGTACAAGTACCTGGAGTAAGTACCTAACAAATTACCTAGAGCAAGTACCTAACAAAGTACAAGCTCTACTGGAGACCAGCTGGGTGAACCAACCAAGATAGCTACTGTTCATTTTGGAGGAAGAATATACCACTGCTGTCATTAGGATTTGTGGGCAAATGGGGAAGACAGGCTAGCATTGCTAAATGTCAGTATGACATCGTTTGTATGTCTAAAAGAATGGACAGGATATTGTTCATCAGATTAAGATTAACATAAAAATAACATTTACCAAAATATCTGTCTAGCCTCAGTGTGATATGAGAGTTTTGGGTCCTAGTTATTACATGACAGAGTCATACTTTAACATCTAAGGATAATTTAGGTTTCAAGAAGTGACTGAAATGCAAATACACTCTTCTTTTGCTTTCTGTTTTCTCCACCTATTATTTTTTTTTTTAGTATTTTCTATTTTAACTCTGATAACTGGCTTACTGTATTTCTCCAGTAGCTTGTCAACTCGCTGATAGCAGTTTCATCAGATTCCAAATCTTTGCTGAGAAGTCATTGAAATCTCACCTTGTTGAAGCTGTTTATTAGTCACCATGGCTTAAATACCCAGGATGGATAAAATAAGCATATGCCTTATTTGCTGGCTGTGTGCTAATATTACAGAGGGAGTAGGTATTTATGCTGTAAAATAATGTCACGTGTTCTACTGATGTGAGTTTTACATGATATATACACTATGTTCTATAGATGTTTGAGCTTAACATACTATATAGTCTAGCCAACATATTAATCACCTGATAAGTTATACAATCTTGAGTGTTTCTAATATATTTTTCTGTTAACTTATTCAAAATCTATGTAGTGTGAAACTTTTCTCCTCAGGTCTCCACAGAAAAGGGACTTTGCCTCGTTGAGCTTTCCTGGTAAACAAAAGCAATCAATCAACCAATAAATATATAAATGAATGAATGACTTAATTAATGTTGCATTTTCATTGCACTCGAGATGTGGCTATTGTTGCACAATACAAATATAACAATTTTATAATGGGTTGCATTCAATTTTTTTTTGTTGCCAGGTACTGGTCCAGTCTAAGAAAAAATGTAATTGCAGAATAGTTGCTAGTACTTTACAGTTCTATATATATTTATTCTTTCCCAGCATAAAGATCTACAGTTTCAAAAAATAATATAACCATGAATGAAACCTTCAGTCTATTTGCATTCATAAATGGGTAAAGACCTTGAGTGATAAAACTATAAAGAGTGGTGCAGATTTGATTCATTTATTTCTAATGCACCATGCCTAGTTATGGAATAATTGTATGTAGACACTCATTTTTTTTTTTAGTTTAAGTGCATATTGTTGTACAAAACAAATTAAATTTATGGAAGCAGATTTCTAGCTAGGGTGCCACAGTAATACGGCAGTTAGTCTTGTTGCCTTCCAGTGCTTGGTTTACTGGTTCAAGTCCCAGTTAGCTTTCTTTTTTTGTGAGTAGTTTGCACATTCTGTCTGTTTTTTCCAGTTCTGCACTGACTTCTTTCTGCAGCCTAACAATACCTTGTAGGTGAATTGGCAGTACTTAGGTTTACCCATAGGTATGTTTGTGTTGAGTGAGAATGTGTATTTATCCTGTGGTATACTGGCAACCTTTCCATTTAGTATTAGGATAAGCTCTGGATGCCTGTAGCTGTGAGTAGAATAACATGGCTATTACAGAATGAAGGAATGATGTACAACTATGCTCTTCAAGGGGTTTTGAGGAACACAAAGGAAAGTGACTTCCAGAAAAATAAATATTAATAAAATACATATATGTGGATATGAAACACAGAAAAACAACCCATACACTATTCATACAGTAGTGCAGTAAAAGCACACATACAGACTTTTATTTTGGTGTGGGGAAGGTCATATTTGCACAGTTATATTTTCTTCACCTGGTTAGAGAAAGAGGCAGTGACTCTGAGGACTAAAGGACCCCTAAGACAGTTTGGCAGCCCCAAGTGATCCCCACTGTAACTCTGAAAACCCTAATTATGAACTCGGGAATGCTAAGACACTACCTATGAATTTGGTTATCTAAACCACCTGTATACTAGAGCTGAAGTTATGGTGCCTTGGATTATGCCCCTGCCCCCTACTCTGACATGCAGCTAGCATAGAGATAATATATCTGAGCACAGGTGTGAGTACAGTCCTCACTTTAGGGGTTTGTTGGGGGCCTGCTCTCCTGCAAAAGCACTTCACTAGTGTTGCAATGAGTTTCATAATTCACTGTTCTGATAGTAAAATCACATTTTTTACATTTTCTGAGCTTATACACTTGGATCATTAATTTGGTAGGATGTCCACTGCATTTCTGGCCCATTCTCTGCCAACCAATTAATCTCCCCACTCACCAATGACCCTTTTATTTCTTAGTACAATTATATTTGCAGCTGAAATCACCTAAAGATGGGTGTAGCTGTCTTTTCAGGGGAAGTTAGCCTTACTGGCAACCCATCTCATTTTGGTGAGGGGGACACATTTCAGTAATTAGGTGGTCATTATATTAGTGGGGATAAGAATTTGTATTCTTGCCCATAATCCCTGCTGGGATGGTACTAGTCTCCTGTGCAGTGCATTGGAGCATCAGTCTTACACTTCCCTGGATTTGCTGCAGATATATGACCCATTATACAGGAATCTCACATTTTTATTAGAAGAAAGGCCAGACCTAGCCCCCACCCTCTAACACAGGTCATTTCTGCATATCGGAGACCCTTACACTACTCTGCGTGATAACAGAGCTGGTCACACAGTCCTAATTCCTCTTTGATACTCTGCTATTGGGGCTGCCAGCTGAACCCATATTTTTAATACAGCAGTCTGATACCTCACTGCTGCACCTATTGGCTAGACAAACTGCTACATTTAACTATTTAATGGTATCAGTAACAGGGAACACTGCACAGAAGGCCCAGAGCATAAAGTATAGACCTGTTCCTTCAGTATGCATTTTTCTTTTTTTTCAATAATAATTTTTATTATTTTCAACTTGTTCATACAAACATTTGAGCAAATAAGAAAAAACAAATAGTTCCCAAATAATGCTTCTAACAACAATTCTACAACATATGTACACTATTTACATGAATGCTTCCATCGGTTAAGAAAAAGCAGTAAAAAAAAAAGAACATATGAAAAAGCTTATCAGTAGGCCTAATATCTTGTAATAATTAATTTCTGATAAAATTTTACTTTTATGGTATAAATGTCCAGGGGTTTAGCTGAGTTCGGTACATTAAGCCAGTATAATATTGAAAATCTGTTCCCATATTTTCGGATTATTTATATTTTTGCTATGGTTCAGTATGCATTTTTCAAAATAGGTCATTTTTACTTTCTTATTGCATGATGATATTTACTGTATTGTAAAAAATAATTCTACTTAGTTTATGATGATACATTCACAAATAGTTTATTTGTGAAAAATTTCAGCAAGACTTAGACAACAGAACCCAATTAGTCAAATGGTGATCAGTAACATTCCAATAATCCTCATACAAGACATATCCCCCAAACTAATGTTCAAAATTTAGGTTGTACGCCATTGAGGAAAGTTAGAAAAAAATGTCCCTGATTGTCTGTTCAGCTAAACAATCTTACTGAATAGTAAACACAAGTTATATGTTTCTCTTGTTGTAAATCTAAACTTCAAATGAAGCTGATAATGGTATAATATGAAACATATGGTCACTTGACTGTCATGCATTTAAAATATTTATTATTTCAGGGCTACTCTTTTTTGGAGTTTACTGTCCACCATTGGGGTTGTTCAGTTCCCTGTCTGGTTGCCCAGTATCATGCACAGGGCTTGGTGTGCAACAGGTGTCAGTGGTGGAGTATCATTTCAGTAAGTGGCATAACCCATAAGGCAAATCCCCACCCCACAAAAAAAATAGTGCACTTTTGAGGAATCTATTCTCTAGCAGGAATCCAATCACAGGGTTGTGCACCTTTGGTGTGCACTCCCAACCCTGCCCCTGTGTACAGTCAGATAGTGAAGCTCTGTCAATCCTCTGTGCCCTCATGCTCCATCAGATGCCTGAGCCACTAATTGGCTTGGGTCACTTGGCTCATAGTCAGACTTTATTTGTATATATCAATGGAGATGGCTTTTAATAAAGACCAAGTTATGCATACACTGACAAATATACTGTGGGTATTAACTTACCCACTGCAGGATACTGCTGCTGCATGCAGAGGATTCTGGTATTTGTAGTACTAAACTACATTAACTTAAAACCAATCATAATTAGAGGATTCTGGGATTTGTAGTACTAGACTGCTTTGAGCTAAACCCAATCATAATGAATTTTATACAATGTGCTACACTAAAGTATACATATTAAAACATTTCTGCAGGCGAGCTGCATGCTAAGACCCATGCTGCACTGTTAAGTGGTCCAATTTGGCACAAAGTGTAACTCAGAAAAGATGCTTTTCATTATTTTCTATCCCCACCACTATATCTACTACAGACAGGTGTGCTGATACATGTAGACTGTTGTACCCATATCACCAGCCATAGTCACACATCCCATCATGCCTTACCATGTCACGTTCATTCTGCAGGGCACATATCTGGATTTGGAATGCACTGTTTTTCTCCTTGTACCGGTTGCAGTCCAGCTGCAGCTGCTGACATTTTATGAGCAGGTTCTCCTTTTCTTTGAAGTACTGGGAAAAAAGTTAACAGAAGCGAAGAGTCAGTAACATGTCAGCCATGTCTGTATCAGTTGATTACTCCTATTCTAATCTAAGCAGACATAGACTCTTCTAATCACTCACACTCGCACTTATGCCACCCCCATCTCTGCATGTCTGTATTAGCAAGTATTTCAGAAGTAGCTTGTATTCGCTGACACTACTGTGCCTGGAAGTGAGTAACTTACTGTGCTCACTATCTAAGCTCATGCGAGGGAATAGTTGGAATCATACAGGATAACTTCGATAAAAATTGAGTTTGGCCAGTTTGAAGAAAATCTGATTTGTTTTAAAAAGGCCACCGAATGGTGGGTTTCTCCTTTTCCTTTTTGCCGGAACCCTAGTTGAGTATATACTTAGCAGAATTGCTGGTGGAACACTCCTTTATGATGCTTTTTTTTTAACGTCTTTGTCAAAAGTTCAGTCATTCCAATCAATGTTACATTACTAACCCAGACCCTTCTGTTATCTATGAGTAGACAGTAGGAGCTGGTGATATATTTTCATCTAATACGTCAATGTATCAGCTATAATCCACCCTTTATAGGTCACTGCAGTTAGTAATGTTTGTTGGCCTGAGTGAATTTTAAATATGTCCTTCATTGTATATTTTTAAACCAGTCTGCTGAATTATTATTTTTAGGGGAAACGTGTATCTCTCTGATGAGAAATTGGGTGGGGTGGGGGTTTAGGGAGGGTTTCCCTCCATGTATGGCACAGCCCAGTCCACTTTCATACAAGTGACATACTGTCAAAAATCTAGTATTTTTGAAAATGATTGTAAGCCGTGGTAGTGCAGCGGTAGTGTTGTCGCCTCACAGCAAGAGGTTCTCCTGTTCAATTCTCGACTGGAGCACCTTCTGTGTGGAGTCTGCATGTCATCCTCGCAGTCGAGTGGCCTTTGAAAGACATGCGTGAATGGGCATGGCCTTCGTTGAAGGTTGGGCGTTGAGCTGGCACCTCAGCACCATAAAAATCTACTGCCAATCATTAGTGGACCGGAGTTCCACTGTGGCGACCCCTAACTGGGAAAAGCTGAAAGAAGAACAACAACATAGACACTTTCTGTAGCTGAAATGATGCTCCCATCTCAACTCTTCTTAGGTCCATGGAGAAACAAAATGTATACAAAAGTATTTTTATAAACAAAAAGTAAATATCTCTGACAATTGTTGATACATTTCTGAGAGATGCTTTCTTTGATTAATTTAAAATGAAGCAAACTAAGATTTTTAAATATATGTTGGACTACAATAAGATAATGAGGATGTTCTTGTTTTAAGAAGACCCAGGGGCAGTTTAATACTCAGTCATGAAATAACAAAACATGTAGATGGGGATTAATTTTAACATCACATTCAGACTTTTATAAAACATACATTCTTCATTATCATTTTGTACCAAGTTAGATCACACTACAAAACACAAATGAACTAACTAGAAAAAGAACACTGCAAAAGGTTGACATTTCATGTAATGTACAGTTGTAATGATGCCTGTTGCCCTATAGGAGACAGAATTGTAACACATATTGACAAAGGATACTACAGTAGATAGCAAGCATTAATAATGTACAACTGCCAGTTATATTACAATGTAAAGGCTGCTACATTTCTGCACATTCTTTGTGAAGAGGCATTCAGTTTACTGGTGAGCAATAGTAAATCATTTTCTTGGTTGGACACTTTGTCAAGCGGTCTAAACACTTACTTCATTTCTCTGGCACTCAGCTTCATCAGCTTTTTCCCTCAGTGAGTGTATTCGCTTGATTAACTCCTGCTTGTCTGATATAGCTTCTCCCAGGTCATGCTCCAGGATGTCACTTTTGACCTGCAGAAGCACATAAATGTACACAAGAAAACAAAAACAAATGGGTAAATAACTTAGATTTAATTATATCTTAAATAAAAATAAAAATACATTGTCTGTGTTTATCTCTATTTTACTACAAATAAAAATACATCTGGCCTCTTTAGGCAGTGTAACTTTTTTGTCCCCTGAACTACTGTGATATATCCAGTCACTCTCTCTTTCTCTTGACAGACAGATTATAACTTTCATACTGGCAAGGGTCCAGGATTGTTCTTTTTCCTTGCAAGCATTCTTTTTGTGAAGGCAGCCAGACCAGTACAATGTTTCTAGAGTATGTACTGGAGCTCATTGCTGAGAGATATGTCTCACAAAAGACCAGTCCCTTGATCTGTTTCTATAGTCCCTGGTGTATTTCTGCCAGATGACTGACTGCTTAACGTAGACGATTAAGGCTATGAACTACAAACAAGTCTCAGTCTGCATCCCATAGGTTGATAGTTTCGGTATCCGTTTACCTGCTGTATGAATTTGAGTAAGTCAATTAACCATACAATGTTTCCAGATCAACCCTGAAAAGGGAGATATAATTAGTGGATTTTCCCAGTTAATAAATAAAGAATATAATTCCTGATTTCTACTAGAAATATCATAATTGGGAGTGTGCTAGGGACCCCTCATTTCCTTAACTCCCACCCTGAGGAGAAAGTGAGAGTACAGTTTCTTATTCTTTTTCCTGAGGCCGGCCATCTGATGTCTAAAGCCCTACTTGAACTCAGGACCCTGGTGGTGCAAGTGGATATTGCATCAGTGCAGTATAGCTAATGTGTACACTTGTCCATTTTCTTGTAGCTCTACAAACACTGCAAAAATGAAGGACAACAATCTTCTGTAAGCTTTCTTCTTCATGGATTATAAAATTAAATATGACGGTCTAAGGTTAATGGAGTGCCTAACATTTCCTGATGTTGCCTGGTGACTTTATTAACCTCAGCAGCTTCTTAAACGGCAGAATCGTGAAATGTTAATAAACATTTAATACTAGAATATAATGCAGTTAAAACCAGAATGCCACACACTGTTTCTTATTTGATTGACCCCAACCTACCCATTAAGTTGGGATCTTTTTCAGCTGGGAAGACAGGTTATAGCTATGATTCTACCTCGCTATGACTAACAGGTTGGATAATGTGAATTAAGTAACTTTTCCTGAGTAGCATGAGTATATGCACTCTATCAAGCCTTAATATGGAAACATCAGGCAGAATCTCAAAACAAAATCACTTAGCAGCATCAATGTCAGAGGACTAACAGTCAGGTCCAGAATGTCATTTATTTTTCTTTTTTTTCAGTCTATGACAACAACTACATACCAACAGCACAACAATACATAATAAATAGGCATGCACATACCTCTAATTTATTTATTTGTTTGTTGGTCTGTTAGTAGTGTGCTGCTATGAAGACCCAAGCCAAAGACAATAAGAACGCATACATCAAATGATACATAATGTTGTTATTAACAAATTTATAAATCAAATGGCAGATATTTTAAACAGATTAGAGTGGAAGAATACCATAAAGAAATGAGGCCATAGTCTGCTAATTAGCAGTATTGTCTAGATATGGGTTTGATAAATTCACACTTTACATATAGTAGAACTGTAAGCAAAACACTTAACCAAATTAAAGATGGCATATCATTCCTGAAAAATGTACTTGTATCTTTAGCAACAAAATTAGTCTAAAAATAAGCAAATAGGTGGTGGATGTAATTACTTTGTGTCGTAAGTAAACTATGCATTAAAACTAATATTCTATCTTGAGTACCAAACTGTATAGAACATATTACATTTAATCCTGCCCTCAGTAGCTATATAGGGATTTCCACAGGGGCATTGTAGCACTGACTGCTGTCGGCATTTTATATCATGGGATACAAAATAATTAACACTTATTTATACGATGGTTATGCTACTATTTGAGACAGATTGTTAAATGAATGAATTAGGAGTAAAATGGAAAATGGTGATACTGTTTGTTTACTGGGGTAGGACACTGATCAAAAATGACCAACTTCAGGCCCATGCCAGGTAGATAAGAAACAGATGGCAAACGCAATAATATCTGAACCCAGATGTATTTAATGCTGAGGACAAGGAATGTCATACACAAAGTAAATGTGATGCATACTACAGCTGAGGTGTAGGTACAGTATCCAGGTAGAAGCAGGAAGAGCATGTTGCAAGGTTAGGCAATGTGGCCTGAGATGAAGCATTTCCAGAGGCTTTGATTGATCAGTTGGGCCTTAAATTGAGGTCTGAATTTAATGTATGAGATAAGGTCTTTTAAGATAGGGAAGGAGTGATCCTATCAATAAGTCTAAATTGATGGTCACACATCCTTTATTGAACCAGAGACCTGACCCAGAGACTCCCCATACTCTGGAATAGACTGCCCATACATGTCAAGCAGAGCGCCTCATTGGCCCTCTTCAGAAGGAACCTTGATGATTGGATGGGAGATAGGAAATTCACCCTGGGGATCATGTCAGTCGCCCTGCTAGACAGGGGACCAGAGAAGTAAATATTGTGGGAAGAAATATCCAGGGAATTGTTATGGCTAGGCTTGCATAGCCTAGTAGCAACCTATGAACCTATGAGTCTATAAACAATATTACTTGGCTCTACAAAGCCTATATTTTCATTAGTTGAAATGTTTATGAAATTGCCCAGAAAAACTTGTTGACTGAACGAGTGCCTAAGACCATAGTGTTTCAACAGTTCTTGGCCTCTCCTCAAGTAAACAATTTATATGCTAAGGTATATTTTTCATTAACTTCTGATTTGGAAACCTCACTGTGTCAGTGCTAAAATACCAACATTAAAAAAAGTATTTACTTTAGTTGCACAATTGTGAACAACAATGATTTGTTCATTGCTGGGATCACCCAATAGAGAAACTTAACATTGCAGATGTTTGCTCATTTCTGGGATCACCCAATAAGAAACTTAACACTGCCTAAACAAAGAGCCACAGTTGTTTTAAAAGGGATTCAGTGGGTAAAGAATTTCTTAGGCAAGGACACAGATTTAAACTTAAGCTGTAGAGTTATAGACAACAAAAACAATGTTCTGGATATGGGCAAACTGCTTTCAGCATACCAGCTGCTGCTAACTTTAATAGTTACTGTCCATGCCTTTCATTAAAACTTGAATATTATTTTTGTTCGTGCTGTCCAGGTGTGAGAGCTGACTTACTACATATTATGTGGCACTGCAAGAATTCCCATAAATTATGGTGTTCTCTCAAAGTGCGTCTCAAAAAAATGGGTTACTATAGCTCCACTCTCTCATGGGATACGGTTATACTAAATATACCTCCCCCGGGCCTGCCTAAATTTCATCTTCACATCTTAATCACGATGTGTTCCCTCATAAAACTTTACATCACATATAACTGGTTAGATCGGACCAAATTGTGCTGGCGGGGATTCAAGGTCATGGCCACCAAATATATCTCGGCTCAGAAATTCATCATATATGGACCAAGGAAGAGAGCCTATTACAGTAAACTTTGGAAAAGCCTATTTGAAATAATCCTGTGCGACTAAATGCGGGCTTTCCTACAAACCTTCCCCTATACTCTCTTTCTTTATTTATGGGGCCACTCTCTACTACTGCAAAGTACAAGTAGGGTGTTAATAGGTAGTTTTAACGTACTGACACTGTTTGTTTTTTTTTTTTAGTACTGGTAGCACTGTATATATTGTTCCCTTTGGGTTTTTGTTGTTAATTTGTATACTATGCATAATTCAAGAAGCTGTAGTCTTCTCCTTGTTCATGTTAAATATGTTCTTATGTTCATCTCTCTTTATAACAAGGTCACAAGCATCCATGTATTTAATTTTTGTGCGTATTCATTGCCTGTACTTTTATGTATATGCATGGTTTTGTTTACTCACCTTTTTTTTTTTAAAAAAAAAAATAAAAAAAATTATTTTGAAAAAACTTGAATATTATGCATACATGAATTGTATTAACGTTTTGAATTATTTGTTCCTCACTGTTGATGTTTGTTGAACTGTTTTGTGCCTCTGGCCCAGAATGTGGCTCAAAAGGATCAGTTGACCAGCTCACCCAACCAGTTAGCAAATGTAAAATAAATAAATAGACAAGCAGACAATAAATAGAGTGTATTTCATCACCATTTAATAAACAGTGATACAATTACTCATACAGATAAGATGGCTACCCCAAAACGCATCAGACATAGGACATACCAAAGTGGAAAAATATTTGAATGAGTCAAAACTAAAAATGAGTCTATTTTTCAGACCACAGTTTCTCTGAGAGTGAATGCAAGCAATAATTTGAGTAGTTGAATTATTATTGTGGTTAGTCTAGCAGAATCTCTGCTGGAACATGTGAACAAACAGATCACTGACACAGTGGCCACTTGTGGTAAAACAAGGTATGACAGGCTTGTCAGTGCCTGCATTTCTGTTTACTCTCCAGAGCTACCAGAAGTAGTCAGCCAGACAGTTTCCGTTTCTCTTGTATAAATGCTGGGGCGTTTTCTACAAGTGTTATCGAGTATCACATTGCCAAATATGCAGGAAAATGCCTATGAAAGGGAATATAGCTCAAAGGACAGAAGTCACACAGTATAAAGTGAGAAAAAGCTTTGAAAAAATGGGAGGAAGCAACTCTACATGAAAGGACAAGCCTATCAGCAAGGACAGGGTGCTGGTGGATTTAACAAGCACATGAACAGACACTAAGGTATCCTAGAAAGAGACAAAGATTGGGAATATAGAGGAACTTGGTACAGTTTATTACAATGCAATTTTTCAAATCTTACTTGTTTTATCTGTTTTGAATAAACCTTAATTTCATATCATGGAGGATACTGCACCATCTAAGACTTCCTGCTTACTAAAATAAACTACTCTGGGACCTTAATAAGTTCTATCAATAAATTAATGTTTACATCTTTTGTGAACTGTGCATTATCCAATAACGCTTTTAAATGAATATGTGGTATCTCAGGTGTGGGTCAGGAACAGGAGAATGTCAATGAAACATAGGGTGGGGGATTGGGGACATGCTCTGTGAACTTAGACTAACTGGAGGCACAGTTTTGTTATATAAGTGTGAGTACCCTGGTGCTTACTGAAAATCACTGCATCTACTGTCTTACTCAGTCTTTCATTAATGCAAAGGTATTTCTCACATATTATTTTGTGTAATGTTTTTGAATTTTTTTGTTTTCTTCAATTCTTTGCACTTTGCACTGGAACCCTCTTTGAGCCTAACTGAAGACTAGAAGAAAAGGCAGAATGGATCACTGCTAAAAATAATGCCACCTTCTCCAAAGCTATATGATGAATGTATAAAAAAGGATAAGGGATTGATATATATTCTGTTTGGCAGGAGATGTGACCAAACTGAATTTATGATATACTGCAGTTATCATACAGAAAAAGAAATGATGCTTTAAGTACCAAGCTGGTCCATATTTCATCATGTTAGTTATGCAACATAACAGTACAACAGACTCCCTGTAATACTCAGGCAGCTCATGGTATGTAACATGTGCAGTGCTGTTAGACCTTACAGATATGTAACATCCTTAGAGGCAGAACAACAGTCCCAGTATAAATAAAAATCGCACTGGCACGTGGCAATGAATAACTCTTCTCTTTAATTTGTACGCATAAAATCACATAAAACAATATCTGGTTAAGCGCTTTCATCTACTGCCGTAGATTTCATCAGAACCACTTACACAATTGTTACTTCCCTTTTTATATAGTATCTCCTTTCATCAATTAACATGTCATAATTGAATAATCACATAATTAAACCTATTACATTGAAATCATCAAAATTTAAAGTGCACAGTGCTGGATTCCCTCAATATGAACCTATCTACTTATGTTTAAAAATATAATATTTTAAAAAATAATTATTTCATATGCATGTAGTAACTTTCATAACACAATCTCCTAAAATGTGTACAATACACCTGAATTTTAAAAACTTAATTTCATATTTATTTATTGCCACTACCTCCTACTTTATTTTATACTAAAAAAACTTTAAAATAATTTTATTCATACTTCACCTCAATGTTAATATAATTATTTAAATGACAAGTACGTTCAAGGGTTAGACTTGTACCCTATTGTCTATCTAATATAGGTTTTATAGAGATGTATTCATTTAGCCCTGGATATTCTGAAGCATTCAATTTAATTTGCCAACGGGTCTCTTTTTCTAATAATTTCTTCTTTATATTACCTCCCCTAGGATTCACTTGGACCTGTTCAAGTATACCAAACTCAAACGTCCTACATTCTTTATTAGCTTCACAATGTCTCCATAGGGCATTATTCACATCTTGCCTTTTTATTCTATAATAATGCTCATAGATTCTATTTCTTAAGCATCTAGATGTCATCCCAACATAATAACATGAACATGTGGAACACTTGGCTAAATATATAACATTTTTAGTTCTACAATTCCCCTTACAAAACTTAACTATTGTTTTCTGAGAGTTGTCCAATATCAAAAACAAAATAAATAAGTAAAACTAAGGCTGTGTTTTTCATTTTTGTGTTTCACACAGCGTCTAGACGTACAGACCACTGTAGTTTCAAATACTGCAGACCTTCTGACTGCTTCAGAATTTAGCATGTATGGGTGTGTACGTATCTTTCCATGGCACAGGATGCATGCTCATGCATGTGTTTTGGTGTGTGTGTGTGTGTGTGTGTGTGTGTGTGTGTGTGTGTGTGTTGTGTATCTATGTATATACATGGGTGCACGTATGCTTGTGTTTGGACAGCAGTGCAGGAATTTGTGTGTTTTGTGGGTGAGTACACGTACATGTGTGAGCATGTGTGCACACGTCAGTGTATCCATATGTCTGCGGGTGTATATGTGTGTGTAAATATATGTCTGATTTCATTCATGTGGGCATGTGTTTGTAGTGTCAATACATTAATGGTGCTTAATTTGACTAAGAGAGCACCTGTGCATATATGTGTACATACATATGCATGTGCAAGTGTGTGGTTGTGCATGTGTATGTATATGCACACACACACACACACACTCACATATATATGGGAACCATTTGGTTTATCTCAAGATCATTTTATCTAAACTTAACTGAAAAAAGTGATTTATTATACATTTTATCTAATCCTAACCTACACTACAAGTACATACATTTACATACAGCATTGATTATAAAAGAAGTATGCCATTTTATGATCAGTGGTGTTAGTGTTTGTGGGTCAGGGTTAAAACAATGGCTATGTTAGGGGTTAGATTTAGTGGTGTGTATGACTACTGCTGAATGTGGTGTGTGTCCTTTGGTCTTGTGTAGTAGTGGTGTTACAGAAATATGTTTTTAAGGTCAGTTCTATGCTTAGGGTTAGAGGCAGGGTTAGGGTTTGGGTTATGATTATAATGCTTAAGAAGGTGGAACAGGGAGGGCTTACTATTGTCTGTTAATCTTAACCTTAACCATAACCCACCACCTTACTTTAGAAAAACCCTTTCAGTAACAGTATCACTACTCAGATAAATTATGTCTGAGTGTAGGTTTTTTAAGATATTAGAAAAGGAAACACTTTAATCTCTTTTGCATTTTTTGGGGAATTTTAGGGAAAATTTGGATAAGATATGGTTTAGATATTTTTTCTATTCATTGAGTTGTAGATAATGTGAGGTTTGGATCAATAAATATATATATATATATATATATATTTTTTTTTTTTTTATATATACACACATATACATATATACATAAATGTATATATGTATAAATGATATATAGTGTGTGAGTACACACACACACACATATATATATATATATATATATATATATATATATATATATATATTATGTATATGGATATGTATATGGATTACTATCATACTGTTGATTGCAGGTTGTCAAGTCAGAATATGATCGATGCACCTCCTTGAAAGTCAGTCTGCATACCCAAAACAAATATTGAACGTCAAAACTCCCTACTACCCTGGACCCAGGAACAAGCATTACCATGGGTTCAGAAGGGGGCAAGGTAGGACAGTTGAGAATGTTGGTGTTCAACATTCTGCCATTTGGGATGTAGGACATTGGGCAGGTGGACGTTGACTTCCTAATATGCATGCACATGTGCTAAGATTGCTTCTCGGTCATGAAAATATTACTTAAATAACACCCCTCCAACACTAATTATATATGCAAAATCCGAGATTGCACAGTCTCTGGAGAAAGGGAATATTCTTACCCAGGGACTGCTAATCTCACACAACAAATGCTGCTGATTAAAAATATATATATATATATATATATAAACTTAAGAAGCGTTTGCTATTTTGGAAGGAACATAGACACTAGGCTATTCTCAATGGTTTGGTCAGTCTTTTATTCATTTAAATCACATTTTGAGTGCTTTCAGTCATTGTAAGTTTTCAGTCAAACGTCATGAAAAAATGATATAAAATGAACCTAGGCTTATTATTTAACTAGTGTGGAGAGTAGGGGAAGGGTTAAGGAGTTCCTTAATCTATGCACCTAGAATTGTTTAACTAGTGTGGAGAGTAGGGGAAGGGTTAAGGAGTTCCTTAAACTATGAACCTAGAATTGTTTAACTGGTGTGGAGAGTAGGGGAAGGGTTAAGGAGTTCCTTAATCTATGAACCTAGAATTGTTTAACTGGTGTGGAGAGTAGGGGAAGGGTTAAGGAGTTCCTTAATCTATGAACCTAGAATTGTTTAACTAGTGTGGAGAGTAGGGGAAGGGTTAAGGAGTTCCTTAATCTATGAACCTAGAATTGTTTAACTAGTGTGGAGAGTAGGGGATGGGTTAAGGAGTTCCTTAATCTATGAACCTAGAATTGTTTAACTGGTGTGGAGAGTAGGGGAAGGGTTAAGGAGTTCCTTAATCTATGAACCTAGAATTGTTTAACTGGTGTGGTGAGTAGGGGATGGGTTAAGGAGTTCCTTAATCTATGAACCTAGAATTGTTTAACTGGTGTGGAGAGTAGGGGATGGGTTAAGGAGTTCCTTAATCTATGAACCTAGAATTGTTTAACTAGTGTGGAGAGTAGGGGAAGGGTTAAGGAGTTCCTTAATCTATGAACCTAGAATTGTTTAACTGGTGTGGAGAGTAGGGGATGGGTTAAGGAGTTCCTTAATCTATGAACCTAGAATTGTTTAACTAGTGTGGAGAGTAGGGGAAGGGTTAAGGAGTTCCTTAATCTATGAACCTAGAATTGTTTAACTGGTGTGGTGAGTGGGGGATGGGTTAAGGAGTTCCTTAATCTATGAACCTAGAATTGTTTAACTGGTGTGGAGAGTAGGGGAAGGGTTAAGGAGTTCCTTAATCTATGAACCTAGAATTGTTTAACTGGTGTGGAGAGTAGGGGAAGGGTTAAGGAGTTCCTTAATCTATGAACCTAGAATTGTTTAACTGGTGTGGTGAGTGGGGGATGGGTTAAGGAGTTCCTTAATCTATGAACCTAGAATTGTTTAACTAGTGTGGAGAGTAGGGGATGGGTTAAGGAGTTCCTTAATCTATGAACCTAGAATTGTTTAACTGGTGTGGAGAGTAGGGGAAGGGTTAAGGAGTTCCTTAATCTATGAACCTAGAATTGTTTAACTGGTGTGGAGAGTAGGGGAAGGGTTAAGGAGTTCCTTAATCTATGAACCTAGAATTGTTTAACTGGTGTGGAGAGTAGGGAAGGGTTAAGGAGTTCCTTAATCTATGAACCTAGAATTGTTTAACTGGTGTGGAGAGTAGGGGAAGGGTTAAGGAGTTCCTTAATCTATGAACCTAGAATTGTTTAACTGGTGTGGTGAGTAGGGGAAGGGTTAAGGAGTTCCTTAATCTATGAACCTAGAATTGTTTAACTGGTGTGGAGAGTAGGGGAAGGGTTAAGGAGTTCCTTAATCTATGAACCTAGAATTGTTTAACTGGTGTGGTGAGTGGGGGATGGGTTAAGGAGTTCCTTAATCTATGAACCTAGAATTGTTTAACTAGTGTGGAGAGTAGGGGAAGGGTTAAGGAGTTCCTTAATCTATGAACCTAGAATTGTTTAACTGGTGTGGAGAGTGGGGGATGGGTTAAGGAGTTCCTTAATCTATGAACCTAGAATTGTTTAACTGGTGTGGAGAGTGGGGGATGGGTTAAGGAGTTCCTTAATCTATGAACCTAGAATTGTTTAACTAGTGTGGAGAGTAGGGGAAGGGTTAAGGAGTTCCTTAATCTATGAACCTAGAATTGTTTAACTGGTGTGGAGAGTGGGGGATGGGTTAAGGAGTTCCTTAATCTATGAACCTAGAATTGTTTAACTGGTGTGGAGAGTAGGGGAAGGGTTAAGGAGTTCCTTAATCTATGAACCTAGAATTGTTTAACTGGTGTGGAGAGTAGGGGAAGGGTTAAGGAGTTCCTTAATCTATGAACCTAGAATTGTTTAACTGGTGTGGTGAGTGGGGGATGGGTTAAGGAGTTCCTTAATCTATGAACCTAGAATTGTTTAACTGGTGTGGAGAGTAGGGGATGGGTTAAGGAGTTCCTTAATCTATGAACCTAGAATTGTTTAACTGGTGTGGAGAGTAGGGGAAGGGTTAAGGAGTTCCTTAATCTATGAACCTAGAATTGTTTAACTGGTGTGGAGAGTGGGGGATGGGTTAAGGAGTTCCTTAATCTATGAACCTAGAATTGTTTAACTGGTGTGGAGAGTAGGGGAAGGGTTAAGGAGTTCCTTAATCTATGAACCTAGAATTGTTTAACTGGTGTGGAGAGTAGGGGAAGGGTTAAGGAGTTCCTTAATCTATGAACCTAGAATTGTTTAACTGGTGTGGAGAGTAGGGGAAGGGTTAAGGAGTTCCTTAATCTATGAACCTAGAATTGTTTAACTAGTGTGGAGAGTAGGGGAAGGGTTAAGGAGTTCCTTAATCTATGAACCTAGAATTGTTTAACTGGTGTGGTGAGTAGGGGAAGGGTTAAGGAGTTCCTTAATCTATGAACCTAGAATTGTTTAACTGGTGTGGTGAGTGGGGGAAGGGTTAAGGAGTTCCTTAATCTGTGAACCTAGAATTGTTTAACTAGTGTGGAGAGTAGGGGAAGGGTTAAGGAGTTCCTTAATCTATGAACCTAGAATTGTTTAACTGGTGTGGAGAGTAGGGGAAGGGTTAAGGAGTTCCTTAATCTATGAACCTAGAATTGTTTAACTGGTGTGGAGAGTAGGGGAAGGGTTAAGGAGTTCCTTAATCTATGAACCTAGAATTGTTTAACTAGTGTGGAGAGTAGGGGAAGGGTTAAGGAGTTCCTTAATCTATGAACCTAGAATTGTTTAACTAGTGTGGAGAGTAGGGGAAGGGTTAAGGAGTTCCTTAATCTATGAACCTAGAATTGTTTAACTAGTGTGGAGAGTAGGGGAAGGGTTAAGGAGTTCCTTAATCTATGAACCTAGAATTGTTTAACTGGTGTGGTGAGTAGGGGATGGGTTAAGGAGTTCCTTAATCTATGAACCTAGAATTGTTTAACTGGTGTGGTGAGTGGGGGATGGGTTAAGGAGTTCCTTAATCTATGAACCTAGAATTGTTTAACTGGTGTGGAGAGTAGGGGAAGGGTTAAGGAGTTCCTTAATCTATGAACCTAGAATTGTTTAACTAGTGTGGAGAGTAGGGGATGGGTTAAGGAGTTCCTTAATCTATGAACCTAGAATTGTTTAACTGGTGTGGTGAGTAGGGGATGGGTTAAGGAGTTCCTTAATCTATGAACCTAGAATTGTTTAACTGGTGTGGTGAGTGGGGGATGGGTTAAGGAGTTCCTTAATCTATGAACCTAGAATTGTTTAACTGGTGTGGAGAGTAGGGGAAGGGTTAAGGAGTTCCTTAATCTATGAACCTAGAATTGTTTAACTGGTGTGGAGAGTAGGGGATGGGTTAAGGAGTTCCTTAATCTATGAACCTAGAATTGTTTAACTGGTGTGGTGAGTGGGGGATGGGTTAAGGAGTTCCTTAATCTATGAACCTAGAATTGTTTAACTGGTGTGGAGAGTAGGGGAAGGGTTAAGGAGTTCCTTAATCTATGAACCTAGAATTGTTTAACTGGTGTGAAGAGTAGGGGAAGGGTTAAGGAGTTCCTTAATCTATGAACCTAGAATTGTTTAACTGGTGTGGAGAGTAGGGGAAGGGTTAAGGAGTTCCTTAATCTATGAACCTAGAATTGTTTAACTGGTGTGGAGAGTAGGGGAAGGGTTAAGGAGTTCCTTAATCTATGAACCTAGAATTGTTTAACAGGTGTGGAGAGTAGGGGAAGGGTTAAGGAGTTCCTTAATCTATGAACCTAGAATTGTTTAACTGGTGTGGTGAGTAGGGGAAGGGTTAAGGAGTTCCTTAATCTATGAACCTAGAATTGTTTAACTAGTGTGGAGAGTAGGGGAAGGGTTAAGGAGTTCCTTAATCTATGAACCTAGAATTGTTTAACTGGTGTGGTGAGTAGGGGAAGGGTTAAGGAGTTCCTTAATCTATGAACCTAGAATTGTTTAACTGGTGTGGAGAGTAGGGGAAGGGTTAAGGAGTTCCTTAATCTATGAACCTAGAATTGTTTAACTGGTGTGGTGAGTAGGGGAAGGGTTAAGGAGTTCCTTAATCTATGAACCTAGAATTGTTTAACTAGTGTGGAGAGTACGGGAAGGGTTAAGGAGTTCCTTAATCTATGAACCTAGAATTGTTTAACTGGTGTGGTGAGTGGGGGATGGGTTAAGGAGTTCCTTAATCTATGAACCTAGAATTGTTTAACTGGTGTGGAGAGTGGGGGATGGGTTAAGGAGTTCCTTAATCTATGAACCTAGAATTGTTTAACTGGTGTGGAGAGTGGGGGATGGGTTAAGGAGTTCCTTAATCTATGAACCTAGAATTGTTTAACTGGTGTGGAGAGTAGGGGAAGGGTTAAGGAGTTCCTTAATCTAGGAACCTAGAATTGTTTAACTGGTGTGAGGAGTAGGTCAAGGGTTAAGGAGTTCCTTAATCTATGAACCTAGAATTGTTTAACTAGTGTGGAGAGTAGGGGAAGGGTTAAGGAGTTCCTTAATCTATGAACCTAGAATTGTTTAACTGGTGTGGAGAGTAGGGGAAGGGTTAAGGAGTTCCTTAATCTATGAACCTAGAATTGTTTAACTGGTGTGGAGAGTAGGGGATGGGTTAAGGAGTTCCTTAATCTATGAACCTAGAATTGTTTAACTGGTGTGGTGAGTGGGGGATGGGTTAAGGAGTTCCTTAATCTATGAACCTAGAATTGTTTAACTGGTGTGGAGAGTAGGGGAAGGGTTAAGGAGTTCCTTAATCTATGAACCTAGAATTGTTTAACTGGTGTGGTGAGTGGGGGATGGGTTAAGGAGTTCCTTAATCTATGAACCTAGAATTGTTTAACTGGTGTGGAGAGTAGGGGAAGGGTTAAGGAGTTCCTTAATCTATGAACCTAGAATTGTTTAACTGGTGTGGTGAGTGGGGGATGGGTTAAGGAGTTCCTTAATCTATGAACCTAGAATTGTTTAACTAGTGTGGTGAGTAGGGGATGGGTTAAGGAGTTCCTTAATCTATGAACCTAGAATTGTTTAACTGGTGTGGTGAGTGGGGGATGGGTTAAGGAGTTCCTTAATCTATGAACCTAGAATTGTTTAACTGGTGTGGTGAGTGGGGGATGCATTAAGGCGTTATCTAATCCATTTAAGGACACTGGAAGTTTTCAGGTTTTCATTTAGTCTTGGGGGTGTGTATCTGCTTGCAATTGTATCTGCCATTTTAACTCTTTAACTGACAGTAACTTGTCTGTGTTCCAAAGGGGGGCCAGTAATCCCAAGGGGATCTGTGCCTTTTTCAATTGCTGCAAATTGGAATCCAGAGAACTGGCAGTAGATCTTACTATACATGGCTAGTGCACTGTAAGGGTCTCAGTTCCTGATGGCTTCCACATGTTCTTTTATCCAGATCCTAAGTAGTATTGTGGTTTTTCCAATGTGGTATGTTTCACATTGAGAGCATACTGCAATGTAAACCATGCTGGGGGTCTCACAGTTTAAGTGGTCTTTTATGTGAATAACCCACTCTGGTGGTGAGATGTACCTTGGGGGTTTAAATGATGAAGTCGCACCAGTGGCATTTTCAGCATTGGTGCATGCCTGGGGGTGCATTGAGTATATGTGTCTGCAGCCTCTTTTTTGATTCAAAAGTAGCTTTGAGGGACATGCTCTTTTTGTAGCAGAATTTTAGCTTGTTTCTAAGGATTGGGGCTAGCTCTGGGTGCTCTGCTGTGAGTGCCCAGTTTTTAATGAGGATGTCTTTGATGCTGGTGGCATCTAGAGAGATGGGCAAGGGAAACCTTGGGATGGAGTCCTCTGGTTTCTGAGCTTTGGGGTGGAATCTGTGTTTAAGGATGTGTGGGTACAGGGTTTCTCTCCTTGTGATTACCACTACCATGACTCTGGAGGCTAGATCTTCTGGGTAGTGCCTTTCCAGGAAGAAGTCATTGAGGCACTGGCATTTGAGGTGGAAAGAATCTTCCTCACTAACAGTTCTTCTTAGCCATATGTACTGCCCCTTGATGAAGTTCCACTTCAAGAAGGGGGGGGTGATGACTGTGGAAATCAAGGTAATTATTTCAGAAGGTGCTCTTTTTATGGATGGTAGATTTGAAGGTCTTGGACTAGAAATCCAGAGTTAATTCCAGATCTAGAAACTGGACTTGGGTTAATCTTCCTGAAACTGCGAACTGTAGGAATCAGATGCTGACTTCAATCACTTGAAGGAAGGTATCCAGCTCTGTGCTGGTGCCTTTCCACAAAAATATGATGTCATCAATAAAACATTTATACAGATTAAATTTCTTGAATCCTTGCAGCTGGGTGACGGTCTTGTCCTCCCATGCACTAAGGATGAGGTTTGTGTATGCAGGGCCATTTTGGTCCCCATGGCAACTCCTTGTTTTTGCTGGTAAATTTCTTTGTTGAATACAAAGAACTTGTTGGTGAGCACTACTAAGAGTAATTCCCTAATCATTTTGATTTTTAAATGGGTTAATCAGGTGTGCCTGTGCAGGTAGATACATACCAGCTCAATGCCTTCCTGGGGAGGGATACTGGTATATAGGGCTACTTTGTCCAGGGTGACCAGTAAGTGGTCAGTGGCCTCAGGTTTGGTCTGGTGGAGAAGGTGGAGAGGTGGAGTAGTAGCCATGAGTCCTTGAGGTAGAATTGGGATTCCTGAACTACTAGGTTCAGGATGGAGTCTAGGATCTCCAAAATGTGCTCTATTTTTGTACATGTGGAAGACACTATGTGCCCGAATGGGGGGTTGGAGATGTCCTTATGAATCTTGGGGATCCCAAACATCCTCCCTAGTTTGGGGTTGTCTACGTCCATGAATTGGAATTCTGACTGGGAAATGGCTTCCTCTTCTAGTAGTTTAAGGAGTGTAAGATCAGTTTTTTGGAAGGCTGCCCTTACCTTATCAGTGGTGACTAACTCATAGCATTGCTCAACTTCAATCCCTGATTTCATTTTGTTGAGGTAAACCTCGTGGTTCATGGAGACAATGCCCGTGCTTTTATCAGCTTTCATGATCCGGAGTTGGGGGTGGGCTTGGATCATGCAGGGAGCAGCTCGTTCATCTTGGGAAAGGTTGAAACATTTGTGTTGAGGTTTTTTCTTCAGGGTGCTCCTAATCTTCTTCTCACAAACAGTGGAAAAAGCTTGTAAGGCAATGTTTAATTTTGGATTAAAAAACTTTTGTGTACCAATAAATCTTTCATACCTCTGCTAGGTGTATCAGATACATTTACAACATTTGAAGCAATTAAAGCAGTAGACTTTAATGCAGTGGAATTAACTGACATACAAGTTTCATCGTCCAGTTGTGATGTGTCCGAGTCCTTGAGGGTATTGGATCTGGGGTCCTTCCCCCCTCCCTGCTACCATTCACCCTCTCACTGCTGCAATTGATGATTGTGGAGTTGGCCGGTTTGAGGTGTTGCTCCAGGCCCTCCATTATTAATTTAAGGTTCAGTTTCCTTGCATACAATTTGGTTTCAATAACTGTATCTGCTTGCTTAGCTGTTTGAGCTGGTATGAAATTGACCCCTCTCCTGAACAGTGTTATAGTGCCTTGGTCAAGTTCAGTGTCAGAAAGGTTGAACACCAGTTCAGTGGCTGAGGATATTTGACATGGGCCACTTAAGCCTTTAGGTTAATCTCCTGGTGGGTGGCCATCCTCTCCCTCTACCTTGGCCCCTTTCTGTGGTCTGGTTGGGATGCTGAGTTGCTAGACTTCTCCCTAAAATAATTTTCCTTTTGGTTTGTGCTGTGGATGGATCCAGAATTGTCATTCTGGTGTTCCTGGTAGTCCTGATTTCTCTGGTGGGCTCCTGTTGTTCTCGATCCACTGGCGGGGCTCCAGTGTTACTGGGCCCTGGGTAGATACTTGGTGGTGGTCCAGTGTTGGCTTGTCTTTGTGATAGTCAGGTGGTGGCTGGTCTTTGATCAGTGAATTCTACCAATGGTGGGACCTTTGTTCATATTGGGGTGCTGGTGCCTGGTGTTTGCTGTGGTTCTGCTTGGTCTCCAGGGGGATCCAGTTGAGGAGCTGGGTCCTGTGGTCTCCAGTGCCCTCTGTTATTTTTGTGTTTATTGTTGTCAGAGGGCACGTAGTCTACCTAGTCATTATATTGTCAGAGGCCTCTATTAAGTTACCATCAACTCAGCTTAGCTAATCTAATTCTGTACTAGAAAACCCCTGACCTGATTGGCATGCTAAACTTCTACAATTCAAATAGACAACTTTGGTCCTCCAACAAAGCCTTAATCAAAGCCATCACATTCAAAAACAACAACGGGGAATCACTATTTTCCCATGAAATAGCAAAAATATGGAACAGCCTTCCCCCTGACCTCAGACTACAAAACTCCACACCCTCCTTCACAAACCTACTTAAAGCATACCTCTTTACCAACCAACTATGCAATTGTAATTGACCCCCTGAAGCCTCATCCACTCACTATTTCTATACCCCACACCTCATCTGTCCTGGACAACACAAACAACACATTCTAACTATAGCTATCCATGTGTGAGCAATAACCTATATGTGAGTGTATGTACATGTGTGTGTGTGTGTGTGTGTGTGTGTGTGTGTGTGTGTGTGTGTGTGTGTATATATATATATATATATATATATATATATATATATATATATATATATATATATGTATGTTTGTGTATATATATATATATATATATATATATATATATATATATATATATATATATATATATATGCTCTTACATTTATATTTGCTTGAATGTATATATGGAAACTTAAACATTTATATACTCTTATTCAGTTGTGAAATATCTTGCAATGCTCTACCAGGTTCTTATCTACTCTCATTGTATAGTTTGTACACTTGTATTTTCAACCAAAAGGGGGGAATATCCTCTTATTGTATACTAATGGCTGTAAAGCCTACAATCTGTATGCTACTACTCTGTAATGTCCCTTATGTAAAATTTTCTTCTCTCTGAAAACTTATGGAGTCTTTCTCCCCAGGACTCCTCTGAAAATGGAGACTTGTTGTCCAGTCGCACTATCATGGCTAACAAATGTTAAATAAATATATATAGTGCATGTTTTGAGTGTGAGAGCACCCATGTGTATGTCAGATGTGTGTGCATTCTTTTGTGAGTGTACATATGTATGTTTATGTATGTGCACATTTAGCTACACATTAGCGTGCATGTGTGTGTTTGTGTGTGTGTGTGTGTGTGTGTGTGTGTGTGTGTGTGTGTGTGTGCATATGTGTATTTGCATGCATGTATGTATGTGTGAGTGGGCGCATATGTACTTGTTCACTTGTGTATATGTGTGTGTGTGTATGAATGCGTGCATGCACATATGTGTTTGTATATATGTATGTGTGTAGATATATGTGTGTGGGCATGTATGTGAGCATATTTTTGCAATGTCAGTGTGTTTACATGTACATTTTGAGAGTGAAAGCAGCCATGTGTATGTGTGTACACATGTTTTCATTTCATTTGTGAATACCTGTGCATGAGAGTAGATATGTGTACACATGCATATGTAGATATGTGTGAGCATGTAGTGTACCTGTGTATAAGTGCACGCATATTTTTGTATGCACATATGTATATGTGAATGTGTGCATATGCATGTGTGTGCTTGTATGTGAGTGCATGCATGCATACACATTTTTATTTGTGTATATGCATGTGAGTAGATATGTGTGTGTTGGGGGTATGCACGTAAGCATGTTTTTTGCAATGTTAGTGCATTTATGTTTATGTTTCGAGAGTGAAAGCACTCGTGTATGTGAATACGGGTTACCTTCTATATCCCGAAATCTCAGAATATCAAAGACCAGATAACGGAGACTGCAAACCCAAGTATGCATATTAACGAAACTTCATAAGGTCGACTCCCAGAATATTGAAATTTCAGTTAAAGTGTAACAGTGAATGGTTTAGTTGTGCACTGTCTCTTTAAGGATTTGTAATAGGGGCGTAAAAGCAGATGCTATGTTCCCAGGTTGTGGTGTCACTGTGAAATGTATGCAGTTACAATGTGTTTAAAAGATGTAGAATTGGTAATAGTTGAACAATAAGAATGTTTAAAGTTTACAGTTGTTCTGAAATTAGTGCTGTCTTGCAGTTTGTATATTTAATTTATTGGGGCTGTGGGGAGTGCACTAAAGTGGAAGAACTGAAAAACGTCTTGCAGGTAGTTTAAATAAAGTATTCTGAAACATTTTTTTTATTTATTTATAGTGTGTTTAGTGCCTAATTCATGTCTGAAGTGGTGCTTTTACATGTAATAGTGGTGTAATATGTTTGTGTTTTGGGTGTTTTGTTTAGGTTCAGTGTAGTTAAGTTGTCTGTGTATTCCATTGTTCGGTATTGTGGGATTTGATAGTTTCACATTTTGGAAATGTGCATTTTCGGGTTTGTAGTCTTGGGTTTCTGGTCTTTAATGTAATGGGATTTTGTTATATAGAAGTAGATCTGTGTATACACATGTATGGGTATATATGCGCAGATGTAGGTGTGCATGAGCATATATATGTGTACTTGTAGGTGAATGCGTACATGTGCATATATGTGTGTGTGTGTGTGTGTGTGTGTGTGTGTGTGTGTGTGTGTGTGTGTGTGTGTGTGTGTGTGTGCGTGTGTGCATGTGTGTGTGTGCTCTCATGCATATGAGTACATTTGCATACACACATGTATATGTCCATGTGTGTGTTCACATGTGCATCTGTGTGAATGCGTGTGTATGTATAAATGTACATTTGGGAGTGTGTGTGTATACTTGTGTGAGGGGTGTCACTGGAAGATCAGGTGGTTAAGGTTCATGTTACCAAGATGATTTGTACTCACTTCGAGGATTTTACGAGCTAGAAATTTGTTCTCTTCCTTCAGTTGCTGAACCTCATCTGCTTTGGGTTTCATGTCTAAAGTCAGTTGGTAAGACCTTCTTCTTTCAAGATCCGATTCAGCAGAAAGAATTGTCAGTTCCATCTTCATTTTGTAAAGCTATTAGAAAACACACATAAGAAAAAAATCTGTTAACCTGTTATTGTGGAAAAATATTCAACGTTGGGCATTTATTAACTGCACCAGTAAGTGACACATTTCACAAATTTGTGTTTTAAGTTCTTCTTCGGGTTTAAGTCCATTTATCTTTTTAAGTGCTGCATTGAGTTATTTAACAGAGGAAGTAAGGAAGCGGAAAGATTTAAAAAGAAAAGGATGAGGAAGACATGATGAAAAGGTATCGTTGGCTAATTACATAAAGAGGACTTCATATGCAGAAGAATGAAACAAAAAACAGTATTTATGTGAGCCGTGTCATGTGATACCTGACCAATAGAGCAAGCTGCCAATGTATGGGTAAGGTATCTTCTGATGCAAGGAAACATCCTTATCTATAAGACTGGGCAGTAAGTGACAAGGAACTCAAATATCATGTTTGGTGAGTTGTCTAAAAATTGTAACCAGGGCATTTATTCTCAAGTGGGTAGTGGATTTAAAATAGGTGTGCTTGTAAATAATTCTGTTTTGCTGTATTCCTTAAGAAGGGTACGCATTACTAATATAATAAATATTTACATTCTATCTATTATTTTAAATAAAGCTAAAAAGCTAAGTATTAAAAATGGATTTTCTGGCTTGGCCCAGAGTTCTGTGTCCCATTTTGATGAGAAATAAAGCAGCTCTAACTTATGTTTCTCTTTTAGGCCATAATAAATGCATCAAAACAGACATAAAGGTCTGTAAGGAAATATTTGTATTTTATTAAATAAAATAAGTTTGAACAAAAGTGTTCTCACAGCAATCAATTATATAAACAATGTATTGGTAACTTATGGAGATGTGTAGTTTGTCTCAGTTAAACAACTAGAAAGAGGTAAGTATTCCAGTATCATTGAACAACAAATGAATATCTATATTGGAAATTTCGAGTCTTTAACTTTTAAGAATCCCATTGGCATTATACATTTTATGTAAACTGTCACTGTACTTTCAGAAACTCTTTGTATAATCACACAGCAAAAAGCTGTAATACCTCCATCTTTATAGTAGCTTACCGATAGTGTTGGTATACATCCAAGATTTTAGCAAACCTGACAGGAACTTGTCACTATACAGGCATAACTTCAGCTCTCATTTTAGTTTATAAAGAGCTTAAAGTTAAAGCACTACACACCTGCAACTATAATTATAACTGAAATCCCACTGCATTTTAACATTTTGTGTGGAGACAAAATAGAAACATGTCAACATCTGCTGGTTATTGAAAATAGTGCAACCTGGCAGAGACAGACAGAAAGCAGAGTTGGTAGACTTCAAAGATTCCCTGCAGAATGCTCTGTCAGAGATATTGGGTAAGCAAATTGGAATAAGTAAGGACATGATTTTTTGAGCTATGATACAGAATCAGAATTGCATAGACATAGTAAGGCATTGCTGAGTCTAATTATGGTGACTGGCAAAAAAGCAATTACTAGAAAATAGAAATCAAAGTCTAACCCGACTTTACTAGACGTAGTGAATAACAGAGATAAAATAACTGGAAGTGGAATCTTTAGAAAAGGGTAGGAGCAAATGACATAGGAAAAATGCAAATTGTGAGAACAATACATGCAGAGGAGGAAAAAGGTTTAAAAGAAGGCAGGATTTGAATGAGTTATGTAATGTTTGACTGACAATGACTGGATAGATTATAAATGATGTGTTATGTTTCCAACTACACTTATGTCAACATGGTTTGTGATGTATCTTCTTCTTTCGGCTTTTCCCGGTTAAGGGTCGCCACAGCGGATCATCTGTCCGCTCATGATTGGCAGTGGAGATTTACAGTGTCGAGTTGCCAGCCCAGCGCCCAACCTTCCACAGAAGGCATACACATGCACACACTCACACCTGGGGCCAATTTAGAGTGTCCAATCCACCTACTGCATGTCTTTGGGATGTGGGAGGAAAACGGAGCACCTGCAGGAAACCCACGTGACCACAGGGAGGACATGCAGACTCCACACAGAAGGCACCCCAGCTGAGAATCGAACCAGAGAACCCCTTGCTGTGAGGCGGCAATGCTAACTGCTGCACCACCGTGGCCGCCCATGGTTTGTGATGTATAATGTTTGCAATAAAATTATGTCAATATGGTTTGTTTTCATTTATATAAATGTATGATTGTCTATGTTGTACATGATAATTTAATGAAGATGTTCCTTGTTTAAATAAAAAAAACACATTTAAGGCATCAGCATTATATTTTAGGCCAGAAGCCATAAGCAAAACAAATCTAATTCCAAACTACATCACTAATGTTACTTAAAACTGCATGTCTTTGTTTTTGTAAACATATTTTTCAGCCTATTGTTTTCCATCTGCTGGGGTTTTTTTTAGATAAAATCAGTAGAATTCTTACTAATGGACAAACTTCACAAACAGAAATGCTAAAACTTGACCACTGGGACTAAAGGTAAGAATGTTTATTGTAAAAACAGCAAGTAAAAATCATCACATTAAGAACTTTTGTCACTAAGGCTTTATTGGAATATGACTAGGTTCCAACCAAGTGGTCTTTTATAGCAACCATGTTACAAAAGAGTGTCACTCATTTTAAAGAAACAGTCTTCAAAGAGAAACAAAATGTAACATGTTAACTTAATAAAAATAGAACATTCAACTCATAACAAATAAATATCAAAAGTAATATTTTATACCATTAATTTCATAAGCATGTTGCTTTGTATTTCAAAACAATCATAACAGTAACAACATTGTTTAATCTGGGTGGGTGGGGGTTGGTTGCATCAGTCTTTAACTGCCGAAAGAGTTCTGTCATCTCTAACCTCTTTTTCCAGTCATCCCTCCATCATTAAATATTTTCTCCAGATAATAAATAAAAAATTGCAGATACCATTATCTTGTCTATTGTGCCCATATAAGGTGTTCTTCTCATCTTTTTTGGCAATCCAATACATGTGCTGGTAAATTCTAATTCTTAATGCATTCTGGGTTTTTCCTATATAAAAATTTGGACATTTTTACAACAGACTATGTATATTACTCTTGAAGTTTGGCAGTTGAATCTTGACTCTGGTAATAAGTTGCATAAATTGTTGATCATTTCACCTTTAATGTCTTGATCAATAAATTTATATTGGGAACATCTCCCACATTTATGGGTATCCCTCTATGTTAATTGCCTGGAGCTAACCATATTCATTGGTCTTTGTAAAAGTTGTTTAATATCAGCTCCTTTCTTACATACACATTTGAGTCCATTGCCTATTGTCCCCAAAGGGAACCCCAAGTGTTGAAAAATGTTCCCAGTCTTTAATGATCACTTTTTTAATTTGATCAGAATCTATCCCATATTGAATAACATAAACTCTGTTTTAAACCTCGCTTTTGTTGACCTCTCGATTACTGCAATCAACCACCCCTGGATAGTTCCTATCAATAACACGATAATAGATGGTTGTCCTTCCTTCAATTATTTTATTTGTACAATCATTAGCTAAACCTACTGAATAAGCCATAGCTCACAACATATTCCTAAATTTCTTCACTTCCACTCCAAAATCTGAGTCCTGGACATTAACTTAGAAATCCTGGCAAGTTGTTTTTTAACAATGCCTATCTTGGTGTGTGGAGGGAGATTACTAGAAAAATGTAAAATTGTATTGCTATATGTGGGTTTGTTAAAAATACATGATTGCCAACACTATTTTTTCAAATACTTGATAACAGTAACAGCCAGACAATTGATCGAATAGGAGTCATATGTAAAGATAAATAAAAAAAATATATAGCAGAATCCTCCATTGTTCTAACAGCTTTTTTAAATGTAAGGTGGTCCCCTACTCAAATCAGGAATAGATTATCCAAGTACCTAAAATAAGCAATACAATCTTTAAAAATTACTGTTTAAACAGAAACTGTTATTCCCAAAACCATATTAACAGGTTGACAAATATCAGGGCGCAAGGCATGCCCATTGCCATTCTAGTGAGCTTATGAAAATACTCTTCCTCAAAGTTAATATAGTTGTTTTTCAGAATAATTTCTAATAATAATCCAATAACCCTAATTTCATTGTTAGTCATTTAAAAAAAAAACAGAAATCATTTCCATACACTACTCAATACCCTCCTGGTGTGGAATAACTGAAAATAAATTCTTAACATCACTTGTTACCAGGAGGGAATTTGAATGGAACTTGGTTGTTCTCATTTTGACTAAAAAGTTCCATGAATCCTTAAGAATATGTTCCACCCCTCTTTAAACAACTTTAGCATCTGAATCAACAAGCTTTGATAAAGGTTAAGTCTTCAAACAAGCAGCGGATACTATAGGTCTCAGAGGAGGATCCCAAAGGTCTGAATGGATCTTAGGGATTCCAAGTAGGATGGGAATTTTTGGAAAGGGCACATTAAAATAATACCACATACCTAAAGGAACAGCCCCCTCAAAAATAAATCATCTATAAGAATATCTGTTTTCTTGTATGCCTTCATAATCCTATTTTTATACAAATTTTATTGGCCCTTTTGTACACAATCAGTCCCATCCTGTTGTTGTCTACTATTGATCTGGGACAAACAGAACAATGCATGGAAACTGCTTTTCCAATTGATCTATGAGCTCTTTTAATACCAAATGAGAAACTTTCCTGAAGATTAAGTATCTTTGGTATCCAAGTTTTCAGAAAAGAGACCATGTAGTCACCTTCAGTTTTTTTTTCGGTAAGCCAAAAATTCTTACATTACTTCTTTCAAGATTTTCCAAATCATCTGTTTTTTTTTTCCAGTAACCAGATATATCTTTTTAAAGATTCTGTCTGAGAATCAAGTTCTTCTTTAAGTCAGTTGTCGATGTCAGTTAAATCATATTCAAGATCTGATACTTTTGTATGTAATTGTTGATATGAATCCTTGAGAATGCTGGCTTACTTAAGGCTGTTTTCTTTAACTTCTAAAATGTTTTCTTGAAATCCATCTATTTTAATATATAAATCCTGTAGAGTAGACATAACATTTTGTAGTTTCTTCTTAAAAGAAGAGTTTGTGTGATTGTTCTTAGAGCTGCTCATCCTTTCCCAATGGAAGCTATAGTTCCCAAAGGTATTTTGAGAGGAAGTTTTTAATAGCGTAATCCAAAAATTGAGTATAAATAAGATGAAATGTTTAGAAAATTTTAGAGTAAAAATAATATTGTTTTTATAAGACTTTGGATTTACTGCAGAGCTATGAAAAAAGCTGTCATCTGTGTGCCACTTGGGCTCCACCCCCTCACATCCCATTGTTGTAATCATTTGAGTTCATAATAGACATCCCCCTTATCTGGTTTTATAGCCCTCATGGTGTGATTGCCTCTTAATTCATTAAGAACATCCCTTTCCTCCTGGGTCATGTTGTAAAACGTCTTCCCTGGTTTGTTCTTCTTGGTAGCTCTTATGTCTCTCTCACAGAGCTTCTCAAATAAATTGACTGCTAGAGTAGAATACCTAGCTTGTTATAAAAAATTTCAAAATTTTATATTGGAAAAATACAGAATGCATTAATAATTAGGATTTACTGTACTCAACTGCCTGAAAAGATGAGAAGAATGCCTTATATAGACACATTAGACAAGATAATGGCAATTTTGATTTTTTTTTACTGTTTTGGAAAAAAATATTTATAGTTAAGAGAGAGGGTGACTGGAAAAATACGTTGGAGATGAGAGAAATCTTTTGGCAGTTAAAGACTGAAATAACCAACCCCATAGGATTAAACAATGTTTTAGTGTTACAAGTGTTTTGAAATACAAAGCAACATGTTTATGAAATGAATGATACAAAATATTACTTTTGATATTTATTTGTTATGAACTGAATATTTTTTTTTATTAAGTTAACAATTGCACATTTTTTTCTCTTTGAAGACTGTTTCTTTAAAACAGGTGACACTCTTTTGTAACATGTTTGCTGTTAAAAAACATTTGGTTAGAACACAGTCACGTTTGGATGAAGTCTTAGTAACAAAAGCATTTAATGTGGTGATTTTTATGTGGTGTTTTTACAGTAAACATTTTTGCCCTTAGTCCTGGTTGTCAAGTTTTAGCATTTATGTTTGTGGAGTTTAAATATTGTAGAATGAGATGTGTGGCTGCATTCTGTTTTTTATTGTTAGTCAATGACAAACTAACGCTGAGACAATTTAATAAAAAGCATCTGAGAGTTACCAGGAAGTGATTATGAATACCTCATCTTGCAGATCCCGACACCTCATAATAGCCAAGTCTTTTTCCTGGAGGGCGCTAGTATATCGCATAGACAGCTGATACTGCTCCTCTTTGAGTAGCACCACGTCACGGTAGCGGGCAGTGAAGTCTTTCTGCAGGCAATGGTACTCTGTTTCAATTTTCGTCAGCTCCTTATTTTTTGTGGTCAGCTCTTGGTTTTCCTGCTGTATCTTATGGAATTTGCACTGAAAGGACATTCGGAGGCTACGTTCCTTGGCAAGTTCCTTCTGCAGTTCAGTCATAGCTGTCACCAGATACTCCGACAGTTCAGATGTATCAATCAGATCTTAAAAAGAGAGAACAACAAGAGTATGTTAAATGTGAATGTTCTTTGTGGAATGCTTCAGGATGCAATGGTGGTTAGCTACAGTCCTGTTATCATTTCATTTTATTTCTTCTTTAATTAAGTAAATGATTAAGACATATATTTCTTTTGAAAGAGTAAAACATTTTATTTCATCTTGCCACCTTCTTAAACTGTTGGATTGCAGAAAATGACAAAAGAGTATTAGCAGCCTTCTCTTAAGTTCATTTGAGTCCAAGTGCAGGATACACACACACACACACATACACACACACACACACACATACACACACACACACACACACACACACACACACACACACACACACACACACACACACATACACACACACGCACACACACGCACACACACACACACACGCACACACACACACACACACACACACACACACACACACACACACACACACACACACTCACACATATATGTATATGTAGAATATTTATGGATATAGAACAAAATATCGACTGGCAAATTATGCCTGTTCACAATCATATCAGCTGCAAGAAAGTTATATAGGGCCAGATTCATTAATGCCTATACTATTTGTATACAATCTTTGTTCAAGAACATCCCTACCACAATTTTTGTGTTTTCTAGTCACTCAGAAAGATTACACTAAGTGTACGTGTAGTCTAGACTTTGTGGTAACCTTTATGAATCCCTCTCGATATTTAAGGCTTCAAGACAATCAGTAGGAAAGTTAAAATTAGGAGGAAGAAGGTATAAGTTATGCTTGTGTTGCCTGTTTACTCAGAATGGTGTACACTTAGTGTAGGCATTAACGAATCCCAGGGATAATTTACTTAGTCTAGATATAGCTAAATAAACAATAAAAAGACATTTTCTTTAGATATAATGCTTTCAGATGCAAGACTATAAGGCTGAAGTGTAGATAATTTACTACTTTGGTACTAAATAGTTACTATAAGGCCGAAGTGTAGATAATTTACTACTTTGCTACTAAGTAGTTACTTTTCACCTTGTACAGTGTATACTTTACTCCCTTACAACCTCATTGCTTATCACATTATTTTCTCTATTATCAGTCTCTCTTCAGTGCTACTTTGAATTCTTTTTAATTTAAATGTTTGTTTTTATTTTGATATATGTATTCAGGATATGCCTTCTGTGGAAGGTTGGGTGCCGGGCTGGCAACTCGACACTGTAAAACTCTACTGCCAATCATGAGCGGACAGGTGATCCACTGTGGTGACCCCTAACTGGGAAAAAGCCGAAAGAAGAAGAAGATTCAGGATCACTTTAATTGTTATTTGGGCTGATGCTGAGCCTCCCTATGCAATGACCATACTTTTCACTGTACAAAGTTTAATAATATTTTTATGATTAGTTAGTGGTCATTTATTCAGTTTACAGAAGCAGGCCTGCCATCATGGACATATGTATAGACACACACACACACACACACACACACACACACACACACACACACACACACACACACACACACACACACACACACACACAACGTAATTAAATTTGCCTCAGAACATTAATTTATCATTACTGAATTTCAGTCAGGTATGTGTATTCCTTGACTGAATCATCTACCTTTAGTCTGATTCCATCATAAAACAACACCTAAAATATATCATCCTCTTAAATACACATAATGTTTAGACTTTACTAAGCACATAATGTTTAGGTCTCACTTTAAACAGCTTGGGGTCTCCTCAAGGAGCATTTTCTTACCAGTTGAGAAACCCTGTACTACAGAATGATGGTGGGGGGCACTCCATTCCTTGTCCCAGGTTTTAGACAGCTCATAATAAATCTGCAGTCAGCTGAGTATTATTATTGAAGTACAGCTGACCAGACTGAGGTTCAAATCCTGATGGCCCTGCTATACATAGAGGGGAAAAATACTGCGTTACCTTCAAAACTATGGTCAAGTGTGTAATAAGAAGTGCATCTGCTGAAAAGGAGAAAGGCCGTTGTTGTTAGCCTAATACTGTCCAATATACCATATCCAAGCATTCCCTAGCATTTAATAACATTGTTTGTTCATATGACAAATACACCAACATCACAGATTTCCTCACCACTAAAGCTGGATGCACCGATGGATGGCTCCTTCCCAGTAATCATTGTATAAATCTCAGGCTTGTGTAGCTTCAGACTCTCCAGGAAAGCTAGGGCTCCCTTCTGCCCTCGAGTTTTTAGAAGGTCCAATAGACGACCTGAAAAATAAACACTTGTTTATTGATGCATTCAGACATGAACAACATTATTTTCTGAGAACTCTCTATAGTCTACCTTATTAAAATGCTTATCTCCACATATTCCTCAAACAGATTCACACATATGTGATGCAAGTGGGACATGGAGAAAAGTGCAAGGAAGTCACATGGGAAATCAGTGGAACTTCATGGTCACTGTACAGTGAGGCCTAGAAAAAACACACCAGGCCATTGAAGTCAGACAACTTTAAAGGCTCCAAATTTCATAGGAAATATTATTGTATGGAGAAAAAAACCCTGAAGAACTTTGTGGAGAAACATACAAAGTTACAGGATCTGCTAGCTATATTAGCTAACATGGAAAATGCCTGATGGCTCAGCACAATGAGGAAGAAAAGGGGCACTGCTTTGGTTCCCTTAAGAAATATCAAAAGGCCTAAAGGTAGAAAAGTAATTCTTCAGGGAACATAAGAACATCTGGAGAAAGAAGATACTAAGAGCAGTGGGGCAGGCAAATGGAAGCAAGGAAGATTGGGAAGGTCAGAACACAAACAGAGTATAGAACAGATGAAGAAAGTTAGAAATGAACACATTAAAAACATTTTGCATATGCAGTGCATCAGCAGAAGGAGGTACAGTAGAGAGTCGATTATCTGAACTAATTGAGACTTGGGGTAGTTCGGATAATCAAATTGTTTAGATAAACATACAATGAACTGGATAAAAAACTTCTAAAATCTTGTTTTTTTTTCAGCACTCAGAGAATACACTTTTCAACCATTCAGAAATTCCAGAGAACATTAAAGAATATTTATCACACACAAGCATGCTACAAGCTCAAAAAACACACACAAGGGAATATGTACAACATTTACATATTCAGACTTTTATGATTTTTGCTACCTGTAAATTTTGAAACGCTGTGTTTGGATAATTAACGTTTCAGATAATCGATGTTTGGTTTATCAACACTCTCTACTGTATATAGAGATAAAGCAGTAGAAATAGTCAGGGAGTGAGTGCATGACATTGGTGCCCCTTTCAGTGTTTGCAGAGGAACTTAATGGGGTAAAGCTGTGGTTTGCAATGAGAAACAGAAAGGCCATGAAGCAGATGCCACACTTTTTGTACTGACATAGTTACTTGTAAAAAAAAAGTCTTTCGGCTTATCCCAGTTAGGGGTCACCACAATGGATCACCGGTGTGCAGTCTGAATGGCAGTGGCATTTTTACAGTGTCGAGTTGCCAGCCAAGTGCTCAACCTTCAAAGAAGACACACACACACACACACACACACACACACACACACACACACACACACACACACACACACACACACACAAACACGCACCTACCTGCATGTCTTTTACCCGGATAGACTCTTGCTGTGAGGTGACAATGATAACCGCTGCACCACTGAGGCTGACATAGTTATTTGTAATAGTAGTTATAATAAACATAGGCTACAGGAGCTCATGTTGTACATTCTAGGCTTTTATCATGGCCCAGAAAATGCATTATTAACTGTCTAAATCATCTACTTCAAAGTGATATTTTCAGCAAATGCATTGTGGGTGGACAGCAGCATGGCATTTTTCATCATATGTCTGGATATGCTAAAGAGAAAACTAAAGTGTATGAGGATGGGAATCACCTTCGCTAAGAAGATTGGGAATTGGTGAATAAGTAAGGGGCAAAGACTCGCTCTCAGGGGTGAAGGAGAAAATGAAGAATCCAGTGATCTCTGGCGTACGATGGAATTCATTGCTCTGTGTAGTGTATTTTTGTGTCAGATAATACAGTATGGTGGGACAATAAGCTCTGTCTGTACAATGATGGCACCAGCATGGGAGAGGTGCTCAGGAATATTGGAGCCAGCCTTCAAAATGTCACAGGATGGTGGAGGGGGAGTGCAGCCGCTTGGGTCTAGCATAACTAGGTTCAGTGTTAAGCAGTCCATTGTGGAGCACAGAGAGAGATTATGTATGTATATATGGCGTTAGGGGTACTCCTAGAACACATGAAGTATAATCACCCCCTGGGTAAAACTTATGTGGCAGTAAAACTGAAATGCAGCAAAAACTGAAAGAATGCTAAGGTACACTGGCAATCACGTAGATCCCAGGTAGACAGATTCTGTTATTCTATTATGCAGTGGTAAGATCTTCTAGAAAACTGTGGTCCATTTTGGAAAGCTTGTTAGGAGAGAAACAGAGAGAGACATAAGTCTAACTGTGAAGTGCACAATGGTGTGTTACCTAGAAGTAAAGGGGAAGGGTATTATGGAGTATAAGGAAATGCTCATGGCATTAAAAATTTACAAAATAAAGAGGGTTAACAGAATGAGGCTAAAAGATTTCTTCACAGAGAGGGTAATACACATTGAAATTACTGTCAGAGTAAGCAGTAGAATTTAAAACAACAGAGGAAGTTAAATATGCCTGGAAGAGCTAGAATAAGGGTAGAATATTTTTTACTCCAACACTAAGATTAAATTAATGGGCAAAAGGCCTCTTTCCCATTTTATCTTTGTATATTCACATTAACTTAACATTACAGATAGAAGAGAATAGGCTGGAATCTGCAGTTTCACCTCTTTGATGGAGATAGCTACAGTGACACTGCTAGGGGAAAGGATTAGATGACATTTAAAGGTTTAACACTTCAGTCAAAGGAAGATTGCCTTAACCAATGTGGAATAGTTTATTCAAATGAAAACTGTCTCAGAAAGGTCTGTCAGATTTTTTCCATCTAGACAACATAAGAGATTCAGGAAAATGTAATTAATGTTCACCTCAGTTTCTGGAAAATGTTGCATGCATTATTCTAAGGGGCCCATGAGTAGCCTTCACAAACTGAGAGTGGACAGTATAGAAGTAAATTATATAAGATATTTTCTAGGTTGTAGAAGTTAAAAATGGGGTGGCAGTAAAGTACTCTGAGGGGAGGTTGCGACAATGGGGTGCCTCTAGGATTCGTTAGCTGTGTGTCCATAAAGGATCAAACTCATGACACTTAAGGGTAAAGTACCATGTTTGATAATGAGATGACCCCCTAATAGCACAGTATATACCAGCAGGGGTGGTACTTAGCAGAAGGAAGGTACAAGCCCTGGATGTAATTCCTTTTAAAGAGTTATGAAATGTCCTATCAGTTCATTAAAGTGCTGGGGCTGGGTTATAAAGCACTGGAATATGGATTACAGCCAGGCATATCTGACTTACTTGATAGGACAAGAAAGGTGAGCAATGTTACTTATCTTGACTTGTATTAAATTACTTCAAATGCACCTCAGAGTAACTCCCAGGTATCATGACAACTGGAAAAATGAGCACAAAGGCATTCCCAATTAAATGATAGAACCTGTGACTGCTTCCATTTTACTGCCATTTAAATACAGCCTACATAATAATAAACAACAGTGAACAATCAACACAGCTGTGCTGGCTTTTAAAGCAGTGAATCAAAAGTCCTAAGCATTTCATTAGGCTTGACAAAAAAACACTCCTCTCTTTGTCTTTCTGTCTTTCTCCCACACTCCCAGGCATCTGAAAACGTTAGTCAATGGTTCCACACCCAAGATGACATATGTGTGCAGGTATGGTACCTTCATTACAGAGTTAAAAGAGGAGGAAAAGGATTACCATCACTCAAGGTGAATTACAGGTTATGTACATGTGCCATTTATGTCTTTATGTCTCCCTTGGTTGTAAACAACAAAGAAAAACATGAATAATTATACACGGAACATTAGTAATACTGCTGTTATATGTTATAGAGCTTAATAATTATTACAAAGAAGACTGTGTGCATATGTGTAGGTGTGTGTGTGTGTGTGTGTGTGTGTGTGTGTGTGTGTGTGTTAGGGTTACCACCTGTCCCACTTTGAGAGGGACAGTCCCTCTTTGGGCAGTTGTGTCCTGACAAATAATATTAAAAAGGGCAAATGTCCTGAGATTGTAGGACATAATTATGTCCCATATTTTATGTAACAGTTGCATAAAATAGTTATTTCTGTATCTAAAATACCTAAATGTTACAAGAAACATAATAAAAAACTAAACTGCTACAAGAATAAGCTTTTATTTAGGAAAAAAAGTTAAGTTCTATCCTTTGTACTGACCGTGGGTATGTGTCGGCCTGTAAAATCTGATGTGTGTCCCGAAAATGTCCCACTTTGGCCATTTGAAAAGGTGGCAACCCTAGTGTGTGTGTGTATGTGTGTGTGTGTGTTTGTGTGTGTGTGTGTGTGTGTGTGTGTGTGTGTGTGTGTGTATCAAGAAAAGCGCAGATTCTTGTATTGAGGCACAATTGTTTTCCAGCCTTAGGGTGGTAAGCTGTCTCCCTCCTATAAAGAGAAAACACAGACCACAGGGAAAACTGGTACTTGTGAGCAACAAAGCTGCTGTCTGAGAACCTAAAAAATCAGGAAAAAAGAACCATACATTGTAGACAAGCTCAGGTGAGACTTAGAAATCAAAACTTCTTTACTGAAAAACAAATAGACGAGCACTTTCACCCTTAAATCCAGTTTACATGGCATGCAGTATTTATCTGCTTTAACACAGAGATCATTATCTAGTCACGTAAGCTGGGGTAGTAAATGTATGTCACAGGCTGCTCTTCCAAGCTACAATAGGATAGGTCTCATCCTTCATACCTGGTCTACACATCTACTCCTATTGGTAGCTAATAGTTTATAGCTTATGTGCTGCACTCCTATCCTGTGTGGCTGGATTTAGATCTTACAAAACTCTTTAAGGGTGAAACTACTCATCTATTTGTTTTTCCGTACAGAAGTTTTGATTTCTGAACAAGTTATAATTGCTTCATCAGGCCTCATCCAAAAATGGGTATTACCTAGTCGGACTTTCCCAGTAAATAAAGACAAATAAATAAATAAATTACTCTGAAGTCTCAACTGAGCTTGCCTACAGTGCATGGTTCTTTTTACCTGACTTTTTAGGATTCTCAGCCAGAAGCTTTGTTGCTCACAAGTACCAGTTTTCTCAGGTCTATATTAAATGCTCAAAGAGGCGTTACATCGAACACCTCTTCATTGACACGTAATCAGCGACCGCACTAAACTGTGAACATTCAAAACAGCGATTTCTAGAACTAAAAACACATACACACAATTTCAAACATAAAGTGGGGGACTTTGCCCCCCACCCCTCCCAATTTGGGGTGCTGTGCCCCCCACCCCCCTAACTAAATATACCAACTCTGAGATCGCACTACAGTGAGGTAAAGGGCAATTTCACGGCTCAGAACAAGCAATTTCTTTCCCTGGGAAAAAAAATCGCTGACCTGAGCCTTCACTATTTTCAGATTTCGGTCTATATGTGCCGGCGAAACTGCATTCGCTGCAATACCATTTTGCTGATCTAATATAGACCCATTTTCTCTGTGGTATATATATATATATATATATATATATATATATATATATATATATATATATATATATATATATATGTATATATATATATATATATATATATAATACAGGCATTGTCAGACCCCACTCTGAATGGACCTCCTGCATTTCCGCAAAACAAACAGCACAAGAATTACCCATTCTAAAGACTTAAACCTTGCCTGTGATATAAATAGGACCTGCTGGAGAGACAGGTGTGTATCCCAGAGACTAACCCATCTCTAGAACAGGCCCCCCATCCATGTGAAGCAGAGTTCCTCCCTAGCCCAATTCAAGTGTAAATTGGACAACTGGATGGGGAGCAGGAAATTCATCCCTGGTTTGGCACACATGTCTCTAATGGACACAGGAACCTGTAAATGGCTCATCTCTCAAGCCCCTGCTTGTAAATGTTTCACCTCCCAAGCCCCTGCTTACACTTATCAAGGGTACCAGAACTTGTCAGAGATTTGGGATACATAGCTATGCTTAAAGAATCCCTTGTGTTCGTTAGTCTAGTAAGCACCTATGAACCTACATGTGTGTGTGTGTGTGTGTGTGTGTGTGTGTGTGTGTGTGTGTGTAATTAGCTAAGGTTATATCGACATTTGCTTTTGTTGATGTCTAAAACAGAATCCATGATATATCAAAAACAGAATGTAGATGCAGTACTATGCATGCACTGAGAAACAACCTTGGCACATGCAAAACCTAAACCAGCCCCTCCCCCCACTAAATATATGTATTAACTCCAAGACTGTACAAAATCAGGCAAAGGGAGTATTCCCCAACCTCAAGAATTGTGTGATCTTGCACACCTGTTGACCATCTGTTTAGTCAACCATATGCGGTCAATTAAACAGATGTCAACCCAAACAAACTGTTGACTGAAACTATACATAGTGTGTGTATAAGTAGTTAATGTACTTTACTGTATGTGGTAGTTTGATGCTTAGTGGTAGATGTTCTACATGAAGTTATGTCCATGAAATGTTGCGTTTGAACTAAAGAAGTCAAAGTTTCAAAATATCCAAAATAAGCAATTATCTTATCCCAAATTGTGTGTGTGTGTGTGTGTGTGTGTGTGTGTGTGTGTGTGTGTGTGTGTGTGTGTGTGTGTGTGTGACACACATGCACTATATTCTTTGCTTCCAGGCCTACTCCTAAGGACTTAGGCAACATACAGTTTTAGCTGTTAATCTCTCTCATTAGTGATTATTTCATTCATACCTACAGCACCTTTTTTGACACTTCCATTTGTTACCTGTAGCTCCTTATGGTGTCCCAGCATTTTTTGGTCTGGTTTTCTTGACAAAGTGACTTTCAATTTATAATAGGAAGCATAATAAAGGGAAAAGTGTGAGTAACAAAATGACACAAAGATTATTAATATGGGATGTCCTGCAGCAGAGATATTTATCACTGTTTGTTACTTGTTATTCATGTTTTCATTTTTACATTCATATTTTCATAACTGGACAAACTGTTATTAAGCAGTATGATGTGAAATGTCATGGTGGGAAACAGAAAAACTGCATTATCATTGTTCAAGTATAATATACATTGTACTTGAGTTATTGTTAGATGTGCGCTAGTAATTACGAATATATGCAGTATTTCCATATGTACATTAACATTTCCAAAACCAAGAGACTTGTAAATGTCATACATATTTATTCTGTAAATTATATATCTTGAGAGATATTCTGTATTATTTAATCAGTTAATTGTGCAGTTGAGTAGTTTCTCACATTTCTGTAAAATATGTCTACAATCAAACACTCAGAAAGGAATTCCTTGCCATCATGTGAAATCTCATGCCTGGCTAAACAAAAGTGCTTTGATACTATTTGTTTAGGTTGCACAGTTTCCAGGATTAAACTTTACAGAGTATAATTCTAGGCTTGTTTACTTTATAATATATTACAGCATTGATGTAACATCGATGGATGCACTAACCATTATCACTTTAAAAAACACAGTGCATTTGACTGCGGTGTTACATTTCTAGCAAGGCTGTCTC